>NC_140951.1:76399620-76742120 GCF_014529385.1 Adiantum capillus-veneris
CAAGCATATCATGCTTTTCTTGGGTGTGCTCAAACATGTCAGACGTCTTTTCTGATGTTGATAGTAAGCCACCTACCTTGTGGCTTAGATACAAACGTAACCCACTTATCTCTCTCCATAGAGAGGATGCACTATTTGTAGAAAACTGCACCAAATTGGGAATGAGGCCTTCATTCTTGCATCCTATCAGCCTTTTGTCTATCCATGGCTCCTTTACTTTTATCTCCATGCTAATCTTACCTCTATATGTTCTAGTGACTAACCATAACCATAGGTCCGATGAATCCCATGCAAACACAATGCTTTGTTGTGGAGGAGTCTGGAACATCCTTAAAAGGTTGGCAACATGTTGATCATCAAACTTACTCTGAAAACCCTCACATAAACTGGAGGCATTACCCATCTCCAATTTTATAACACCTTTCAGTAGACTAGAGGCATTACCCATGTCTAAATCTATGACACTACACAATAAAGTCTTGCTAGGCTGCCAAGCCCTTGGAACATTATCCAGCTCCAAACCTTCATTCATACTTACCTCTTTGTCATGGTCCTCTGGTGAAACTTCCTTGATGCAAGATTCCTTTAGCTTGCTACACTGTTCTTGGTCCATGTTGGTGCATATTCTTCCGTTTTCAAAGCCCTCCCCTTTGCTTGATATGTTGTCCATCTTCTGCAAAGCCATGCTTGTAGGGTGGTTTTCCTCTTCTCTTGTGTCTTCCATGCTCTTTGCATTCCTCTTACTCTGACGAGCGAGGCTTGATGAACACTTTACACCTTCTTACCCTTATTGCCCAATGCTGGCAATTGATCGCTTTGGTGTCTACTTCATAAAAGGTTAGAGATGTACTAGCATTTGTAACACAATTTTCTTGACTTACCTCCTTCACTGGGGTAGCATCTTTTGATTCTTTAACCTCTTGTTTCACTGCTTCATTCCTTTGAACAAACTTCTCGCTTGATCCTTCTTCTGTTATCTTCATCTTGACCTCTTTTGCAAGACTAATGACACTTGGTGTGCGGGTACCAATTGGTGGTGGGCGTAGGATGAGTGTAAGTGGTGATTGTGGTGGTGGTTGCATCGATGGCTGTAGGACTTGAACTGGTGGGATTAGCTGTGGTTGCACAGCTGGTGGTGGGATTTGAACAGGTGGGATTGGTTGCCTAGGCGGCGGTGGTCTTGCCCTTGGTGGAGAAATCTGATTCTGCCTTCCTCCTCTATTGAAGTTCTACCTTCTCGGATGTGGGCAGGAATACATGCCATGGTCGTCTTCCCCGCAATTGTAGCAGTGGTACTCTTGGTTTTACCTTCGTTGTTCTCTTCCTTGCTCTGGATTTCTGACAGGTGCATGCCCTTGCTGCACCAGATGCATGGATAAACTTTCAAGCTGAGTAGTGATGTGACTCAACAGGTCTTGCTACTCTTCTGATGCCTCTTGTGGTTGGGATTTATGAATGGTTGTTGCAGTCACTGGGGTTAGTCGGACTGAGCTTGATTCCTCTGACTTGTTGACTCTTGATTGCATGCGCAGCTTCTTATCTTTAAGGCGGGCTACTTCCACTGCCAACTCATACGTTGCAGGGAATCTCCCCTTCACCTTCTATTTAAGCGGCGACCACAAGCCAGCAATGAAACGGTCCTTCTTCAAGAAATTAGGCACTCCTTCACCTTCCTCCAGTGAGGCAATCCATCTCTCCCACAAATCCACAAACTTGGATTCATAAGTGGCATACTCTAGCAGACCTCCCTGCTTTAATTCCATCAGCAACAGCTGCCAAAACTTTTTTGAGGTTGTGCCTCCACCAAACCTCTTCACAAACGCAGCACGTAGTACATTCCATGCATTTTTGGTAGCTTGGAGCAAAGCATTGTACCAAGACTTGGCCTCTACTTTCATCAGTAGAGGAAAAATTCATAGCCGTGAGGCGTCGTCATCCTTGTTGGAAACCACACAAGCGATGTCGAAGTCATCCAAAAAATCGGTGGTGATGTCTTCTCCCTTATTTCCATTGAATGTGGGGAAAGAAACACTTCCATGGTAGTAACTCAAGAAATTACAAACATTAATGACATTAGCGGCTCATAGCGGCTTTTTACAGGGTTGGGTGGATAGGTTTAAAACATGATAAAAATGGATCGCAAAGCTAGAATAGAATAAAGATGCTTACATCAAAAGAGTGATAGTAATCCAGAAGGGAAAAGAGGATGGGACGTGGGGATCTAAGGATTTCATCAAGCATCTCTGCTCCGATTAGGAAAACAATCTTTTGCTGGTAGAATATCTTCCTATCAATATATACATTTACATGCATGTGTTGCAAGAAACGAAAAGAAAAGACTTCTGGACTATTGTTATTATCCATGTTGGATGTAGGGAACTGATTACGTAGAGTTGCATACCTCAGGTGTTTACCATGTGAAACCTTCACCACATGCCTCTACCTTTTGTAGAACTCTCCACAATCCTCCACATTAGGTTCAAAACAGAATGGGCGAGAAGAGTCTACCTCAATCGGCTTTCCATTTTTCATGTGACGGCGACGCTTGGGTGGCTGAATATCATTTGAACTCTCTAGGCCTAGTGAGAGCGTAGGCCCACTTGCGTCCACCAAATGCCTTAGGCTTTCTGGTTTAGACTTTGTGGTTGATGTAGTTGACAACTCCTCTCGGACTATTAGAGAGAAACAGTTTGTACTACAGAAAATCTGACTGTCGTGAGAGTGCTGTGGTTTTCAAAAGCAAAACTCACCGTTCGTTCTTCGCTTCCTTTGTCGGCACTGATTGACAGTGAGGCAGTCCGGGGCGGGCAACAAGAAGAGTGGCCTCTAAGCACTGTTCTAGGTTCCCGTGCTGCTCAATTGAGTTGGGGTTGAAAAAACAACAAACACACACACAAACCCGCAACCTAACCCTACACAAAATTTGGAGCACCACCTAGTTTTGAATGTGAACTAGGACGCGTGAGAGAGAGAGAGAGAGAGAGAGAGAGAGAGAGAGAGAGAGAGAGAGAGAGAGAGAGAGAGAGAGAGAGAATAGAGTGAAAAAGATAGAGGAATTCTATTGCTTGGAATTATCAAGAAGTTGGTGTGTATAGATGAAGAAGAGAGAGAAGAGAGAAGTGGAGGTGATAGGACTTTTCATAGTAGGTTAGTGTTAGTAAATTAGTAGAGTTAGTATTTTTATTGATTTACAAATGGAATTGGATATTTACAATGGGAGTATCCATGTAAGATACAAATAAGGAAGAAAAAACTCTTAATAGGTAAGAAAATATGGATTTCTTACAATGTTGATGCTCCAAGTGTCTCGAGTAGGGTCAATTTTGACGCTTGTTGACGGTTCACTAGCTTTGACGGTACGTTTTTCCTCCACTCTTGACCTTCCTTGGGAACCAAGGTAAGTGAACATGAGTAATCAATAACCATGATGCTGTCTTTCAAGAGAAGAGGCTGAAATTTGTGGTTTTTTGATAGATATGGTTAATATGGATGAGGAAAAATGAGACTAGGTGGTCAATTTTGGAATGGAAGTGTGTGTAGGAGACATAAGTTCACCATGGTTTCTCTTATTCTTCAAGGTTGAGAAGAAGGTGAGTACGGTGTAGAGAGGAGTGGTGAGAGAGGCGGGGAAGATGAGTGGAGAAGGGTGTGTGAAAGAGGAAAATGATAAAGTGGAAGAGAGAGTGTGGCTGCATAGCATGGGCAAATTGGGGTCCACTAATAAAATCATAGCTCACAGCTCGTAGCTCAAAAAAATATGAAAAAGTTTGAGGTAAATGTTCAGTCCACGAGCTACAACTTTTGTTTGTATCACCTTTTCAAACTAGGGGAGCATGTGATCTTTAAAAATTCAAAAAACCGACTGTTTTTTCCAATGCACAAAGTCCTTGAGAGGTCCTTCTTTGGATGATTCTTTTGAATACCTCCAAGAGTGAGCCTCCCATGGTGCATGTATGCATTTCACATACCCTTGACCTTATTTGGTAGGTCTATAATTGAAGATATTGTTGAGATCATGATATAAGCGAATAGTAGAACTAAGAAAATCAAATATTGAGGGGTCTAAAAAAAATATGTACATTGTTAAGTATGGAGCCTGATTTCCCCTTGTAATTTTCTGTGGTAAAAGCGCACATTTGTAAGGCCCCCATTATGAGGAGAAGCCATCGTGCGTGAAGGAAAATCACTCACCGGAAACCAAAATTTTCACGAATAGGAATCAGGGGCAACTTTAGCAGGAATATTCCTTTTCGCCGGAATATTATGGCCGGACGGCGGCCGAAAAGTGGTCAGAAAACAACCGTCGGTTGGCCGGTGGCCGGTGGCCGAATTTAAAAGCGGACTTGTCTTCTCAAGGGCGGCCACACATGAGCGGATTGGAGGGTCCGATTTGGACTTATTCGCACAAGGGCGGCTACACATGGCTGTCTCTCATAAGAGAGGGCAGCCCTTTTTGGCCTATAAAAGGAGGCCATTCTACACACATTTCATAGTGTGAAGTTGATGCAACAAGGTGAGTGTGAGGTGGTGAGAGTGAAGCAAGGCGGGAGCTCTATCAAGGGTTTAATCCCTTTTTAAACTACTTCTTCTTTTGAAGTGCTAAAGCCATTGAGTGGCTGCTTTCCCGTGGACGTAGCCCACATTGGGTGAACCACGTATATCGTGTGCACTTTCTCTCTCTCTATACTCTATAATCTCTTGTGTGTGAAATCTATCTCTCTCCATTAAGTAATCTACTAAAAAATCTTTTTAGCTACGTCTTATTTTCTAACAACTGGTATCAGAGCAAGGTTTGCTCGTAGCTAAATTATCTCAAGGAAAGGATTCCTTGAATTGAGTGGGAGTTATGGCAGCTCAAGATTGATAAGTTCAACGGCAAAAACTACCAACATTGGAAGATGCAGATTGAAGACTATCTCTACCAGAAGGACCTCTATTTGCCACTAGGCGGTCTTGCAAAGAAGCCCGCAACAATGGCAGATGAAGCATGGATTGTCCTTGATCGAAAGGCACTGGGAACAATCCGGTTAAGCTTGGTGTCAACGGTGGCCTTCAATGTTTCGGAGATGAAGACCACAGAGGACTTGATGAAGTCACTTGACGACTTCTACGGGAAACCATCGGCATCCAATAAGGTATTTCTTATGAAGCGCTTGTTCAATCTAAAGATGACAGAGAATGGTTCAGCTGCAGAACACCTAAATGACTTTAACACAAACATAAGTCAACTTCGATCAGTGAAAATCAATTTCGATGACGAAGTGCGAGCTCTCCTTATACTATCATCTCTACCGGATAGTTGGGACAGCCTTGTGATGGCTGTAAGTAATTCTATCTATGGCACAAATACTCTTAAGTTTGATGATGTTGTGGGTGTTCTCCTAAGCGAGGAAATGCGAAGGAGAAGCACAGGAGAATCATCAAGTGTTGCACTATCAGTGGAAACAAGAGGAAGGCCTAAGGAGAGGTTCAAAAACCAAAAGGGTCGTGATCGCTCAAGGCGGAGCAAGTCACGCACAAAGTCGGTTCTTGAATGTTGGAACTGCAGCAAGAAGGGCCACGTCAAGAAGGATTGCTGGTCCAAGAAGAGGAAGGAGACAAAGTATCAAGACAACAAGCCAACATCGGAGGCCAATGTGGCAGGTAAAGTAGAGCAAGATGCTCTAATTCTCTCATTAAACAATGTGTCTAATTCCTGGATAGTAGATTCCGGGGCTTCATTCCATGCGACACCACACAAGCAACATTTCCAAGACTACACCAAAGGTAATTTTGGGTATGTATACTTGGGAGATGATGAAGCTTGTGAGATTGTCGGCAAAGGTATAGTTTCTATCAAAACTGCTAACGAAAATGAATGGAAGCTTAAAGTTGTTAGGCATGTTCCTTCTCTTCGCAAAAATTTAATCTCTACAGTACAATTGGACGATGAAGGTCACAACATTGCATTCGGAAACAAACGGTGGAAGATCTCAAAAGGATCTTTGGTGGTTGCCAAGGGAGAAAAAGTCGGTACACTTTACCTGTGTACTGTTAGCATGCAACCTTCAGCTTGTGCAGCAACTACAGAAGTTGACAGTGTAGTGTGGCACTACCGACTTGGGCATATGAGTGCCAAAGGAATGCAAATCCTTCAAACAAAGAAGCTTCTACCAGGTTTGAAAGAAGGGGACTTAGAGTTTTGTGAAGATTGTGTTTATGGTAAACAAAAGAGGGTAAAATCTCAAAAATCAGGAAATGAAATAAAAAAAAAAAAACTTGAGTTGGTTCATTCTGATGTTTGGGGTCCTGCAAGTACACCATCACTTGGTGGCTCATTGTACTATTTAACATTCATAGACGATGCGACTAGAAAAACATGGGTTTATATCATGAGGAATAAATCCGATGTATTTTCCATATTTCAAAGGTGGAAAGCCTTTGTGGAGAATACGAATATTGCAGCCAAGCTTTTGAAAGCTTTTGTGCTAGCAATGGAATTCGGAGGCAAAGGAAAACCCCAAGGACACCTCAACAAAATGGGATTTCGGAAAGGATGAACAGGACAATCATGGAACGAGCACGAAGCATGCGGCTACATGCAGGCCTATCGCTTGAGCTTTGGGCAGAAGCTGTAAGTACGTCTGTGTACTTTATCAATCGGTCACCCTCAATGGAATTGGATGGGGGAGTTCTAGAAGAGGCATGGACAGGTAAACCGGTGAATTATGCATTTCTCAAAGTGTTTGGGTGTGAGGCTTTCATGCACAAAGATAGAATCCTAAGATCAAAGCTAGATGCAAAGTCCAAAAAGTGTTTCTTCATTGGCTATGGAGAAGGAGACTTTGGGTATCGCCTATGGAATCCTGAAGATGGTAAAATCTTAAGGAGTAGGGATGTAGTTTTTAACGAAAAAAATATGTACAAAGATTACTTGGAAAGAAAACAAACAAAAGAAACAGGTGATGAGTACACGGAGCTTGAGGACGGTGAAGACTCAAGGACTGCAAACGGTGACAATGTGCAACAACATCAACCAAATGAGGAGCCTCAACCTATTCCCCAAAGATCTACAAGAGCAAGTAGACCTCCAGAAAGGTTTGTTCCTTCCTTCAACCATCTCTTGATCTCAGATTCTGGAGAGCCGGAATCATACGAAGAAGCTATGCAACATGAATCCAAAGAAGAATGGACGAAGAGCATGCAAGTGGAGATGGACTCACTACATCGCAACCAAACATGGGAGTTGGTTGAGTTGCCTAAAGGTAAGCAGGCACTTCAAAACAAATGGGTGTACAAGCTGAAGGAAGAAGAAGGTGGGAAGAAAAGGTACAAGTCTAGGCTTGTGGTAAAAGGTTTTTCTCAAAAGAAAGATATTGACTTCAATGAAATATTTTCTCCTGTTGTAAAAATGAAATCAATTAGGCTTGTCTTAAGCCTTGTGGCTGCTCATGATCTAAATCTCGAGCAAATGGATGTAAATACGGCATTCCCTCACGGTGACTTAGAGGAGGAAATCTACATGCTTCAACCAAAGGGGTATGAAGTAAAAGGTAAGGAGAAAATGGTTTGCAAATTAAAGAAGAGCTTGTATGGTTTAAAGCAAGCATCAAGACAATGGTACTTGAAGTTTGATCGATGGATGTTCATGGATTCACAAGATGCAACTCGGATCACTGCGTCTACACGAAGAATTTGGGAGATGGAAAATTCATCATCCTAATGTTGTATGTTGATTGCAAGTGCTAACATGCAGGACATCAAAGACCTAAAAGAGGAGCTGTCTAAATATTTTTCAATGAAAGATTTAGGTGCTGCAAAGAGGATACTTGGTATGAAAATATCAAGGGACAGGACGAAGAAGACAATAAATCTATCTCAAGAAGATTATATCAAGACGGTACTAGAAAGGTTTGCAATGCAAAATGAAAAACTAGTTTCTACACCTTTGGCTGGTCATTTTAAACTAACAAAGGATATGTGTCCAAAGACACAAGAGGAGATAGCATATATGTCTAAAGTTCCATATGCTGCAGCGGTAGGTTCTCTAATGTATGCTATGGTCTGGACAAGGCCAGACATTGCACATGCAATGGGAGTTGTGAGTAGGTTCATGGACAACCCATGTAAAGAGCATTGGTAAGCTGTGAAGTGGATACTTAGGTATCTAAAAGGGACAACAACAAATGCTTTGTATTTTGGAGGAACTGAAATTTTTCTAGAAGGGTATGCTGATGCAGATATGGCAGGTGACAAAGATACTCAAAGGAGCACTACTGGCTATGTGTTCACGGTTGGAGGCACAGCAGTAAGCTGGGCTTCAAAGCTACAGAAAGTGGTTTCACTTTCTACCACGGAAGCAGAGTATGTAGCAATGACGGAGGCAAGCAAAGAAATTCTGTGGCTTCACAGATTCTTAGAAGAGCTTGGATTCAAACAAGACAATTGTGTCTTGTACAGTGATAGCCAAAGCGCTATCCATATTGCGAAGAACTCAGCCTTTCATTCAAGGACAAAGCACATTGAGGTGAGATATCACTTCATACGCACTCTTTTGGAAGAGGGACAACTAAAGCTAGGAAAGGTGCATATAAGTGAAAATCCTGCAGACATGTTTACAAAGGTGGTCAACAAGGAGAAGTTGAGCTTTTTCTCATCTTCAATCGGCATTCAAGGATAAGAAGCCAGAATGGAAAGCAGTCACAGGTTTGGTTTGGAGATCAGTCTCCAAGTGGGAGATTATTAAGTATGGAGTTTGATTTCCCATTGTAATTTTCTGTGGTGAAAGCGCACATTTGTAAGGCCCCCATTATGAGGAGAAGCCATCGTGCGTGAAGGAAAATCACTCACCGGAAACCAAAATTTTCACGGACAAGAATTAGGGGCAACTTTAGAGGCCTCGGGGGCGGAGGTCCCGGAGACTTTTCTTTTCGCCGGAATATTCCTTTTTGCCGGAATATTATGGTCGGACGGCGGCGGGAAAGTGGTCGGAAAAAAACCGGTCGGTTGGCCGGTGGCTGGTAGTCAATGGCCGATGGCCGGTGGTCGGAAGTCAATGGCCGGTGGCCGATGGCCGGAAGTCAATGGCCGGTGGCCGAATTCAAAAGCGGACTTGTCTTCTCAAGGGCGGCCACACATGGGCGGATTGGAGGGTCCGATTTGGACTTATTCGCACAAGGGCGGCTACACATGGCTGTCTCTCATAAGAGAGGGCAGCCCTTTTTGGCCTATAAAAAGAGGCCATTTCTACACACATTTCATAGTGTGAAGTTGATGCAACAAGGTGAGTGTGAGGTGGTGAGAGTGAAGCAAGGCGGGAGCTCTATCAAGGGTTTAATCCCTTTTTAAACTACTTCTTCTTTTGAAGTGCTAAAGCCATTGAGTGGCTGCTTTTCCGTGGACGTAGCCCACATTGGGTGAACCACGTATATCATGTGTACTTTCTCTCTCTCTCTACTCTATAATCTCTTGTGTATGAAATCTATCTCTCTCCATTAAGTAATCTACTCAAAAATCTATTTAGCTACGTCTTATTTTCTAACATACATGTCAAATATAAATAATATAGGTGGAAAAAAAATATAAAGGGGTCAAAATAAATCTCTCTCATTATAAGTCTATCATAAAAAGATGAATATTTTTGGTGGTCTAATTTATGAGAGTAATAGAGAATAGATGTAGGAAGGAAAAAATCACAATAGTGAAAAAATATACACATAAATAGAACTAGTTTTTATTTTTATTTTTATTGGAATGGAGTACACCAAAAATAAGAGAAGCTTGCATGAAATTATTTTTATATGGAATAAAGAGTATGCAAAATGGCAAGAAAAAATATGGTAATGTGAGTCAATGTACATAGCATAAATAACACACCATAGGTAGAAATATTTAAATAAATATCAAAATATTTATGAAAAATCCTTTTATTTAGGCCCTATATACAATGAAACATTTACACACAAATGGGCCATAATATATTTTACTTTTTTGAATTTATTTATTTTTTTGGCTCAACTAGCCCAATGACTAGCTAGCTGAGGGTTTTTAAGAAAATATGGAGAAAGTCCTTAACTCACACACGCCTATGTACAGTGAAATGGTAGGGATAACCAAAATGTTTGAGTGATTTGATAGGGTGAGGTAGCTTACTATGGCAATTATGGTTAGCCAAAAAACGGCTATCATTAGCCCTCCCCCAGGATGATGGTATATTCATGTACCATCATAGAGCATCTTTTCCAAAGAGAGTGCTTCAGAGTCCTTGACGAGATCTTCATTGTTTGGCCCCTCAGAATTTTGGTTTGAGTTACACTCATGCTTCACAGAACAATACCTACATGAGATAGCTGCCTTTTGACAGATCTTTGGTAGATCCTTTGGTAGAAGGCGACTCAAATAAGGCTTGAAGCGATACCCGTTTACCTTCCTAGAGTGCTCTTTCCCATTCAAGTCCATAAGTTGATAGCAACTTGAATTGAAAGCCTTGTTGACTATGTATGGCCCCTGCCATCTAGTTTTAAACTTGGCATCAAAACGATTATCGAGTCGATTGTCATACCTTAGCACAAGATCTCCTTCATTGATGCCTTTGTCCTTTAGTTTCTTGTCAAGCTTCTCTTTCGTCTGCGTAGCTTTCCTCTTGTAGCACTCATATGCTGCTACTCTTTTCCACTCAAGCTCAGCTAAGGTAAGAAGTCGATCCATCTATGCTTCTTGATCATTTTTTGCACCTCTGCCATGAAGCCGTATTGTTGGAATGTTGAGCTCGATAGGCTGCAGAGCCTCTTGTCCATAGACCAAGTGAAATGGTGTAAACTCTGTGGCTTCCCTATATGTGGTTTGATACGCCCACAAGGCACCATCCAAGAAGTCATCCCACAAATTTGTCTTGTCTCTCACCATCTTTCTAATGATGCCTGCAATGAAACCATTAGCTTTTTCTACCGAACCATTTGATTGGGGATAGTAGGGTGTACTATGACGATGTAGAATGTGAAGTTCTTCACAGACTTCTGTGAGCAAGCCCTTCCTAAACCCTAGACCATTATCAAAAACAATCTCCAAAGGTGTGCCAAATCTACAACAAATGTGAGTGTAGACGAATTTGCTCACTGTCCTCTCGTTTACCTTTGCCACACTTTGTGCTTCCACCTACCTAGTCATATAGTCTACAGCCACTAGAATGTAGAGTTCCATTTTTTGTCCTAGGGAGAGGACCCATAGCATCAATGCCCCACTTTTCAAAGGGTCCATTTGCAAGCACGATTTGCCTTCGACCATAAACCAATCTTCTATTACCATTTACCTGACAATTGTGACAACTTTTACACCAATGTTGGACATCCACATGTAGACTTGGCCAAACATACCCCGCAAGCAAAATCTACTTCATAGTTAACTCTTGGGCAAAATGAACACCACATGCCTCTTCATGCAAACCTTTTAGAATGGCTGGAATCTCCTTGATAGTTGGTACTCTTTTGCACACTTGATCCTTCCCTCTTTGATAGAGGAATCCTTCTAGAAAGAGATACCGCTTGCCTTTTTCATGAGTCTCCTCTTCTGAGACTTCGTGAAGTCTTGTGGAAACTCACCCTCCAAAATGTAGCTAATAATGGGAGTCAATGACTCCAATCCCTGGTATCTCGGTTTCTTGATAGTTACTGCCACCATGATGACCTGCACTTCTTTCTCAACACATGGAACTGCTTGTTGTGCAAGTAAATCGGCATCTTCATTTTGTTTCCTAGAAATATGATACAGTTGCACTTCTTCAAACTGATTAACATCCTACGAATGGCATGAAATTTTGTCCTTAAGCTTTCATTCTTGCATGCCCAAATGCCTAAAATTTTCTTCACAATGAGAAGTGCATCCCCTTTTACCATAAGACATTGTATACCTTGGCCAATGCATATCTTTAAACCATGAAGTAGTGTGTCGTATTCTGCTTCATTGTTGCTAGTTGAACCTGGTAGATTGACCTTCTCTTTCATGACCACCTCTCCACTTGGGTTGAGCAATACTAGCCCTCCCCCTGCTTTTCCTGTGACTCGTTGAAAAGCTCCATCAAAGAACAAGGTAAAAGCATTAGGAATACTTCTAGGTGGTGGCAATGGTAGGGTATTTACTTCAGGCACCTTAATCTCCTTCTCATGTACCCTATAAGTAAGGATCCCTGCCAATTGTGCACCCACACTATCTTCTACCTTGAAAGAGTATTGGAACTCTTGCAATTCCATAATCCACTTTGAGATCCTAGTGCTAAGATTCATTTGAGATGACACCCAAGGAAACAAATTTTCTACAGCAGTGAGAATTACAAAAGGTTTTGGTAGCAAGTAGGATCTAAATTTTCTTACTGCAAACATGAGAGAAAGCATCATGAGTTCTGCCTCCGTGTAGCCTCTCTCCAAAGCATTCATGACCCTACTAGCAAAGTAGATGGGTCGCATCTGGGTACTATGGGGATCTTGTTGTAGCAAAACCGCTCCAATTGTTTCCTTTCCAACACTAGAGCTAACAAAGAATGTGTACTCCCAACAAGGAGGCATGAGTGTTGGTAGCTCTGAAAGGATGAATTTAATGTTACAAAAGTACTCTTCAAGCTCATAAGACCATGCAAATTCTACTCGTTGTGTCAACGTTTGCAAAGGATGAAGCAACTCCGAAGCTAAGTGAATAAAGCGTGACATATACTTCACCTTTTGAATGAATGAGATGACCTCTTTGAGATTCTTGGGTGATGGGAGCTCAATAAGAGCCTTTGCCTTTGAAGGATCCACCTCAATGCCTTTATAGGAAACCTTGTGACCAAGCAAGATCACTTCATCCTCACCTATGTGACACTTGTCGGGATTGAGTTGACCTCCCATGTCGTAGAGCTTCTTTAAACCTTCTTCTACCCTTTGTGGATGTAATGGTTTTGAGCTATAAATGCAAAAATCATCAATAAAAACCCTAATGGACTTTCCAAAGAATGCTTGAAACACCATGTTCATGAAGCGTTGGAAAGTTACAGGAGCATTTGTTAGTCCAAATCGCATGAATCTAAAAGCATAACAACCCCAAGGAGTGATGAAGGTTGTTTGCAATTGATCTTCCAATGAGATACCTATTTGAAAGTAACCCGAGTAGCCATCACACACATTGTACTTCTCATGACCAGCTACCTCATTTAGTATCTCATCTTGAAATGGGAGGGGAAAGTGATCTCTTTTTTTTGCCTCATTGAGTGGACGGTAATCCACACACACCCTCCACTTGCCATTTTTCTTAGGAGTGACAACAACGGGAGAGACTCACTCTGAATTCTCCACTGGATAAATGAAACCTGCTGCTAGAAGCTTTCTTATCTCCTTAAGTAAAGCCTGCTCCTTGATGACTCCTAGCCTTCGTAGCTTCTGAGCCTTAGGTGTGGCCTCTGACTTCAACTCAATTTTGTGTTGAACAGCATCTACTCCACGCACATCGGTGTAGTCTTTAGCAAAAAGCCTAGGAAATTTCCTTAACACACCTTTGAGCTCCTCTCTTTCATCCTTTGTAAGTGTTGTAGATAACATACCTTCTAGCATTCTTTCATCTTCCACTTTCTGGTTTTCCTGGGAACCTACCTCTTCCAAACCTGGGCAAGAGGTCTCCTGGTTGTTTGGCTTAAACCTTATCCCCATGACTTTGATGGAAGACTCCTCTTCAGTAATGCTGCCGCTACTTTCTCCTTCTGAAGTGCTATCGGTCCAACCTTTCTCCGACTCACTTTGAGATGATTCTTCATGGAGCTCCTCTTGGCGTTGCTCCTTCATGTCAAAGACAACCTTCTTATGATTGTCATTCCTGCAAATTAGCTTTCCACTCTCCCAATTCTGCAAAGCTCGCATTTTCATTAGCCATGGTCTCCCTAGGATAAATGGGTAACCATTTCCTTTGGTAGACATAACATAAAAATCCACCGCCTTCTTAATGCCAAAGGCCTCTACAAAAACATTTTCACAAATGCCTACACACCTACCTTTTCTATTGTTTGCCATCTTGACTTTAATTTCAGGTGTCTCATGGATGTGCATGACTAGTTTTTGCATGAGTCCCTCTGTCATGATGCAAATTTGTGCACCCCCATCCACTAGACCTTTCCTAACCAATCTTCCTTTGATGTAACAATCTAGCACAGGTGTAATATCCTCCTTCATTTCAGCATGTCAAAGTTTTACAACAGGCACACTCTCTTTTACCTTTCTCCTTGTGCTAACTGCCTTTGTTAAATCCCTCCTAACTTGTGGGCATATATAATGTAAGAAACTGAGGCGATGAGATATCACGACCCTTACCTCTCATCTCTTCCAACAAGTTGTATGGAGCCATACCATGTCCAAGAGGGAAGTCTTGGAGATTGATACGACGTCGAGTCCTCTTAGCTTCCTTGGTCTCCTTTACCTTCTTGCCTCGTCCATGGTCACTCTGTGATGTGACACCTTCTTTCTCTTTACCCTTCCCTCGGCCACGCTTACTGCCATTTGCTTCCATGTCAACCTCATTTGAATTTGTCACCTCTACCACATGCACATTTGGATCTGGCAAAGGTGGAACTCCTTCTACCCCTTGTGGAGGTGGTCTTGGTCCAGTTGGTCTTTGTAGAAGCCTTGGTTGTTGACCAGTTCCTTCACCTGCATTCATCACTGGGTAATTCAAGTAAGGTCTCCCTGGCTCCCCACGGGGCCAAGGACAATTTTACATCCCATGTCCAGACTCACCGCAATTCCAACATTGCAAGACTCTCCTAGGTCGTGAATCTCGCTCTTCAGACTTCTTTGCTTGTCCCTTTGGACCTACATCTTGTGCAAGGTGAATTGACAAGCTACTTAAAGATTCATTTAACTTCTCAATCACTTCCGCCGTTACCTCAGGAATCTCCCTAGTTGTTGATGCTTGTGACTTACCTTTGGGTCTAAGACCTTCTATTGGAACCTCCCCCCTTAAGCACTTGAGTTTCCTATATTTCTCAGAAGCCCTAGTTTCAGCTGCATCAAAGGTAGCAGGTACACCGGACTCAAATTTTACCTTAAGGTCAGGAAAGAGTCCGGATATGAACCTCTCCTTCTTTAGAAATTCTGCACCATCACTAGGGTTAGCAACATTTCGTATCCACAAATCCCAAAGACGTAGAAACTCTTGCTTGTACAAGTAGTAGTCATCTAAGTCTTTTTGGTTATGAGAAACAACGTCTTGCCATAGTTTTTGAGTGTTTTGGGGATCAAAGAAGTATTTCTTGAAACGATTCAAAACTTCTGTGTAATTCCCCTTAACACTAGGTTGGTAACCTAACAGGACATAAAAGTGTCCTTTCAGGGTTTTGAAAAAAACCTCCAAAACCATATTAGATCCACTCATTTTGTAAAATCCTTTCATGAGGTTATAGTTCAAGGCCTACTACACATGGAAAAAAAAAGAAAACTGTAAAATTTCTTATCTTTTGGTCACACCAAGCCTCCAAAGTTGATGGACCAGTACATTTTCATCAAAACAATCATTTCTTACGTTTTGTTGCATAAAAATAAGATTAGGGATTTTTGTAGGACTTGAGATAAATTCCCTAGTTAACTTCAATGGGTTGGTGATCAGAACATATGATTTCTTCTCACTCACTATTTTTTGTTTTGCCAAAAGAAATAGGTACAAAAAAGTTGAATTTTTACCATTCTGCAAACCTATCATCAAAGTTTCTATAGCCACGCTCAATACAAATAATATATACATGTTTTCTTAGTTTCCTATTGTCCTTTAGGTTCATAAGGAGCCATGGAGCATGTCAAAAGAATAATACATCTCTTACCAAGGGGAATCTTGGGGACAAAGATGAAGTGCTAAATACAGCAAACATGAAAAAACTGGGTTCAACATTATGAGTTGTAGAATTCCATAGAAACTATTCAATATCTAGCCAAATTTGATCCTTATGACTAGATATGGTTACTACCTACAAAATGCATGTAGTTGTCACAAGAAACTAACAATATTGAAAAAGCTATACTTGATATACTAGAATGTTTCGTTTTCTTCTATAATTGAAAAAATCAACCATTGTTGTCTACTATGCAAAATAGGGTATTAGGTGCCCCAAAACTCAAGGAATATTAGCTTTATGTTACAATATGTGACATAGAAAATCAAAACTGCATTTGGATATCATGAAAGCCCCAAAAAAAATCATAGAAGAGCTAAAATTGGCTAAAAAACAGGATTTGACAATTTTTGTAATTTTGTCATAACTTACAACTTTAACATTTATTTCTCCCTAGAAGCATCAGGACATGTTGAGGACTAATAAAGATAGTTCTCTAGCATTATAGACCTTACAAACATGAATTCTAGAGTGATATAGTTGCAAAAAGTTGAAAAAAGCCAAAAACAGGACCCGTTTTTTCACACAGTTTAGGTTGTGAAATGTTGTGCAAGGACAAGGTTAAAGATGGAATTGATATTCCAAAAAAATGTCGAGTTTTTTTCAGCTCATGAGACAACTTTCTAGACAGATAGCACCTCAAAATCCATTTTGAAACTCTTGACATAATTCAAGGAAAATGGTCACTTAACAGGACATAAAAGTGTCCCATTTCCAACCTAGTGTTAACTTCCTCAGGCAAAGAGTCAAACCAAGTGCTAGCATCTTTCCTAAGGACCACCTCAAACATTTCTACACGTTCTTGATCAGTTACTATCCTCTTGATACGGCAAGACATCTTGAAATTCTCTAAAAATAATTCTGCATCCTCTCCAGGCTCTCCAAAGAAAAGAGGATATCGACACATTTGGCGTTGGATCTCCATTGAATTGATTTCAAAGTGACGCACGTTTTTGTTCTTTATTTATTTAAAAGATTTACACAATAATATTTTCTAAATTCCAATCTATTCTACAAAAAAATAAAAATATTCACATCAAATGACCTATGATAATCCATAAGAGGTAGTATGACAGGGTTTGGTGACGCGAGAATTTCTCCTACTCTTTGGGCACCAAACATGAACACCATACGTTGTTGAAAATGGATTTTTCTACTAATTGCAATGTTTACTATAATGTGTGGAGTGAAATGGAAGGGGAAAACCTCTATTCGTGGGCCATTATCCATGGTCTATGCATGCCTTAATTCTTTAAAAAAAAAAAATTATAGACGTCCAGACTAAGGTCGTACCTAATGAGAGGCAAAATAAAAGGATTCACTGAAGCGTTTATCTCGGCCAACCTAAGCGGACCTAAAATTCTGCGAATAACTCGTTGAAATTGCAACTTAGTATTAACAATTATGTGCACCTTTTGCCTTGCAATGGGAATGAAGGGATCATACAAATTCTCATGATTCATGCAAACTACTTTGACTATGCTAAAGATTGAACCTACACAAAACATACACATGCCGTCCTCAGTGGGGGCACCAATTTGAGACAGTCCGGGGCGGGCAACAAGAAGAATGGCCTCTAAGCACCCTTCTAGGCTCCTGTGCTGCTCAATTGGGTTGGGGTTGGAAAAAACAACAAACACACACACAAACCCGCAACCTAACCCTACACAAAATTTGGGACACCACCTAGTTTTGGATGCGAACTAGGATGCGTAAGAGAGAGAGAGAGAGAGAGAGAGAGAGAGAGAGAGAGAGAGAGAGAGAGAGAGAGAGAGAGAGAGAGAGAGAGAGAGAGAGAGAGAGAGAGAGAGAGTGCTCGGGTTGCTTTGAAATGTATCGGCCGTAATCAAGCAAGCACAATTATATATGTAAGAAAGAGAGAGAAAGGGGAGGGGGTGCTTGTTGCATTAATACCTTCTTACAAATCTGTCATGACCAATCAAAGTGAGATTAGTATTTTTTCAACATAGCTTGAGTAAATTACACCACAACACATCACAAGAAAAGCCACCCCAATCACTGTCTTAAGGTTAGGGGAGTCCTCTCCACCCTGTTGCCCTCTTACAGTATGTGGGATTTATGGCTAAATTGATGACAACACCCAGAGACAAGCTATCAAGAACTTTAAAAAAAACACCAAGATACTTACACATCATTGTTATCCATTACTTCACGTTGGAAGAGAGACAAAGTATCCAAGCTTAGTCCAAATCCACCCTCCTTGATTCAGCAAATGTTGGGCTTACACTAGTAGGAGAAATGATAGATTTCCTACTCTCAATTGAATGATCACTCTCTCTTACAATGGCATAGAGTTCCCTTAATAATCACCGCTAATACAACACATGCATATGCATAAGACAATGAGATTTCACTCAAGAGCTCCTTCTAGAGAGGTTGAGCTTGGCTTCTCAAGCTATAGCATAGTGCTCTTGCTTATGGCTCCTCCTTTGTGCTAGCTACACCCTCCTTTTATAGCAATTTTGAGGGCTAGGGTTACTCCTCTAACCATGGTTGGGTTAGAATTTCTTTTGCTTGGAATTATCAAGAAGTTGGTGTGGATAGATGAAGAAGAGAGAGAAGAGAGAAGTGGAGGTGATAGGACTTTTGATAGTAGGTTATTGATTTACAAATGGAATTGGGTATTTACAATGGGAGTATCCATGTAAGAAAGACAAATACAGAAGAAAAAACTTTTTGTAGGTAAGAAAATATGGATTTCTTACAATATTGATGCTCCAAGTGTTTCGAGTAGGGTCAATTTTGACGCTTGTTGACGGTCCACTAGCTTTGACGGTACGTTTTTTCTCCACTCTTGACCTTCCTTGGGAGCCAAGGTAAGTGAACATGAGTAATCAATCACCATGATGCTGTCTTTCAAGAGAAGAGGCTGAATTTTATGGTTTTTTGATAGATATGGGTTGGATGAGGAAAAATGAGACTAGGTGGTCAATTTTGGAATGGAAGTGTGTGGAGGAGACATGAGTTTTCCATGGTTTCTCTTATTCTTCAAGGTTGAGAAGAACGTGAGTAGGGTGCAGAGAGGAGTGGTGAGAGAGGTGGGGATGATGAGTGGAGAGGGGTGTGTGAAAGAGAAAAATGATAAAGTGGAAGAGGGAGCGTGGTTGCATAGCATGGGCAAAATGGGGTCGACTAATAAAATCATAGCTCACAGCTCGTAGCTCAAAAAAATATGAAGAAAATTGATGTAAAAGTCCAATCCACGAGCTACAAATTTTGTTTGTATTACCTTTTCAAATTAGGGGAGCATGTGATCTTTAAAAATTCAGCAAAACCGACTGTTTTTTCCACTGCACAAAGTCCTTGTGAGGTCCTTCTTTGGATGATTCTTTTGAATACCTCCAAGAGTGAGCCCTCCATGGTGCATGCATGCATTCCACATACCCTTGACCTTATTTGGTAGGTCTATAATTGAAGATATTGTTGAGATCATGATATAAGTGAATGGTACAACTAAGAAAATCAAATATTGAGGGGTCTAAAAAAAATATGTACATGTCCAATATAAATAATATAGGTGGAAAAAAAATATAAAGGGGTCAAAATAAAGCTCTCTCATTATAAGTCTACCATAAAAAGATGAATATTTTTGGTGGTCTAATTCATGAGAGTAATAGAGAATAGATGTAGGAAGGAAAAAATCACAATAGTGCAAAAATATACACATAAATAGAACTAGTTTTTTTTGGATTTTTATTGGGATGGAGTACACCGAAATAAGAGAAGCTTGCATGAAATTATTTTTATATGGAATAAAGAGTATGCAAAATGGTAAGAAAAAATATGGTAATGGTGAGTCAATGTACATAGCATAAATAACACACCATAGGTAGAAATATTTAAATAAATATCAAAATATTTATGAAAAATGATTTTATTTATGCCCTATATACAATGAAATATTTACACACAAATGGGCCATAATATATTTTATTTTTTTGATTTTATTTATTTTTTTGGCTCAACTAGCCCAGTGACTAGCTAGCTGAGGGTTTTTAAGAAAATATGAAGAAAGTCCCTAACTCACACATGCCTATGTACAGTGAAATGGTAGGGATAACCAAAATGTTTTAGTGATTTGATAGGGTGAGGTAGCTTACTATGGCAATTATGGAAAGCCGAAAAATGGCTATCAACAGAATGCTTTGGTTGACAGCAGTGATGGCACTTCATAGCCTTCCCATCTGATGCTCTCAATTTGTGGTTAGCACAAGCAATACGAGATGGGGAATTTACCTCTTGGATGTTTACGGCGGTGTATTCTGGGAGCAGCACCTCGATGAAGGCGGTCAATGCTTCTCCAGTCTCCTCCTCCTCCGTTCTCTAGTTAGAGAATTCTTTCAGCCATTCGTCCATGGTTGATGATGTGCGTTGTGTTTAGCAATGTAAACTGGAGGTTTTCAGGAAGCCCTCCTCGGTGGGGGCACCAAATGACAAGCGCAAAGCACGACACGAACCCCGACGGCCTCAAAAATCCAGGAGCCGATGCATGCCGAGCCGGCCACCGTGAAGCGAACAGGGAGGCGGGGGGGGGGGGGGGGGACCAACTAGGTTTGAGCGGCTAGGATGTGGACAACGGTGATTAGAGATATCACAAAATCTACACATTGAGAGAGAAAAAGAGAGAGAGAGAGACACAGAGAGGGAGAGAGAGAGAGAGAGAGAGAGAGAGAGAGAGAGAGAGAGAGAGAGAGAGAGAGAGAGAGAGAGAGAGAGAGAGAGAGAATGACGCAGGTGATGAAAACCCTCGGGGTGTGAGGCAAAACTATTTTCTTGCAATATTTACAACAACCTTATTTCCGGCGAGGTGGCCATCATGGTAATAGAGAGATAGAGGGAGAGATAATAGTGCGTTCTCTAGAGGTGACTCACAGACACAGAGACTTTGCTAGCAGGAGTGGGTGTATGGTGACCATTGGATTCAAGATGTAGACATAGCTTCTTTACATACTGCAAATTCCCAAATTTGCTACACTAAATTCCCTCCCTCGTGATGCAAGTGTTGCCCATCCCTCCCCCCAAAATTCTACCAAGTGCTCACCTCTGATGAAATTGCCACCCCCCTCGATAGTGACCTCTCAGAGCCTTTTTATAGGTGCTGGGGATGCTTTAGGTTTAGGGCATTTTTACAAATTGGGATTTTTACAAGATTTTATTTGAAAGTTGGGGAAAATGATGACAACCTATGGATTTCACTAAAGAGGGCGTCGTGGATAAGATGCCGGTGTGAACGGCGGGCTTAGCTCGTGCATCGATGTAGCGCCTTCGTCATTTTTGGGGCCGATCGGGGAATGCCTTCGACGTCTTTTCTTGTTTTGGTGTTGGCAACGCACAACTTGGCCTTCTTCTTTTTGTTGACGACGTCGACTCCTTTGGTTTTCTTTTTCTGCGATGTGTGCGTATATACGTGCTATGTTGTTTGATTGTGTGGGTGCGCATGCCGTGTACTTGTGTATGTAATGTGCTTGTGAGTGCGTGTAAATGTGTGGGTGTATGGTTTGTGTATGTAATGTGCTTGTGAGTGCGTGTAAATGTGTGGGTGTATGTAATGTGCTTGTGAGTGCGTGTAAATGTGTGGGTGTATGTGTTTGTGTATGGTAAGAGAGAGAGGTCAATTACTGAGTCGAGAGAGAGATGGTGAGAGAGCGTGATATGAGGGGGTATGTGTGTGTATATGTGTGTAGGTGAATGTGTGTGTTTGTATACGTGAGTGTGTGCGTGTGGGAACGGAGGAATACATAGTTATTTATATATATATATATATTTTATTTTTATTTTTATTTTTTCTTTAATGGTGTTTCTACGTCGACTACAGAGAACTAGGGAGAGAGAGATGGTGAGAGACCGTGAGATGAAGGGGTGTGTGTGTATATAAATGTGTAGGTGAATGTGTGTGTTTGTATACGTGAGTGTGTGTGTGTGGGAACAGAGGTATAAGAGGGATATTAATTTATATATATATATTTTTTTAACGTGATGCTTGGCCTGTTCGGATACACAGAACGAGGGTGGGAGAGGACGTGAGCGAGCGGGTGAGGAATGGCAAGATGTTGAGGTGATTGAGGTGCATGTGTGTGTGTGTGTGTGCGTGTTCGGAATAAGAGAGGGAGGGATTGGCTCTGTGATGATGCCGACGTCTACACAGGAAGCGAGAGGGAGAGTCTGAGAGAGATGGTAGCGAGAGTGTGAGGGGGAGTGTGTGAGGGTGTGTGTGTGTGTGAAAATAAGAGAGAGAGAAAGAGAACGGCTCTTTGCAGCTGCGCCCAATGGCTATACAGAAAGCGAGAGGGAGAGTGAGAGCGATGGTAGTGGGAGTGTGTGAGGGTGTGTGTGTGGGGTGTTAAGAGAGAGAGAGAGAGAGAGAGAGAGAGAGAGAGAGAGAGAGAGAGAGAGAGAGAGAGAGAGAGAGAGAGAGAGAGAGACTTTGGGGGTGAGGTCAATGGGGTGGGGAGAGGTAGTGGGCTAGGGTTAAGAGAGAGAGAGAGAGAGAGAGAGAGAGAGAGAGAGAGAGAGAGAGAGAGAGAGAGAGAGAGAGAGAGAGAAAGAGAGAAGAGAGAAAGAGAGAGCAGTGGCCCGCCGGTGGGAGGAAAACAAGAGAGGAGAGAGGGAGGGGAGAGTGAGGTCGAGGGATTGTGGGCGAGATGGAAGAGGGAGGGGTGAGGTATGGCGGCCACCAGTGGAATATGGACGAGCAAGAGGATAAAAGAATGTAAAAGTGTGTGTGTGTATAAATAATGCAAGAGAGAGAACACTCTTGTCCATGCATGGAGGACCGCTAGTGGAATATGACAGTGGTGGTGTGTTTTTATGCGCCCTTTTGGTTGGGTGACAGAGGACCAGAGATAAGAGAGAGATGGTGGACTGGCGAAGCCGAGCAGGAGAGAGAGAGGCCTCTGTCTTCTGGTGATAATGGAGAGAGGTGTAGCCAAATTGGTGGCGGCCCGCCGGTGGTTAAGCATAGAGGGGGTGGTGAATGTTAAAAAAACAACTTTTTATCGTTTTTTCTTGGTAATGTGCTCTCCCCTACTTGGGGTTGGTTCTTGCGGCCGCGGCTCCGAAAGCTGGGACTAATGATGGATAGTGACGGGCCATGGCGAGGGGTGCCGCCAAAGCTGGGCCGCATGGGCCGTGGTGGGGGCAGGGGAAAGAAAGAAAGAGAATTTGTGGCTCACCCATTGATCGGGGAATTGTCGAGCCCTCCGGTGTTGTTTTCGTGCTTCGGGCCAAGAAAGATAAACCTTTTTTCTTATTTTTTCTTGATTTCCGAAAATCGACTATCATTACCAATGAGGCAATGTTGGTGCTTCATATAGCTTATAAATGGTAGCAAGTAGGTAGAACTCTCAAAATGCAACATTTGATTGTGATTGAGTAGATCATGGTACTTTTTGTAAGTACCAATGCAAGTTTTTTGATAGTGGTTCACAAATCGTAGTGATGGTGGTGGAAATCACAAAGTCCTCCATTAAACTAGAATTAAAGGTACTTTGTGAAGCTAAGTAATATGGTAGCTTTTTATATGGTGATTCAAATTCAAAGTACAACCAAGAGTACCCACGTAGGCACTTTGTACATATTGTTGTATTACTTGGTAGATTTTATAGTACCTATAATAGGTACATTGACAAAATATATTCCTTTCAAAGTACCTTTCATAGGTCGATATTTTGAAAGTACATATGCCTTGTTTTCAAAATACCATGCATGTGTTTGTACATTGTGAAAGTACATGTCTTTTTTTTGCTAAGTACCATGCATGTGTTTGTACCATGGGAAAGTACATATGCCTTTGTTGCAAAGTGCCTTTCATATGTGCTTGGTAAGTTCTTATGATTGGTACTTTGAGCTTGTCCTTGGTACTCTCATAGGTACTGAGAGTGTATCCTTGGTACTTTTTTGACATGGACTAATATATACTTGTCAAGTGTGCTACATAAAGAACTAATTAAGCTGGCAGCTTCGGAAGCTACATGTTCTACTCAAGTCACATTTTGTGAGAGCTTGCTTGATCAAGTGAAGACAAGTGACTCAATGTTGCTACGTCCCATGGCTGGTGAGCATGGGATTCACTGCGACAGGCCAAGGTGATTGTTCCAGGGGATAAACAAATCCAAACCTTGAGCACTTGGTGGAGGCTCCATCAAAACAATGCTTTCACCTTCTTCAGATCAGCCTCTATACCATTTTGTGACATCACGTGACCCAACAATTGTGCTCAAGTCTGTGCTAACTTGCACTTCTTGGGGTTTAGCTAACCTCCTTTTTCATCTAGTATTTGAAAACATAACCGTAGGTTTGACAAGTGCTCCACTCTTGAGCTATAGCAACCTATATCATCCATGAAAACCCTAATGAATCTGCCCAAGTAGGGACCAAACACCCTATTCATCCAATCCTTGAAGGTAGCATAGGCATTCACCAGCCTAAATGGCATCCTATGGTAGGAAAAAAAACCATAAAGAGATAAATGTGGTCTTCAGCTAGTCCTTGAGTTCAAGGATACGATGGAGAAAGTTTCTTTGCAACCTTATCTTTGTGACCCAAAGTTTACACAAGATTCTTTGAAGGAGTTAAAGGTTGGTTGTGATGAGGATACTTTGACAAAAGCTGAAAAGATATGCTTTGAGGAGATGATTTCCAAACATGGAAAGGATTTTTCATTTGAGCCACATGAGATAGAGTATGTTGATCCTTCCATTGTTGCTCCTATGATGGTAATCTTCACTATACCTTGTGTACCTTGGACTTGTGGCCTATTTGAGTTCCAAAAGCTCATTTTCCAAAACTCATTGAGTTGCTTAATGAAAAGATCAAGATGGGTATTTTGCAACCTTCTTGTGATCGATATTCAAACAAGTGATTCACGGTTCCAAAGAAAAAAAAAATCATGCTTTATTCAAGATATGCAACCTATACACAAAGTTACAATTAGAAATGTGGGTATAGGGACAATTGTAGATGAGTTTGAAAAGGCATTTGCAGAAAGGCCTAATATATTATATGGGGGATTCGTACTCAAGGTGTAATACATTTCAACTAGAAATGGAAAGCGAGGAATTGACTACCATATGGGACACCTTTGAGTTTGGTAAGGATGTGCACCTTACCTCAAGGATCAACTAACTCAGTTGCGCATATGATGAATGGTATGAAAAAAGTCCTACGTGACTTCATACCTCAAACCACGATGCCCTTTCTTGATGATGTGCCAATAAAATAATGTGATTTAAGTGATATAGATATGGCTCGCAACTTGATAGGGTTCCACAAGTATGTGGAAAACCATATTAATGATTGTGATAAGATCTTTCAAGGTTGGAGGAAGTGAACCTTACCTTGTCTGGGCAAAGGTCAATGTTTGCAATGAATGAATTTCCTATTGTGGGGTGCCATATGGTAGAAAACCATGTTGATATAATTCAAAGAATGTAAGAGACATGTATTAATGTAAGTGGGGTTCGAACGTTCTTGCGTACATGTGTGCTTTTTGCTATCTGGATTCCACATTATACGCATGTGGTAGAAACTTTGTATCAACTCTTGAGAAAGAATGAACAATTCCAATGGGAACAAATGCATACCCATGCCATGAGGAAATTAAAGAAGTTTTTTCTAGTGTCTTTAACCTTGAGGAAAGTAAACTATGAATATAGAAGACATGTGATTGTGACAGTGGGTATTAGCCCCACAAGAATTGGATGGGCAATTGGGCAACAGGATGATAATGGTAAGCAACATTTAGTAAGATCTAGACCAAAGGTCTTGAGTGCTCGTAAACGCAATTATCCACAGGTACAAAGAGGATTACGGGGACAAATCACAAGATTGAAATGTGATAAAGAGTATTTGATAGGATCAAATGTAATAGTGCAGATTGATTGTCTACCCCTTCTTGGAATGATCACAAGCTGCTCAGCTCCTGATATTGCTATGTTGAGATGAATCGCCTACATAAAGTTCTTGAGTTCAAAATTTAAGAATATTGCGAGTGAAGATAATCCAATTCAAGATATGCTTTATAGAGCAAGGTATGAAAACGAAGAAGAAATTGTTGTTGAGGGTGATGATGTAGGCACATGGTTTTATAGTAGATCGCATGCCAAGGGTGATCATGTTTGTGCATTAAATGGACTTGAGTCATTTACAGAGAATCTATATCAAGCTCATGGGATGCTATTTGAGCACTATGACAAGGCAAGAACTATGGGCTGGTCAAGAGTTCTAAAGAATACGCTATGGACACTTTTTCAAAGATAGGTACGTGTGGAAGCATCAAAAACAAATAAATGGATGTCGTTGAGAGTTGTAAATGATAAGGACACTCAAAACGATCTTATAAAAAAGTTTCATGAGAGTCTTTAGGCTAGACACAAAGATGTATGTGCCAACCCGAATGATTTTCTCATATTAACTGATCTTTTAATGTGGGAGAATAAACGAGAACAAGGCCAAGGTTAAAGGGGTCCAAATGAGAGATGGTATGTCAAAGGCTAATGGAGCTTAAAGACCTTAGGGTTCGCTTCATTAAAGACCTCCAAAGGTTATTGCTAAAAAGTCCTTTGACCTTAGGCAAGCTTGGGTTGTGCTTGAGGTGGGAACCCGGCCCAAGCTTGATGTGCTTATCATGCTTGTTGACTAAGGTTCTTATTTTTCTTGCTGACTAAGGTTCTTGAGGTGCTTATCATGCTTGTTGACTAAGGTTCTTATTTTTCGTCGACCTTTGACCTTAGGCAAGCTAGGGTTGTGCTTGAGGTGGGAACCCGGCCCAAGCTTGAGGTGCTTATCATGCTTGTTGACTAAGGTTCTTATTTTTCTTGCTAACTAAGGTTCTTGAGGTGCTTGCTGTGCTTGCTGACTAAGGTGCTAATGTGATCCATGACCAAGGTGCTTGAAGTGCTCCACAAAGTCAGAGCACATCCCTACACAAGGGGGGGCGCGCCCTCATTGTAAAAGCTAGAGAGAAAACACACACCCTCACACAAGTCAAGCCTTGCCTAATGAAGCAACAAGGACACTTGTCAAGTTCCTCTCCATGTTGCCCTCATAAGGTGCTTAACACTAGGTTGGTAACCTAATAGGACATAAAAGTGTCCTTTCAGGGTTTTGAAAAAAACCTCCAAAACCATAGTAGATCCACTCATTTTGTAAAATCCTTTCATGAGATTATAGTTCAAGCCCTACTACACATGGAAAAAATAAGAAACTTGTAAAATTTCTCATCTTTTGGTCACACCAAGCCTCCAAAGTTGATGGACCAATACATTTTCAGCAAAACAGTCATTTCTTATGTTTTGTTGCATAAAAATAAGATTAGGGATTTTTGTAGGACTTGAGATAAATTCCCTAGCTAACTTCAATGGGTTGGTGATCAGAACATATGAGTGCTTCTCACTCACTATTTTTTGTTTTGCCAAAAGAAATAGGTACAAAAAAGTTGAATTTTTACCAATCTGCAAACCTATCATCAAAGTTTCTATAGCCACGCTCAATACAAATAATATATGCATGTTTTCTTAGTTCCCTGTTGTCATTTAGGTTCATAAGGATCCATGGAGCATGTCAAAAGAATAATACATCTCTTACCAAGGGGAATATTGGGGACAAAGATGAAGTGCTAAATACAGCAAACATGAAAAAACTCGGTTCAACATTATGAGTTGTAGAATCCCATAGAAACTATTCAATATCTAGCCAAATTTGATCCTTATAACTAGATATGGTTACTACCTACAAAATGCATATAGTTGTCACAAGAAACTAGAAATATTGAAAAAGCTATACTTGATATACTAGAATGTTTCGTTTTCTTCTATAATTGAAAAAATCAACCATCGTTGTGTACTATGCAAAATAGGGTATTAGGTGCCCCAAAACTCAGGGAATATTAGCTTTATGTTACAACATGCAACATAGAAAATCAAAACTGCATTTGGATATCATGAAAGACACCAAAAAAATCATAGAAGAGCTAAAATTGGCTAAAAAACAGGATTTGACAATTTTTGTAATTTGGTCATAACTTACAACTTTAACATTTATATATCCCTAGAAGCATCAAGACATGTTGAGGACTACTAAAGATAGTTCTCTAGCATTATAGACCTCACAAACATGAATTCTAGAGTGGTATAGTTGCAAAAAGTTGAAAAAAGCCAAAAACAGAACCCGTTTTTTCACATAGTTTAGGTTGTGAAATGTTGTGCAAGGACAAGGTTAAAGATGGAATTGATATTCCAAAAAAATGTCAAGTTTTTTTCAGTTCATGAGACAACTTTCTAGATAGATAGAACCTCAAAATCCATTTTGAAGGTGTTTGAGGCCTTAGGACTGAGGTCAGGGATGGTGAATTCTTTTTACAAAGTCTATGTAATGCTCGTGATGCATGAAGCTTTTCATCTTCATCACCTAGGTTACAAGAAACACAAAGATGGTATTGTACCTAGTCTCTCTTGATGGGAGTGTGCGCGTTTGTCGCACGTGTCAATGCAAGGGACTTGACGTACAGTGTGTGTGAGCCACAAATGGCTGCCAACACACAACCAAACTAATTTAGCAAGCTCAAGAGAGAAAGGGTGTCACTCATTGCCCTACCCTCTCCTTCATGGAGGATTCCTCGCCGCGAAGAAGAGGGAGCTACCGCCATGCCACGGTCAACCGCCTCGCCACCGTCGTGCCTTTGTAATGCTTGATCTCTCTCTCTCTCTCTCTCTCTTGCATACACACACACACAAGGAGAGGAAGAAGAAGAAGATGGAGATGGAGCAAGAGCACTCTTCAATTGCACAAATGAGAGAATGAGCGATTTTTAGGTTTAGGTGACTTTTATATGAGCTCTCCCATTCACACTTGGGCTCCCATGCTTAACCAACTAACACTTAAATGTTCCAGTTAGAGTGCGCTTCTCATCGGCGATCACTCTTACCCTTTTCCTATTGGACCAACAAGCACGATCCCTGACTCTACTATTAAAATAATATGATGTCTGTCGTAGGTGATAGGGTGTCCGTGAGCCGCGAGGGTTAGCATGCCCCCTTCCTGATGTAGATTCCTTCCTCGGAAGCTATTGAGTTGAAGCTCATTCATAGAGGTGGAAGAGAATTTGATATGAATGTCCTAATTAGCCTTCTTCAGTCACTACAAAATCAAACAACATTGGCACAGTAATTTCATTGTCATATACAATTAAAAGCATATGCAATTGTAGACAGACAAATTGATTGGTATCAGAATGTCGAAAGGCACTAGAGGTCGACTATTAATACCATAGGCAAACTTCTCAATTTTCTCTGGTCAATTAAGTTGTTTAATCGCGAGAGCCAAGTATTTCATGTCCGATGGCTGACTAGAGGCTATACCTAGAAGGCCTTGTAGTTAAGCTATGATAAAAGGAATTTCTCATGAAATCATCGCCTGACTGATTCCCTTTTCTTTGACCTCCAAAGTCTTTGCACATCGATTCAATTTTGATGTGTGGGCTTATTTTGTATGCCTTGGGTTTTTTGCTTTTCGAGAAAAAGCACCCACACTAGGAACCTCTAGGGCTCTAGTACCATAGGCGATACATGTGAGTGGAGTACCAAATCAAGCTGGGATTTCTCTTCCAGCTTAAAATTTTACATTGTGGCACTTTGATTTTTTTGTTTGTTCGTTCTTTTTCAGCATTTTTATTTTGTAATTTTGGGATTGTTACCCTCCCGAGGCTCATCACACTAGTAAACTCGCTTTATCATACTTAAGCTAAAGGTCAATAGAGACTTAGCCCACTAGAAAGCCCTAGTACATTGCACACAATGCTGCCTAAATGTGATTAAGAACATAAGGAACCATTGATTATTAGGAAGGCATTCCCCATGGTATTAAGAGAAGATATCTAACGCCTAGCTTGGTCAAACTAGCTTAGTTGGACTGTTTTCTTTTTATACCTAGACAAGTGATTATGACAAAAAATTACATTGAATTTAATGTTTGGTACTAAGAAAATGCATTGAATATTATGCTACCAATCAGAATTAAAGCAGACAAACATAGATGCCAAAAAGATAAGGGACAATGCTAATGGACAAGAAACACCTGTTTGTGTTGATGATCGCGCTTGGTTTGAAGATTCCATGAAGGTCCAAATACTAACCACAACAACACATTCTTGTACACACTATGAAACACAAGAATACCTCTAGGAGGCACATCAGTGGCAAGAGAACTTTGCTAATCATTAAACTCTAAAACAGAAACACTCCTATCATACTAATCCTACCTACCCTCCATCACTTGAGTGATGAGGATCAAAGGTGTTTGATGACATAGGTTTCTTTTTTTTAGCATCAACCATGGTCAAGAAGATTTAGGGACCCACTTTGTATTTTTTCTTTGTTATATTGATAGCCATTTTTCGGCTCTCCGTAATTGCCATAGTGAGATAACCCACCCTACCCAAATCATCCAAACACTGTGGCTATCCCTACCATTTCACTGTATATAGGTGTGTGTGAGTTAGGGGACTTTCCCATATCTTCTTAAAAACCCTCAGCTAGCTAGTCACTGGGCTAGTTGAGCCAAAAAAATATAAATATATAAAAAATATAAATATATTATGGCCCATTTGTGTGTAAATATTTCATTGTATATAGGGCCTAAATAAAAGGATTTTTTATAAATTTTTTGGTATTTATTTAAATATTTCTACCTACGGTGTGTTATTTATGCTATGTACATTGACTCACCATTCCCATATTTTTTCTTACCATTTTGCATACTCTTTATTCCATATAAAAATAATTTCATGCAAGCTTCTCTTATTTTTGGTGTAACTCCATCCCAACAAAAATCCACAAAAACTAGTTTTATTTATGTGTATATTTTTTCACTATTGTGATTTTTCCTTCTTACATCTATTCTCTTTTACTCTCATAAATTAGAACACCAAAAATATTCATCTTTTTATGGTAGACTTATAATGAGAGAGATTTATTTTGACCCCTTTATATTTTTTCCACCTATATTATTTATATTTGACATGTACATATTTTTTTAGACCCCTCAATATTTGATTTTCTTAGTTGTACTATTCACTTATATCATGATCTCAACAATATCTTTAATTATATACCTACCAAATAAGGTCAAGGGTATGTGGAATACATGCATGCACCATGGGGAGCTCACTCTTGGAGGTATTCAAAAGAATCATCCAAAGAAAGACCTCACAAGGACTTTGTGCAATGGAAAAAACAGTCGGTTTTGTTGAATTTTTAAAGATCACACGCTCCCCGAATTTGAAAAGGTGATACAAACAAAAGTTGTCGATGAAGCTATGTTATCTTCAAACCTTGGAAAATTCATGATAAAATCCTTCATTTACAGAGGTTATCTTTGGATTTTTGCTGATTTTTTGAATTTCTTTACAAAGCTGAAGAGAGTATGGTAATATGGACATATATGTAGAGAGAAAGGGGGACACATAGGGTGTAGAAATGGAGGATGAAGGCTATGGAGGTGTGAGGGATGTGGCAATGGTGAATAGGGTGAATTAGGACATGGGAGTTTCAGGTTTGGGACTGGGAAGGAGAGGGAGGAGTGTGTGTGAAAGAGGAAAATGATAAAGTGGAAGAGGGAGTGTGACTGCATAGCATGGGCAAACTGGGCGCTACTTCGCCATGCTGACCGCTTCTTCTTCCGGTGCTGTAAAGATGTGAATGTCAAAGCTTCAACCTCTCTTTACAAGCTCATCCCTTCTCTTACTTTTCTCATCGTATATCTCACCATTTGGTGAATGATTTTGTAAATATTTTTTAGTGATAATTACTAACTACTAACCACTAACCTTATTGTAAAATGCACCCTCTACTAGAATAGGCACTCCCAAATTATTCACTCCATCCTCTCTCCTTTCATCCTCAATAATTCTTTTCCCTTGAGCCCACATCCATGTGACTCAAAGAACAAGAGAGACACACCCTCATTAAAAAAAATAAAAAATATGCATAATCTTTTATTCCTTCAAATAAACTTGATTAGGCCTAATCCAAATCGAGGCTTCTAAAACCTATAAATAGAGCCCTTCTCTCCCTTGTACATCATCACATGATCACACTACACCACACCATTCTCAACACATAACACACCACTCTTCAAGCCTAGTTGTGTAGAGTGTGTGCATTGTGAGTGCTCTATTCCATCACTACACATAGGTGCATGGAGAAGCTTGAAGTTAGTTATGCCATCTAGAGGAGTGGAGTGATACTATACTCTGCAATCACACTTGTAGCCTATTCTTGTCCATAAATAAGATTCATAGTTTTGGGTGCAATTGTATGCTGCAACTATGACTCTTCTCTCCAAGTTGACTTGATAAGTTGGCTGATCAGGTGGTTCAAGGTATATTGTCCTTGAAGTTTGTTGTGCCATTTCATGCTTGGTGGTTTGAGGGCTTGTTGAATTGTTTGCTTAAAAGGTCAATTGTAAGAGGGTGCCTGGTGAGAGGGCTCCCGTGACCCTAAGACAATTTGTGTATTGGCAACAAGGTCAAGTTTTGTGTTGTCTCTCTATTTCTCATCAAGATTTGTGTGTATCTAGTCTTTAAGGCTAAGACTGAGTTGCTGAAGTTGATTTGTGCTCTTTACCTCTCTCTGGCGTGGTGAATGTTTGTGTTTGGTGTGTGTGGCTATCTTGCATTCCCCTCTCTTTGTGCGTTTGAGTACAAGGAGATATCATGTCCGTCCTAGTTCGCATCTACAACTAGGTGGTACCGCTTTTCTTGTTTGGTTTGTGGCTGTGGGTTGTTGTTGTCTCTGATTGGGCTTGCCCCAGCCTTAATTGAGTAGCATGGGAGCCTCGAAGGGTGTTTAGAGGCCGCTCTTCTTGTTGCCCACCGCGGACCGCCTCAAATTGGTGCCCCCACGGAGGACGGCTTGTGTATGTTTTGTGAAGGCTCAACCTTTAGCATAATCAAGTAGCTTGCATGAATCATGAGAATTTGTATGATCCTTTCATTCCAGTTGCAAGGCAAAAGGTACACATAATTGTTAGTACTAAGTTGCAATTTCAACGAGTAATTCGTAGAATTTTAGGTTCTCTTAGGTTAGCCGAAATAAACGCTTCGGTAAATCCTTTTATTTTGCCTCTCATTAGGTACGATCTTAGTTTCTATGTATATATCTTTGTTCTATTTTAGGCATTAGGTTATGTATAGAGCAAGGATAATGGCCCAAAAATTTTCCCTTTTTACTTCACACCACATATTAGGATAAATATTGCACTTAGTAGAAAGATACATTTTCAGCAGCGTATGGTGTTTATGTTTGGGGCTGAAAGAACAGGGGAAATTCTTGCATCTCCACAACCTGTCATTCTACCTCTCATCAACTACCACACTTCTATTGATGTACATGTGTTCATTTTATTTTAAAATGAAGTGCAGCCAAACAAAATAGTGTGTATGTTGGCTTTTTGTTTTTCCACGTTTGTTACAAAAACAAAAAAACGATCATTTGTTCTAACAAGGAGTGTGTGTGCAGTGAAAATTCAATCCTTAGAGATCTAGCTCTATTACTGATTGAGTGGCAGGAGCAGGTAGTAAAGCGTCTCGCTCATAACAAGAGGGTGGTGAAGCTAAGACGAAAGGTCCTGCGTGTGGATTCCATTTTCCTTTTGCTGTTGGGCACTAAGGAAGACCGTACATTCATCCAAATAGTGTGTGCCCTAAGATTGGTAAATAGAGTGAAATTTGGTGTTTGGCGAGTGCATTTCACCATTGAGGAAGACTCTTCAGGAAACTTGCGGCCAGAGTTCATGCTTCATAGACTCACATTTGGTGAATTTTTCCCTCATTTGCGTCTTATTAATAGTCTTCCTTTCACTTTCAACAAAGGAGATAGGGAGCTATTTAGGGCTTGTCTTAATAAAGAGAGCATCGAGAAGATTGCAAATTTGTATAAATTCTCATCCTTCTCTACTTTCTATTCCACTTTGTTCATAGAGACATTGTAAATTTCTTGATGCTTATGAATGATTTAACCATAATCCTAAGGAGTTTTTGTCCAGGAGTTTTGTAGCACAAGTGGAGTCTTTAAATCTTGCAAGCTTGATTGGACTTGAGGAGGATGTTCTTTATGAAATTGTGAGAAGATTGCCTCATTCCGACTATGTGGAACTCGAAGGAAAGGAGCTCCTAGTCAATTGCTACTTTCTCACAGCCTTCGAGGAGCATGAAGATCTAGTTTTTATACAAACTTCTTGTGCATTGGGAATTGTAGAGCAAGTGCAATTCATTACTTGGGACATGGTTGCTCTTCTAGATCCAGAAAATGAAGTTTTAGATATTTTTGTATATCGTCTTATCTTTGAAGAATTTCAACCCTTCTTCGAGCTCATAAATAGTCTACCCTTTTGTTTTGATCAAACAAATCGAGACCTCATTGAAGCTTGGATAGATGAAGAAGAAAACCTAGAGTAGTACTTTCTTACTTCTTCATTTGCAAGCGAGTGGTTCTAAATTTCTATTGTATCCCTTGTTGCAACTCATGTTGTAATCTTTCATAATAATGGAAAGCCAACGCCAAATGTCCGGATACCCTCTTTTCTTTGGAGAGCCTGGAGAGGATGCAGAATTATTTTTAACAAATTTCAAGATGTCTTATCGTATCAAGAGGATAGTAACTGATCAAGAACGTGTAGAGATGTTTGAGGTGGTCCTTAGGAAAGATGCTAGAACTTGGTTTGACTCTTTGCCTGAGGAAGTTAAAGGGAATTACACGGAAGTTGTGAATCATTTCAAGAGATACTTCTTTGATCCCCAAAAAAATCAAAAACTATGGCAAGACGTTGTTTCTCATAAGCAAAAAGATTTAGATGACTACTACTTGTACAAGCAAGAGTTTCTACGTCTTTGGGCTCTATGGATACGAAATGTTGCTAACCCTGGTGATGGTGCATAATTTCCAAAGAAGGAGAGATTCATAGCTGGACTCTTTCCTGATCTTAAGGTAAAGGTGGAGGCGGATGCACCTACTACCTTTGAAGCAGCTGAAACTAGGGCTGCTGAGAAATATAGGAAACTCAAGTGCTTAAGGGGGGAGGTTCCAATAGAAGGTCTTAGACCCAAAGGTAAGTCACAAGAATCAACATCTAGGGAGCTTCTTGAGGTAACGGTGGAAGTGATTGAGAAGTTAAATGAATCTTTAAGCAGTTTGTTAATTCACCTTGCACAAGCTGTAGGTCCAAAGGCACAAGCAAAGAAGTCTGAAGAGTGACATTCACGACCTAGGAGAGTCTTGCAATGTTGGAATTGCGGTGAGTCTGTACATGGGATGTATAATTGTCCTTGGCCCCGTGGGGAGCCAGGGAGACCTAACTTGAATTACCCAGTGATGAATGCAGGAGAAGGAACTAGTCAGCAACCACGGCTTCTACAAAGGCCAAATGGAGCAAGACCACCTCCACAAGGAGTGGAAGGAGTTCCACCTTTGCTAGACCCAAATGTGCATGTAGTAGAGGTGACAAACTCAAATGAGGTTGACATGGAAGCAAATGGCATTAAGCGTGCAGGCCGAGGAAAAGGTAAAGAGAAAGAAGGAGTCACATCACAAAGTGATCATGGACGAGAAAAGAAGAGAAAGGAGACCAAGGAAGATAAGAGGACTCGATGTCGTATCAATGTCCAAGACTTTCCTCTTGGACATGGTATGGCTCCATACAACCTATTGGAAGACATGAGAGGTAAGGGTCCTGATATCTCATGGCCTCAGTTTCTTGCATTATGCCCACAAGTTAGGAGGGATTTAACGAAGGCAGTTAGCACTAGGAGAAAGATAAAAGAGAGTGTGCCTGTTGTAAAAATTGCACATGCTGAAATGAATGAGGATATTACACATGTGCTAGATTGTTACATCAAAGGAAGATTGGTTAGGAAAGGTCTAGTGGATGGGGGTGCACAAATTTGCATCATGACAGAGGGACTCATGCAAAAACTAGGCATGCACATCCATGAGACACCTGAAATTAAAGTCAAGATGGAAAACAATAGCAAAGCTAGGTGTGTAGGCATTTGTAAAAATGTTTTTGTAGAGGCCTTTGGCATTAAGAAGGTGGTGGATTTCTATGTCATGTCTACCAAAGGAAATGGTTACCCATTTATCCTAGGGAGACCATGGCTAATGAAAATGCGAGCTTTGCAGGATTGGGAGAGTGGAAAGCTAATTTGTAAGAATGACAATCATAAGAAGGTTGTCTTTGACATGAAGGAGCAACGCCAAGAGGAGCTCCATGAAGAATCATCTCAAAGTGAGACGGAGGACGGCTGGACCGATAGCACTTCATAAGGAGAAAGTAGCGGCAGCATTACTGAAGAGGAGTCTTCCATCGAAGTCATGGGGGTAAGGTTTAATCCAAACAACCAAGAGACCTCTTCCCCAGGTTTGGAAGAGGTAGGTTCCCAAGAGAACCAAAATGTCCAAGATGAAGGAATGTTAGAAGGTATGTTGTCTACAACACTTACAAAGGACGAAAGAGAGGAGTTCAAATGTGTGCTAAGGAAATTTCCTAGGCTTTTTGCTAAAGACTACACCGATGTGCGTGGAGTAGATGCTGTTCAACACAAAATTGAGTTGAAGCCAGAGGCCACACCTAAGGCTCAGAAGCTACGAAGGCTAGAGTCATCAAGGAGCAGGCTTTACTCAAGGAGGTAAGAAAGCTTCTAGCAGCAGGTTTCATTTATCCAGTGGAGAATTCAGAGTGGGTCTCTCCCGTTGTTGCCATAGTGAGTTAACCCACCCTACCGAAATCATCCAAACACTGTGGCTATCCCTACCATTTCACTATATATAGGTGTGTGTGAGTTAGGGGACTTTTCCCATATCTTCTTAAAAACCCTCAGCTAGCTAGTCACTAGGCTAGTTGAGCCAAAAAAATATAAAAATATAAAAAATATAAGTATATTATGGCCCATTTGTGTGTAAATATTTCATTGTATATACGGCCTAAATAAAAGGATTTTTCATAATTATTTTGGTATTTATTTAAATATTTCTACCTATGGTGTGTTATTTATGCTATGTACATTGACTCACCATTCCCATATTTTTTCTTACCATTTTGCATACTCTTTATTCCATATAAAAATAATTTCATGCAAGCTTCTCTTATTTTTGGTGTAACTCCATCCCAACAAAAATCCACAAAAACTAGTTTTATTTATGTGTATATTTTTTCACTATTGTGATTTTTCCTTCCTACATCTATTCTCTTTTACTCTCATAAATTAGAGCACCAAAAATATTCATCTTTTTAAGGTAGACTTATAATGAGAGAGATTTATTTTGACCCCTTTATATTTTTTCCACCTATATTATTTATATTTGACATGTACATATTTTTTTAGACCCCTCAATATCTGATTCTCTTAGTTTTACTATTCACTTATATCATGATCTCAACAATATCTTCAATTATATACCTACCAAATAATGTCAAGGGTATGTGAAATGAATGCATGCACCATGGGGAGCTCACTCTTGGAGGTATTCAAAAGAATCATCCAAAGAAAGACCTCACAAGGACTTTGTGCAGTGGAAAAAACAGTCGGTTTTGCTGAATTTTTAAAGATCACATGCTCCCCGAATTTGAAACGGTGATACAAACAAAAGTTGTAGCTCCTGAGCTGAAATTTTACCTCAAATTTTTTCATATGTTTTTGAGCTACGAGCTGTGAGATATGATTTTATTGGTGGACCCCAATATGCCCATGCTATGAAGCCACACTCCCTCTTCCACTTTATCATTTTTCTCTTTCACACACACTCCTCCCTCTCCTTCCCACTCCCAAACCTGCATCTCCCATGTCCTAATTCACCCTCTTCACCATTGCCACATCTCTCATACATCCATAGCCTTCATCCTCCATTTTCACACCCTATGTGTCCCCCTTTCTCTCTACATGTATGTCCATATTACCATACTCTCTTCATCTTTGTAAAGAACTTCAAAAAATCAGCAAAAATCCAAGGATAACCTCTGTAAATGAAGGATTTTATCATGAATTTTCCAAGGTTTGAAGATAACATAGCTTCATCGACACGCGCTACTTCGCCATGCTGATCGCTTCTTCTTCCGGTGCTGTAAAGATGTGAATGTCAAAGCTTCAACCTCTCTTTACAAGCTCATCCCTTCTCTAACTTTTCTCATCATATATCTCACCATTTGGTGAATGATTTTGTAAATATTTTTTAGTGATAATTACTAACTACTAACCACTAACCTTATTGTAAAATGCACCCTCTACTAGAGTAGGCACTCCCAAATTATTCACTCCATCCTCTCTCCTTTCATCCTCAATAATTCTCTTCCCTTGAGCCCACATCCATGTGACTCAAAGGAAAAGAGAGACCCACCATCATCAAAATAAAAATAAAAATATGCATAATCTTTTATTCCTTCAAATAAACTTGATTAGGCCTAATCCAAATCGGGGCTTCTAAAACCTATAAATAGAGTCCTTCTCTCCCTTGTAAATCATCACATGATCACACTACACCACACCATTCTCAACACATAACACACCACTCTTCAAGCCTAGTTGTGTAGAGTGTGTGCATTGTGAGTGTTCTATTCCATCACTACACATAGGTGCATGGAGAAGCTTGAAGTTAGTTATGCCATCTAGAGGAGTGGAGTGATACTATACACTGCAATCACACTTGTAGCCTACTCTTGTCCATAAATAAGATTCATAGTTTTGGGTGCAATTGTATGCTGCAACTACGACTCTTCTCTCCAAATTGACTTGATAAGTTGACTCATCAGGTGGTTGAAGGTATATTGTCCTTGAAGTTTGTTGTGCCATTTCATGCTTGGTGGTTTGAGAGCTTGTTGAATTGTTTGCCTAAAAGGTCAATTGTAAGAGGGTGCTCGGTGAGAGGGCTCCCGTGACCCTAAGACAATTTGTGTATTGGCAACAAGGTCAAGTTTTGTGTTGTCTCTCTATTTCTCATCAAGCTTTGTGTGCATCTAGTCTTTAAGGCTAAGACTGAGTTGCTCAAGTTGATTTGTGCTCTTTACCTCTCTCTGGGGTGGTGAATGTTTGTGTTTGGTGTGTGTGGCTATCTTGCATTCCCCTCTCTTTGTGCGTTTGAGTATAAGGAGATATCACGTGCGTCCTAGTTTGCATCTACAAGTAGGTGGTGCCCCTTTTGTAGTTTGGTTTCTGGTTGTGGGTTGTTGTTGTCTCTGATTGTGCTTGCCCCAGCCCCAATTGAGCAGCACGAGAGCCTCGAAGGGTGTTTAGAGGCCGCTCTTCTTGTTGCCCGCCCCGGACCGCCTCAATATTAGAATGGGTCTTGTCAGAACCAATATGCACTCCTCCTATCATATTTAAAGGTACAAGTGGTGGCATTCATCCCCCTCAGGTGTTACCCAGGTTTTCCCCTTGTTTCCCCAAGTGTCCGCTTTACACGTGTAACAATACTGCAATGGGGCCGAGTGAACTATGGTGTTAGATCTATGATTGATTATAAACCTGTTTCCTAGAGGATGTGCTTGACTAGTTACAAGATCCACTCGAATGGCAGAATCTTGGAACTGCAAGTAGACATGGTTTTTAGACCAATCATGCACCATTTTTGCTTCCCTCATGAAAGGACGTCCTAAGATCATCTCAAATGCCATAGTGTGCTTGGAGAAATCCATAACAATGAAGGTAATCTGTATTTTATGTCAAAAGACCTTGATCTTGAGATCTTCTAGCATCCCAATAGGTTTAACAATAGACCCATTGGCCATCTTTACTACTATGGTTGTGGTCCCAAGGTGAGGTCTTCCCATAGTTTCCCAACGATTTTTAGTCACAATGCTAACCCCAGCGCCACCATCAAGGATTCCCTTCATAGTTAATCCATTGGTAGTGATTGGTATGGTTGTATTGGATTCATCAGCTTCAAATTATTGTCCCAACTTGTTAACAGGTATTTCTACAATAAGGTTCTTATCTAGGTTGGGTTGTGGATTTAAGTGTTCCTCCTCTATTGGCATCTCCCTAGCTCCATCCATTTGTGTAAATTGTGGTAGCCCGACCTTTAGTTCTCCATTGAGGAAAGTTTGAAGAGCTAAGAATAGCTTAGGGTCTCCATATAGTTTGGACATGATGGTGGTTCCGACTTCTAAAGCCATGAAATCCATCAATTTGGCAATATTTAACGGCACTTTTTGGGCTTCAGTCCCTTGATGTGGGGAAGATGGGATCTCCATTTCTTTGATAGGGTCAGGTAGTCCCTCTTTAAACATTCTTTTTTAACAAGAAGTGAGTACGCCCACTTTCCCATGACTTTAAGTCACTTTCTTCTTGGATGACACTAGGTATGGCTAGGGGTTTATGGACTTTTTGAGGTTGTTGTTGTGTAGGGAAAAATGTGTCTGTAATCTGGATTTGCCTAGGTGCTGGCTCTAGATCCCTTTGAGTATCTTCTACCAAACTCCTTAATTGCTTGACTCGCTCGATCTCCTTTATAGGGTTTGGGTAAGTTCTTATCTTCTTTTTGGATCCTGGCCATTGTGGCTCATGACAATATTCCTTGTTGGTTTCATTCCTAGTAGTGGTTTTGATTTCCATGGTTTCAAATGAATCAGAATCCTCTTCAGCGTTGTTCATATATACGGGCTCGACACCAGCTCCTATGTTGGTCTTTGAAAGGGGTATGACTTCGCTACTTTTTGCAATCTCTTTCTTCGTGTTTTCTTCTTCTTCTGAGATTGAGCAATTGATTCCGTGTCTCTTTCTTCAAGAATATAATTTTGTTTTTGGAGCATCGATCGTGTGAGTACGTTTATTGGTACCACAGGTGTACTTTGTGAAGGATCCTTGGTAACCTCAATCAAGTTTAATGGTGTGATCTTTGGTGCATTTGGATTATTTGGACATTGGGCAATCAAATGATCTATGCCACATCAATTACACATGAGTATCGACATTGTAGACGTGCTCACTTGATTGGTTTGCATTAGTGTGGCGTTTTTTTGTAGCCTAATAGAACACTCGGCCACACAATGTGAACCTCCACACTCATAGCATTGAAGAGGTGGTATCTTAGTAGTGTAGTTGATATTTTGGCCTCTTGCAGCAAGAGCAGCTACTTGATAGACAGGTTTGACTTGTCCCCAATAGTCCTCCATGTAGTATTGTGGACTTTCTTCAAGCGCATCCATCCCATAGGCAATATTAGGGTCAATATATTCCTCACAGTCTTCCAAACAAGCAATACATGAATCACAACCCACTTGATTCACAGAAGTGATTCTCGGATGTGGTGGTTGCGGTACTAGCACTGGAGGTGGTAAGGGTGTTGTTTGAACAACATTTTGGGCCCTAAGGACCATGTGTTGTGACGTTTGTTCAAGAGGTGGGGCCAACATCAATGCAGGCACTCGAGGTGTATTTGTCCATGCTAAGGTTGGTCTATTGGCCATCGCACACTTAAATACTATGCAATCCTTAGCTTGATGACCATACCTCCCACACGCATTTTAGTTTCTATTGAATTTTACTCTAAAAGTAGAGCATTCACTAGTACTATGCGGTCCATAGCATACTGAGCTCCATTGTTGCTCCCTTCTTGGATACATATGATTGTTTTGCAGATCTTGATTGTCTATAAGACTCTCTTGCATGGCCTTAGTGAGACCTAGTAAAGTCATCTCATATATCTTTGGCTCCTCAGCAATAGGCTTTAGGGTCATTGGTTGATGCCCCGATGCTTGCGAGCTAATAGATTTAGACTCAATAGACACTCTTTCTCCTTGAATCATTAAATTATCCTCCAATTGAATCGCATTGGTGGTGACCGCTTCCCAAGTGGTGATACCTCTAATGACTAGGCCATTGTAGATATCCTCATGTTGCAATCCCCTAATGAATCTATCAAGAAATTGATTATTATTGAAGCGCTCATTTGGATTACAACAAGAATTCAAATACTTTAAGTGACTAATAAAGTCTCTCACCGACTCTCCTTCCTCTCGTTGGGCTTTCAAGAGTTGAGAGGCTACACCCCAAAGAATTCCCTCTCGTATGTATTATTTTAAGAACAGTCTCCTAAGAGTAGGGTAAATCGTTTTTTCTTCCACCCTTAAGGTTCTATACCAATCCCCTGCCTTCCCACTTAAGGTTAGGCTTAAAGCATTACTCTTATGCAGGTCATTGTGTTCTCCTAGAGAATCGCATATTCGCTCAAACACTTTGATATGCTTTCTCACATCCCCATCTCCAGTAAATTTTTGTGAGAGATTGGCTATTTGTACTGCCTTACTTCTAGGTTCTCTATCAAGCGTGTTACGCATATTCTCAGCAATAGATCGACCAATAGCTTGAGAAAATGTTGCCAAATCACCTAGGTGAGCAGGCACCGTGGGTGAAGGCGCTCCAAAGACTACATGTGGAGTAGGTATTGGCATTGTCTTGGCGCATAGGAAGCCCTTCGGTTCCACGTTTGGTACGGTGTTGTGCCATGTGGTGGCCCAAAGTTTTATGTGTGGCCCTAGGCATAGCAAGCGTTAGATGTGACATGCTAATGCTAGCCGGTATGGTCCCATTGAAATAAGAGATTGAGTGTTGTGGTTGTGGAGCATAGGTTGTTAAAACAATGGAGGCATAGGGACTACATGAGTACAAGGACCCATAGGTGTATACGATTGGTACTATCGCAGGAATTGAGCTACCATGTAGCGGTGCTCCGTGCTTTACTAGCAAATGAGGTCCATGGCGTGTTTCTCGGCATGACCATCATTGGGGTAGGCATGGTAGCCATGGTGTCATCAAGGAAAAGATGAGCTAGACTTGGAAAAGTAAAGCTATCACTTGTGGGCTCAAATTGCACTGAGACCTCTGGCGAAACAACATATGGAGGATCCATCAGACTTACTGAGGGAGTCTCCATTTGCGATAAAGTCAGTTGTTTAGACTTTCCTGTATCGAAGAATCTCATGACACCCATTGAAGGCATGTGGATCCCCTTGTTCTATCTCTCTAGCTCAATAACCCTATGGATGACCTCACAAACTCTTTGTTGTTGATCCTCTACACTAGTAGCACCCATTGTGGATTGTAGGACATCTAACCAACCCACGTGATAGGTGTGACCTGTGTATAAGTCGGTTAGAGTTTCTGTTTGTAGTTCATACTCCCAGTTCTCATTTAGAAACACTCCATGCATCTAAGATTGACGTGCTAGGGTGTCTTTTGAACTAGATGCAATGTGGATCTCTATGTGTTGACCCTTAGTGGTCGCTAATTCAGGAGCACTCAATTGCTCTCCTAGAAAGGATATTGACAAGCTCTCAATTTCCTTTTCCCTAGCCGCGATGATACACTACTCAGCATTTTGTACTTTGGCAAGGCTTTTACCATTATGGAATATAACCTCAGAGGAGAATAGCTCTGAAGAGTCAGGGGGTGCAGTGAATGGAGTATTCACGTGCACACTCTCTAAGGGCATAGGGTCTACGTTGGTCATGAATGGAGAATTTACTTCCCCACCCCCCTCATTTACATCGTTAGCTCCATGTTCGGAGAGAGTGGCTCTACTAACGGTTTCCTTTAAGTGGCTAAGCACGCTCGGCCTAGACTGTGGGCCCATGGCATCACTACTACATTTCCCCCCCCATAGTGACGGCTACAGCGACGAATTATCGTCGCATTAACGAGGAAAAAAGGCGTCGCTGTAGCCATCGCTACTGTACGTCGCATAAACAAGGCATTTAACGAGGGCTATAGCGATGAGTTACCGTTACATAAGCAACCGAAATAAGACGTTTACTTTTCGTCGCATAAGCGACACGTGGCATAAGCAGCGAGACCGCATCAGCGATGCTTTTAACACGCAACGACTATATGACGTGCAGGGTTTCATAAGTGATATCTCTCCGTTCCCTCTCTCTCTCACACACACACAATACATACAACAATCTAGCTCTAATGCTCTCTCTCTCTCTCTCTCTCTCTCTCTCTCTCTCTCTAGCTCTTCTACACACACATACAAACTCTAGCTCTTGAGTGGAACACACACACACACACACCCACAAACTCTAACTCTCTCTCTCGCGCCGGTGTTTTTGCAGTTGTGATTGCTCTCGTTGCTCATATATTTGTTGGCATTTCGCATAGTAGTGTGGACATTGATCAGACCGATGCGTACGTAAGCGATATAAATTTACAATTTTGGCTTCAAGATGAATTATGGTAAACAACTCTCTGTCTCTCTTTTTGCTAATTTTTTAAGTTAGAACTTTAAATTAAATAAAAAATAGACGATTATGTCTGTTTATTAAAAATATATATTAAAACAAAATAGTAGGCCCTCAAGCCAATATAAAATCTCAAACCCATGATTCCTGTCATGTAGCGTACGTTTCTATAAGTTCTAAATCGGCTCCCTTTGTTCAATTAAGAAAAATGTTCTTGATGTATAGAAGAAATAATTCTTGCAAACTTCTAAAATGATCCATTGGCCAGCCGCTTCAGATCTCGTGAGCCATATACTTGCCAACATGCCTCATTGGCACGTGGACAAGCTATGTGGGCTCACAAAAGCTCAAACGGCTCGCAAATGGGCCATTTTCAAATTTCAAACAAGCTGTATAACTTGTTCACATGCCTCATTGGCACGTGGGCTCCATCCGCTAAAGCTTACCGATCGACCATTTCTGAAGTCCACGACCAAAAAAAACGCTCGCGGACTACTTTGGAAACGGCCCATTGGCAAACCATTTAAGATTCTGCGATCCCACATAGCTTTTACACGTGCCAAAGAGGCATGTGGGCAAGCTATGGGACTCGCCGAGAGCTCAAACAACTGACCGATGTATTGTTTCTGAGTGTTTTTTGCTCAAGGACTTTGAGAACGATCCATATATCGATGAGTTCTTTGAGCTTTTAGCAAGCCGTATAGCTTGCCCATATGCCTCATTGGTACATGGACATTCCATGTGGGCTCACAAGAGATCAAACAGCTTGCCGATGGACCATTTCTAGAGTCCACGAAAAAAAAAACTTGTCCCTATTTCATACAAATCAGGACATGTGGGTTTAACATGAAAATAAAGAAAACTTGGTACATGTCGGTACTTGGTACTTGGTATATGTTGATACTTGGTACTTGGTACATCTCGGTACTTGGTACTTGGTCCTTGGTTTAATTTGGCTGTAGGTTCCGTAATGAAACTTCGTACTTGCAATTGGTACATGGTCCATGGTACTAATTGGTCGGTGTAACTTTGTAGTATTGTAATAAATTAACATGAAAACAATAAAACCTCTTTAGTGTTAGATTTGGTATAAGATACTTGGTACTTGGTACTTGGTATTTGATTTGGTACTTAGTACTTGCAACTTGAAACTTGGTACTTGATTTGATACAAGATATGTAGAATCTGACACTTAGCGTAAAATCTGCTACCTTTACAAAAAATATGAAAATCAAAAGCTTGTTAATACTAGAGCCTGACATAGAAACCAAGAAAACTTGTTAGTGTTGGATTTGGCAGTTGATTTAGGGTTTGGTATCAGGTTCCATAATGAAACTTGATAGTTGTAGTTGGTGCATGGTACATGGTACATGGTACATGGTACGTAACTTGAAACTTGGAGCGTATGATGCTTGTAGTTGGTGAATGGTACATGGTACGTAACTTGAAACTTGGAGCGTATGATGCTTGGTACTTTGAAACGTCATAGTTCAAATCTTCATCTTCAAAAAAACATTAGAAGCCTTTTTAACAATGTGTAAACCGACCGGGCAAAAAGCCACGGGCGGCGACCCAAACCCAGGACAACAACAACTGAATAGAATGACTAGCGTCCGTAGCGATATTTCTTTTATATTCTTAACACTAGGTTGGTAACCTAACAGGACATAAAAGTGTCCTTTTAGGGTTTTGAAAAAAACCTCCAAAACCATAGTAGATCCACTCATTTTGTAAAATCCTTTCATGAGGTTATAGTTCAAGGCCTACTACACATGGAAAAAATAAGAAACTTGTAAAATTTCTCATCTTTTGGTCACACCAAGCCTCCAAAGTTGATGGACCAATACATTTTTATCAAAACAGTCATTTCTTACGTTTTGTTGCATAAAAATAAGACTAGGGATTTTTGTAGGACTTAAGATAAATTCCCTAGTTAACTTCAATGGGTTGGTGATCAGAACATATGATTGCTTCTCACTCACTATTTTTTGTTTTGCCAAAAGAAATAGGTACAGAAAAGTTGAATTTTTACCATTCTGCAAACCTATCATCAAAGTTTCTATAGCCACGCTCAATACAAATATTATATTCATGTTTTCTTAGTTCCCTATTGTCCTTTAGGTTCATAAGGAGCCATGGAGCATGTCAAAAGAATAATACATCTCTTACCAAGGGGAATCTTGGGGACAAAGATGAAGTGCTAAATACAGCAAACATGAAAAAACTGGGTTCAACATTATGAGTTGTAGAATCCCATAGAAACTATTCAATATCTAGCCAAATTTGATCCTTATGACTAGATATGGTTACTACCTACAAAATGCATGTAGTTGTCACAAGAAACTAGCAATATTGAAAAAGCTATACTTGATATACTAGAACATTTCGTTTTCTTCTATAATTGAAAAAATCAACCATCGTTGTCTACTATGAAAAATAGGGTATTAGGTGCCCCAAAACTCAAGGAATATTATCTCTATGTTACAATATGCGACATAGAAAATCAAAACTGTATTTGGATATCATGAAAGCCACCAAAAAAATCATAGAAGAGCTAAAATTGGCTAAAAAACAGGATTTGACAATTTTTGTAATTTGGTCATAACTTACAACTTTAACATTTATTCCTCCCTAGAAGCATCAAGACATGGTAAGGACTACTAAAGATAGTTCTCTACCATTATAGACCTCACAAACATGAATTCTAGAGTGGTATAGTTGCAAAAAGTTGAAAAAAGACAAAAACAGGACCCATTTTTTCACACAGTTTAGGTTGTGAAATGTTGTGCAAGGACAATGTTAAAGATGGAATTGATATTCCAAAAAAATGTCAAGTTTTTTTCAGCTCATGAGACAATTTTCTAAACAGATAGCACCTCAAAATCCATTTTGAAACTCTTGACATAATTCAAGGAAAATGGTCACTTAACAGGACATAAAAATGTCCCAGGACATAAAAGTGTCCCATTACCAACCTAGTGTTAAAGACTTGCACAAGAGTGCTATAAGATCAAAATGCCTTAATTTTGAGAAGTAGAGCAACTAACAGACAACTTAGGACTAGGTTTCACATCCACATCATCATTTGGTAGCACAATGACAATGATTTCAATCCATCTTTAAAATATATATATATATATAAAGACAAATAAATAACATTGATATGGTTACTTAGGTTAATTATCTTATCGACAAATAATTAATTGTTTGACAATAGACAAATTCAGTGATGCAACAAACACATGTCAGTATATATCATCAGTAAGTTTATGTACATGTGTCCAAAATGTGTGGTGATCAATCCTCACATATACAAAACAAATCTCATCCTCACATACGATGTAGTAATGCACACTGAAAAATACATATATAACGATCCCAAATATGCAAAAGAAATCTCTACGCAGGATCACTATGTGATCCATCACTACTGGAAGAATCACTATCATCGGTCTCATGATCGCTAGTGCCACCACCACTGGTCCGAACCGTGGGACTACGACTGTCCCCATCTCCACGATCGTCACTATTCTGGCCAGTGATTGGGCCGCTGCTCCTCTCAGCCTCTCGACGTCGCCCCTCGGCCTCCTATCGATCCACCTCTCTCATATCAGCCTCCCCATGCTGCTACTGTATTAGTTAGTGAAATAAAAAAAGAATATATTACAGTTTTATGAAAAAAACTACAAAGAAAAACAAAGATACGTACAAGTGGATCTAGAGTGTCAGTAAGTGTCTGACACAAAGCACAGTAGCTGCAGTATGTGGCGTACTCTATCTCCTGTGACACCGGTGCACGACCATAGTCTTTCGTCTACATTACGACACAACCAAAGACTTATTAATTTTTGCATTCAATAATACTACCTTTAAAAGTTAAAATGTGAATGGTCTTTACTCACAAATGTGGCCACAAATCCATCCCGTCCCATGCGCCCTAGTCTAGATGTGTGATGTAAAGCTACTCTCTTTCTTGCTGCCTCCTAAGCAAATTTGAATAAACAAAATAACATAGATTAGAGAAAAGTTAGAATCAATCTAGGAAAGCTCATATTAATTCTAATATATATTACCAAAGGCACACACCTTTTGTTGGGGAAAATTAATGCTTAGGCGCATCTCCTTGCGGAAGAATTTCCATGTCTCCATGCAAATGGTTGCCTTTCTCTTGTTTGACGGCACCATACAATAGCGCCTGTTTATTTTTTAAATTACAATAAGTGTCAGAATATACCATATAACTATTAGACTTCAATGTTTTGTTACTTTTATTGAATCTTTTATTTTGGTCATTTGATGAATGTCTCATGTTTTTATGGTAATTGAAATCTAGATTCAGATCAATCAGAGGGTACACCACCACCTCCTCCTAGTGATAGCCGGGGTGCATAGAGTTAGAATACTGCACATGAACCCGTTTACGATGATTTCTACTATGATGAGACTATTATATGTTGGTGTGCTCGTTGTTGTGGCACGTATCACAGGCCACGACGGGAATGCTTTTCACATTAGATGACTTATGGTACTTTTGAGCAAGCACCACCACCTGAGGAGCGACATCGACCTATGGTAACTAGATTATATATGTAGGTATCTTCACTTGATGACGAGGATTAATTTACTACCAGTGGTGCATATGTCTCTCGCACACGGCACGGACATGTCATTTGTCAGTTTTGCAACTCGAGGTTTCTCAAGATCCTCTACCTCCTCCATTGGAGGCTGAGATGGGTGGAGATCATCCGTTGCCTACTCATTTACAGGATCTAGTATAGAGCTACGATCGTAGACGATACGAAGGCTGGCAAGGAGGACCACTTCCTTCAGATGGAGTGGTTTTTGGCTTTTGGGGCAATCTCTACATGATTGCTCCGTCCACCATCAGTGGAGCGGGACGAGGCGTCTTTATTGCACAGGATTTGCATGTGCCCCCTCATTCAGAGGTCACCCTTGTGTCTTTTTGTGGACCTATATATAGATGGGGTCCATGGCATCAACTCACTCGCTACATCCAGAGCATGACTACTTATGGATTATGTCTCAATGGAGCCTCTCTTTCTGCTAGAGGGATTACACATGCAGAAGGCCAAAGACTCTATGTTGAGGGAAGACCTTACTCTCAAGGAAACATAGCATGTTTAATCAATAGTATTCGAGGGAGAAGTGCAAGAACCAATTGCACATTTGTGGAGTGTGAGAATAGTCATGAACCAAGACACATGACTAGGGATGTACCAAGATATATAGTTGTCCATGCTATTAAATCATTATGTGTTGGTGATAAATTGTTAGTCAATTATGGATGGCGTAGACCTCCACGAGCACCCTTAACACTAGGTTGGTAATGGGACACTTTTATGTCCTGGGACACTTTTATGTTCTGTGAAGTGACCATTTTCCTTGAATTATTTCAAGAGTTTCAAAATGGATTTGGAGGTGCTATCTGTCTACAAAGTTGTCCCATGAGCTGAAAAAAACTTGACATTTTTTTGGAATATCAATTCCATCTTTAACCTTGTCCTTGCACAACATTTCACAACCTAAACTGTGTGAAAAAACGGGTCCTGTTTTTGGCTTTTTTCAACTTTTTGCAACTATACCACTCTAGAATTCATTTTTGTGAGGTCTATAATGCTAGAGAACTATCTTTAGTAGTCCTCAACATGTCCTGATGCTTCTAGGGAGAAATAGATGTTAAAGTTGTAAGTTATGACCAAATTACAAAAATTGTCAAATCTTGTTTTTTAGCAAATTTTAGCTCTTCTATGATTTTTTTGGTGGCTTTCATGATATCCAAATGCAGTTTTGATTCTCTATGTCGCATATTGTAACATAAAGCTAATATTCCTTGAGTTTTGGGGCACCTAATACCCTATTTTGCATAGTAGACAACGATGGTTGATTTTTTCAATTATACAAGGAAACGAAACATTCTAGTATATCAAGTATAGCTTTTTCAATATTGTTAGTTTCTTGTGACAACTACATGCATTTTGTAGGTAGTAACCATATCTAGTCATAAGGATCAAATTTGGCTAGATATTGAATATTTTCTATGGGATTCTACAACTCATAATGTTGAACCCAGTTTTTTCATGTTTGTTGTATTTAGCACTTCATCTTTGTCCCCAAGATTCCCCTTGGTAAGAGATGTATTATTCTTTTGACATGCTCCATGGCTCCTTATGAACCTAAAGGACAATAGGGAACTAAGAAAACATGCATATATTATTTGTATTGAGCGTGGCTATAGAAACTTTGATGATAGGTTTGCAGAATGGTAAAAATTCAACTTTTTTGTAGCTATTTCTTTTGGCAAAACAAAAAATAGTGACTGAGAAGCAATCATATGTTCTGATCACCAGCCCATTGAAGTTAACTAGGGAATTTATCTCAAGTCCTACAAAAATCCCTAATCTTATTTTCATGCAACAAAACGTAAGAAATGACTGTTTTGATGAAAATGTACTGGTCCATCAACTTTGGAGGCTTGGTGTGACCAAAAGATGAGAAATTTTACAAGTTTCTTATTTTTTCCATGTGTAGTAGGCCTTGAACTATAACCTCTTGAAAGGATTTTACAAAATGAGTGGATCTACTATGGTTTTGGAGGTTTTTTTCAAAACCCTGAAAGGACACTTTTATGTCCTGTTAGGTTACCAACCTAGTGTTAAGAGCTCATTGTATACAATTCCTAATGTTATTTTGAACTCTTGTACCCTAATTCTACACTTTAATTTGCATTACGTTTCGTACTGTCGCTAATTAATTTTGATATTATTTTTTGTTGTCTCCAAATGTTATTGAATTCCATGCACATCTCTCTCTCCTTGTATATATAAGCATGCTATTGATACAATCTTATTTACCTTCAAATATGCAGATTCCAAATTATGACATCGATAACGTCACAAAGCAACATTCACATGACATATCTCAAATGTCAATAGAGTGCATGAGGATCCTACGCAGAAGTGATCCTAATACGTATGCAAGACTAAAGGAACAATATTCTAAGGACTTTAATGGACGTGATGATATCTTTGATAATGACGATGGCATGGCTGATTTTATTGAGGATTGGCATCAAAATGATAGTGTGAGTGATATTCCTAACAACGAAAAGTATCTTTGAGAAGAAGCTCTAAAGAATATCTACGAAGGAAGCCAACTGACACGACTAAGTACAAGCTTATTTATTCTTAATCTTCAAAACCATTTTGGATGGAGTAATGTATCCGTTTCAACACTATTGAAGTATGTATACATCTAACATATTTGTTTGCTACACTCTAAACATTGGTCCTTGTTATTGATCATATTTTTAATCAACTTGTAGGCTAGTCTCTCAAAAGTTCTTGCCGACAAGAAATTCCCTTCCTGCATCACACGATGAGGTGAAGAAGATGATAAGGAGTCTTGGACTTGACTATTCTTCTATAAATGCATATCCCAACAATTGTATTTTATATAGACATCAGTACCAGGACAATGTGACGTGCCCAAAATGTCAAACGCCTTGTTGTAAAGACGAGCAAGGTAAGGTCCCTAGAAAGGTATTGAGACATTTTCCCTTGGCTCCACGTATAAAACATATGTTTCAAAGTCTCGAATTAGCTAAGCTTATGACATGGGGAGAGGAGCACAAGAGCAAAGATGGAGTAATGCGAATTCTGCAGGATAGTCCTACGTTTGAGCATATTGATTTTCTATGGCCAGATTTTGCAAAAGAATCACGCGATTTAAAGATGGGTGCATTAGATGGTGTGAATCCATTTTCTATAAAATCAAGTAAATGGTCTACATGGCCGGTGGTAGTTATTAACTATAATCTACCCCCATATCTTAGTATTAAGAACGAGCATTTAATGCTCTCACTCTTAATCCCAAGAAAGCGACAAGTTAAAGACCTGAATGTATATTTGGCTCCTCTCATTGACGATCTTCAAGATTTGTGGAGAGGGATTGATGTCGTGGATATGTCAAGAAGCATTGGTGAAAGATAGTTCATTGTTCGTGGGATTTTAGCATGGACTCTCCACGACTTTCCAGGATATGGTTTTTGCTCAAGTAAATGGTTTAGATATATACATTTTCTCATATGTTTTTCGTATATTTATTGTGCTAATAATATTTGTTATGTTTTTCATGCAGAAATATGTACCCAAGGGTTATAAAGCTTGTCCTGTGTGTGGTGATTGGTTGCAATCAACTTATAGCAAAAACCTCAACAAAAATATATATCTTCGACACATACGATTTTTACCTGAAGAGCATCATCTACAAAATAGAAGGCAAGCCATACATTTCAACGGGAAGGTAGAAGAAGGGAAATGTCCAATATCAAACACACCAAAGGATTGGTATCTAAAGTGGACTGTTGGACCCTCTATCGATCCGGAGTCGGAGATCATAAGCAGTGATGATGATGACGCTGTGAAGGTGCGAGCCAGAGGAAAACATTCCTTGGCTCAAAGTCCTTCGATATGGTACACTTTGGAATATTGAAAGAATTTGAAGATATGTCATCTTATTGATCTTATGCATATATTTAAGAACATTGGTCATTCGTTATGGCAACACCTTGTTAGCTTGAAAGACACAGTGGAAGCAAGAAATGACTTAAAGGATCAAAACTTAAAGCCTAATCTATGGCCACTTTCTAATGAAACTAGACGTGACACAACCTATGAGCCTGCCCTATGGGTACTCAGTGCAGAAGAGGTGCAGACTATCAACAAGAGGATTCAATTGATTCGTACGCCTACAGGATATGGAGCATCTTGTTGAAACATGCTCACTTTAGATGACAAGAGCTTGTCTGGTTTAAAAACACATGATTGGCACAATTTTGTGAAGGTAATGTTTTATCAATCTTCGTAAGTATTTTATTTTCTTGCATGTTTTGTTGATTAGATTAATCATGTATACATCATGTTCTACCCCTTGTTATTGATGGATGTACTACCCAAGGAGTCCGAGACGTAATATATTCCTTTGGATCGCTTGTAAGGTATTTATCGCTCATTAAATTTTAATGTAAAATTTTAGTTGATAAGTTCTTCATTCAAATATAACTTTAATATCTTCTTTATTTTATTGATAGATGGATTACATCGAAAGAAATTGACAAAGGGTTAATTCCACAAAAGAAGCGTGAATGTATAGAGCCTCTTTGTTTAATGGAGAAGGAACTTCCAACCTCCTTTTTTGATATCCAAGTTCATCTGCTAATCCATCTAGTGGATGAGATAGAGCTTGCTGGTGTTGTTTCTACTCAATGTATGTTTTGGGCCAAGAGATTTATGGGAGTACTGAAAGGTTATGTATGTCAAAAAGCAAGACCAGAGGGTTCTATGGTAGAAGGATGGATGCTTGAAGAATGCATGTATTACGTTTGTGAATATCTTGAGCAAACCGATTTTGAAGCCCCACGTGTATGGACAAATGAGTTTTCTTCTACCATGTCAGACGAGGTATTGTCTGGTAAGGGAGTCCCTTTTCGACTTAAGATCCAAGATAATTTGGATATTTCTACTTTCATTGTCTATAATAGCGAATGCATGCAACAATTTGTTGAGGAGTACGAGGAGAAACTTGCGAACCAACGAGTTGACAGACGTAAAAACAGGAGATCTAGACGTCAAACCAACGTAAATAACATCGAAGACGTACCTACTTTCATGGATTGGTTATACACTCGTATGCAATGGGCGGATAGAGATCATGAGATAATCTCAAGGGAACAGAGAGAGTTTATGATCGGATGTGAAAGAAAGGTAACTTTTGGGTTTTGAAAATTTTAAACTAAACAAGCAATATTCCTTTTTTTCTTATATCATTTATATATTGATCTAGGCTCGAATGTATACAAACATGTGGGCTTATGGTCAACATCTTCGAATAAAAGCTATTGACGACTCACGTCTAACTCAAGATTCTTTCGTTGTTGCCTCCTTCAAGAAATTATCACGTGCAAGTTCAAGAGACACAAATCTTGTTGATAGTGAACTGGGTTATGTGGGAACCATATATAATCGGCATTTATGAAATATCGTATCGGATCTTCAAACAGGTGAATGAAATCCCTCTTCACACACAATGACATGAAAATTTCTTGAAGTTATACATAATTCTAAAGTTTTGATTCATGCATTTTGACAGGTGATTCTGAAGGTGGATTGGTTTCGTGCCGAGTATTGGTTTCGTGCCGAGTATAAAGGCAATAGTGCCACAATGAGAAGAGAACCGTCCAAATTTTGGTCCGTCGACTCCTCAAAGTTAATGCGTGCAACAAGAGAGCCTTACATTCTGCCAACTCATGTTGAGCAAGCATTCTTTTAGAAGAACCCAAATTCTCATCCATGGTGGCAAGTTGTGCATGTCCAGCCTAGAGGTCGTCAGTTGTTTGATAGCGTTGACCGTGAGGAAGCAAATTAGGATGAATTGGTAACATCCTTGAATGTAGACACATCCATGTTAGAGACATGTATAATTTCCCTTGCCAATCATGATGACATTGTAGATGATCAACCATCCGTACTCTGACACTACAGACACCGAAGAGGAAGAAATAGTGGATGTCGAGCACATGGAGGAAATGAATGTCAACACAGATTGAATGGCAGAGGAGTTTGAAGAAGTAAACAAAGATAATGAAGATGAGATTTTATTGACGGCGGTTAATCTCACAGATGACAATGAGGACTATTAGCCGTGCGTATCAACTCACAAATCAACCTATATTGGGTAAGATTTAATCTCACAGTAATTCATTTTGTTAAGTAATGATTTTTATTCTTTTGAAATCTTACTAATAAGGGTGGGTCGTGGGGAGGTTCGTGGTGATAGCCTCATATGGCTAGTGTCAAGGTTCGATTCCCTTCAGACTCATTTTTCTTTTTGTAGCTATGTACAAGGTAATCAAAACACGCCACTGCCCAAGATACGAGGACACTGCCACCGACAGTGAAGCCCATCTGAAAAGCTTAGCATTTTTGCATGACAGATCAGCCTTGGCATTTTTGCATTGCAAATCAGCCCCAACAGCACAGCAAAAGACAGATCAGCCATATCGTTAGCAGATTCCACAGCAAGATAGCAGATCAGCCCTAGCGTTTTTGCATCAGCATAACCATCCAGCATTTTGTAGATCTACCGTGTGACGGAACCCAGATCTAGACCAACGTTTTCAATTTTCAGCACAATCAGACTCCGTCGTAAAATCATCGAACCTCGCAGAACTCACCTTCCCGCAACAGTTTCTCGTTGCATGGTCAGATCCATGAGCGTTTGCAGTTTCAATCCAAATAACGTAGATTTCAGCATCTGCGTTTTCAGCGCATCGTCGATGCATCGTCGCCATTGATATAGAGTCAAAATTCAGTGGGGTGGATAAAGATTCGCAGATTTCAGCCATAGCATTTTTCATATTCCGGCCCGTCTCATTGTCGTCCTCATCTTCGTCAACATTGTCAGCAAGTCCATAGCATATGATTGTTTGCGTTGTGCTTAAGATGACTGCTCCGAACTGTGCTCAAGGTTTCTTTTTAGTTCTTGTGGAAGGGAGAGCCTTCCGTTCTTAATGGAAAGTTCTATGATTACAAACAAAGTCAATGGACACTGTACGTGCAAGTGTACAAGACTGAGAGAGAAGAGAGATACGACACCAGAGACATTGTAAAACCCTCCTCCGAAGGCCCCACTCTCGTCGGCGAGAGTGGTCTACTATTGATTGCACAAAGTGGTACAATGCGGATGCAATGGACTGATGCAACTTCGGACTATGCCAGTGACGACGACGGTGATGACGATGACGACTTTAGGGCTGAAATATGTGGTCTTCTATCTCCTGAATTTCGAGACTGTTTCGGTGGCTGAAAATGACTGTTTTGGCTGCATTTTTGAGGGCTGAAAATGGAGATCTTCTGCAACCAACTAGGGCTGATTTGGGGCTGTTAAAAACGCTGATCTGCTGCATTTTTATACTGCTTGTATAGCTTCCCTTCTCGAGTGTGGCTTGTATAGCTTCCCTCCGCAAGGGTGATCACCCGAGGTAGAGACCTCTCGTCAGCCAAGGGCCCTTGAGGTCGCGCCTCACAAAGTCGACTCAAGAGGACGATTGACTGTGGAGGGTCTCGGAACCCGCCTATGCATTGAGACCCGTAACACTCTCCCCGCCTACGAGAGAGCTCGATGTCCTCATCGAGTATATTCGATTTGAGCAAAATTGTAGCCTTGTCCCTACTGTCTACTTTAACCGAGCAAGCTGCCCACTCTTTCCAAGAAACCATCCAAGGAAATTTTGTTGTCCCCTGTTTGAGCTGAAGACCCTATCTGCTGTCTTTGTACTCTCCCAACCATGCGTCATCATCGCACGCCAGGGACTAGATCGCATAATCAGGGATGTACCACAACTAGGAGGTATCAGGTTGAGTCGGAGGGCCAGCAAACAACTAAGGAGCACGGTGAGATATCCAGGTACAAGAAGAACAACATGTTGGGGCAGGTTATGTATGGCCGACCCTCGAAGAGACCGGCGAGCCTCGAAGAGACGGGCAAGCCACTGAGTGTGAATGCAACACGACTACACGTTGGAAGAGGGCCGGCTTCGATGAGCACCAGCCTGCCTTTCATTTGGGGAGCTGTGTTGTGCAAGTGATTAGGCACATGCTATTATACCTTTACTGGTACTGGCCCAAATGGGGTTATTCCACACTGGGCAGCAGGCTGTATGCGAGGAAATTTTGGATGAGATTACTAGCAGGCCTACGGGCATGGGGTCCCCAAGTAAGTAGTGGGGGCACACTGATGACGGTTATGCTACTGGTATGGTTGGCACTTCATGGAGGTTGCAGTCAAGGGCGATGCAAAGGGAGGAATTCCAACGGGGAGAAAATGTTGTAGAGAATCACTCAGGACATACCTGAGGGCGTGACGAATGTGCAGGGGTGGGCGTTGTCATCAGCCATAGATACACGATGGATCCCTCCACTTCGCAAGCACTGTGAATGTTCGGAGATGAGCTGGTATGATGTCGAGTCCACCTGACTCGCTCCGCATCCTCTTGCAACCTGTCTTGTCGCGGTGGGATCCAACGGCCATTTGTGGCCTGCATTCGTGCCAGTACTAGTCTTGCTACATTTCGTCTACTGTCAGAACCAGCAACGGCTCTAACCCTTCGCTTAATCCCACATCGGCCAAGTATATTCGAGTGTGCTCTCAGCTCAGCACCTCCACGCATTCGGGTCATTCTGTAAACAAATGCATCCTCGCATGGGTAACCTTCTCCCGGGTCCCATATGCATATCTTCACCTCTAGTAGGTCACTATCGACAACCACAAGCATCCTTGCTTGCCACACATGACTCAGGTAGTCGCATTTTTTAACACCCATCATCGAACCATGTGGCGAACTGTAACCACGTGGCGATTAATCCCACTGGGTTTTCCTCAGCTAGCTTATGGCTTGCATACGCTAGTCTATAAGGCCCCTTCAGGGAAATTCCCAATCGGGTCTCCATGACCTCCTTTGTGACCGGCACCACTGTCAATTCATAACCCCAGTCACACCTTGCTGTACCTCGCACCTCAATGACCACTTGCATCACTGTCGCACTCATCACTACCGGCATATCCCTGCTCGTTTCTCCCAAAGTTGCGGGGAATTTGACCACCTTTTCCGGGTAATCCCACAATCATCCTTCCCATGTGTGCTCCAAGCCAGTAGGCTTGTTGCTGACCTTCCTGTTTTCCCGACCGCCATCTGGTCCAAGCTATTTGCTGCCATATTGTGAACACCATTTACTGAGGGGTTCGGCCTCATGCACACACCCCAACTCAGCGCTATACCGTAGGTTATACGCATATCAGCAGACCCTGCCTGGCTCACATCTGTTATCTTCACTTCACAATCAAGCATCACGACCACAATGCCACATTCCACGTTTTCCACATCTCCTCTCAATTCTTCGCATACGAATGGCTATCGCCACGGATTTCCACAATACCCTTCTCGCGCAATTCGAAGGTAGAAGCCTGTAGGTCGCTGCATGTTGCATGCTCCAGCTCTCCCCTCTCGTGTGGGGGATAGGAGTCTGCAAGGTTCACTTGGTGCTCCTCCTCAATTTATTCACTAGTACAATACCCACCATTTACGTATAACTTGCAAGCCAACAACTCCACATCCAACACGGTATGACTAGCACTACTTCCAGTTCCTGCAATAGTTTTCCTCATAACGGGCATCAACATAGCCGGGAAACATCGCACCCAATTTCTTCGTCAACTCTTCCTCACTCATGCATTCTTCTCCTTCGTCCACACACAGGAAATCCATACATTCTTCTCCTTCGTCCATACACGGGGCATCTGTCTCCTTCTCTTCTTTTGCTTGTTTTTCCTCTTTGCTTAGCTTGGCATGCATCATCAACACCTTTTCAAAAAACCAGGTCATCACTTGCTCTTGCCGACGCAGCTCAGCATCCATAAGCATTTTCTTTCTCTCGAGCTCTTTTCTCGTTCTTCTACTTTCCAGCCGCATCGCCTCTACATCCTTGTAGTAACTGTTAGTCGTCCTTGAGAGTGTATGAGTCGAGGTGTGCATAGCCTTTTGCACCGCATCCCAGTCATATCCTGGTTTTCCTTCGCTCCATCCAGCAAAGCGTTCCCTCACGCGTCGTATCGCTCTTTCAAAGCATAAGAGGGCAACCTCCACGTTGAACCATGCGTTCAGTGAGGCCATATCCAAAAGCTTGAAAAAACAGATTGGCCCTTAAAACAGTAGAATCAGTCACACCACTTCTCCTATGAAATTGCAGCTATGAAGTCACTTAGCGTAGATGCATATCCATCGACAGCAGAAGCTCAGCAACCTAGCTTTTTTGGAGACCCATCACCTAGTGTTTTTGACAGTTTTCAGCAACAATGAAATAGCAGCAGATTGAGCCCCTAAAGAGTAGCACATTCAGCCCCAAGAAACCTCAGTTTTCAGCCCTAAACCTGCAGATTTTCAGCGTCAAAGACCTACAGAACAATCCCAGAATCAGCGTTTTTGGAGATAGTCGCATATTTCAGCCCATAGCATTTTTGGACAGCAGATACGAGATTGCAGATTTCAGCCCTTTGGACGGTGTAGTCATCCCCTTCTTCATTGCCGACATAGCCTAGACTTGCATCAATTCCATGCATTCAGCATATATTAAGATTTCTATATTAAAAAAAGAATGACATTACTGCTTTATCAATCGAGAAGATTACCGATGTGCTATGGTCTGATCTGCATGAGAGGAAGTCTCCACTTCTGTGTGTGGCTGGGAGGATGTATCCTCTCCAGGATGTACGAGCAAACTGAATCGCCCAAGAAACTCGATGGAGCTGTCTAAACTGGCTTCATCCATCTCCATATAATCTGACATAGCCTCCGTCAAAGCCTCTCCTGATAGTCCAGTGGTACGTAGCAAAGTCTTGATGAACATCAACTTCACTCTATGACCTTGGTCACTCATCGTATCTGTATATTTAAAACAAACCATATGTCAGACTAACACAAACATCGTATCTGCATGTAACATGCATCAATGCAAGTAAAAATATTAATAGATCAAGAATCTATAGATGAGGTCGAAGCAACCATGAATGGAGTGGACTACAACAAAATAGATCATACAAAAATGCTACAGATGCTTCAAAAGGTTATGAATCAAAGGCAAGATCAGGTAGAAAAACTAAAAGAGAAACACGTTTAGTAACAAATTCAATGCAAGAGTAAGCTACATGAGAGATTTGATGGTTTGTGGTCGAATGCAGCACGAGCTTATAACCACATGGCAGATGTGGACAAAATGAAGCAGACCTGGATGTATTCTTGGAAAGGACTCAACATGAGCTATATGTTGTTGTTGGCAGCGCTTTTGCTTTCGCTACCTACTCTCACATAGTATCAGACGCTAAGGTTCTTCTCCTAAGCCGACCATCCCCTACTGATTTCTTCCGTCATGAAAAACTCCCTCAAAACTGAGATCGCTCCCCCTTGGTGGCTGTGTTTTCTACAAACAACAGCGTTTTCACCTCTCAGGCTACGTTTTCTGTGCTATGGAGCCACATCACCATCGCTACTCCCTTCTCTCTCATCCCTGAAGGGATTACCCCAGCCATCGCTAGTCCTAGGAATACGTTGTAGCACGACCTAATCGCAACCCACACAAAATTATCAAATCCATGGATCCGGAACCCCGGCTAGGGCATGGAAGCACGAGCCTAGGATGAATGGAATAGAGGATTCAAGAGATCACCTCTCCATTGAAAGTAGATATTAGCCATGGCAAGACTAACTCTAAACCTACTCTATTCACTAATCAATTAATCTCCTACACACATCAAGCCCACCGAAGTCCAACTTGCCATAGACTAGAAACCCCGAGCACACTAATGACAAGCACACACTAATTACCACATGTCAATTAAGGCACTTCATCAATAGCTTACACACACAAGGTGAATGGTGCTAGAGCTTCATAGAACCTATCTACACACACAAGCAAAGAATAGGGCACACACACAAATTACAAGACTAGGACCCAACTTAATCAACCTAATTTGTGTCGTTAAATATCGCAAATCAATTGCTCGTAGAGAGATAAGAGTGGTTACTAGCAAGAAGTACATACATCTCTCAAATCTAGAATAATGAAAGTGTAATACTACTTCATGACAATATAAAATATAGAGAAGAAGAGACTAATGAGAAAATAAGAATTAGATTAATCAAGAAGAGCTTACTCTAACTACAATGGTTAACACTAGCCTCTCAAGCATAGACATTAACATCAAGGCTAGGCCAAAGAGTGAACACTCTAGAGAGAGGGAGCTCTCAAAAGTGGATCCTCAAGAGTGGATACTCAAGAATGAATCCTCCTTGCCTCAAGCATTTCTTTTAAGGGCTTTCACCACAATCCCTTCTAGTATGGGTTTAAGCTTGAGCCCTCAAACTACTATATACAACTTTGGAACTCCAAGTGAGCCCAAGACTTTACAAAGTGTGTAGCCTGTGCTAGCTGCTGCTAACATTCCCCCCTTCTTAATTTGGCACACGTCCTCCTGTGCCGGTGAAGCAAGACACGGTGACGTAGTAGAAAGAAAGTCCATGGAAGAAATGTTGAGCTGCAAAACATAAGAACAAGTAATGAAAATCAAAGGCCAACAAGGATACAAACACGAAGTACAATGAACAATCATGCAAAGTAAAATTTTTGCTTCCAAAAGATGGGTGAATCATAGTCAAAATAGACAACATAAAGCAAAACAGACACCTATACTATTGTGAAGATTAAACCACTTGAAATTTCAATTTTATGCATGAAACACAAGCATCAATTGTGACCCTAGGCTAATTCAAGTTCATAAACCTCCTAGCATAAAAACTATGTGAACAATTTTAATAAACCATTCAAGTCTATCATGTCTATGGGCTTAAAAAAATCTCCTAATCTATTAGTACATTGTCAAAGCTTTTGAAGCTCATGGAAGTTTTGTTTTGTTTTTTTTATTTATTGAAAAAGTACACCACAATCAAAAGGCTACCACCCCAAGGCAAGTCTAGGTGCGACTCTCGGCTCCTTGAACCCTCAAGAAGGTATTCCAAAAGCCTACTAGCATACCAAGGCAACGGTTAACCCCTATCAGCCCAGGGCATCGGTTTAGGGCCTTCACCAAGCGAGTCAAGGTGATTCCCCTCGTCTGCCAAGTGCGAATAAGGAAATAGGCCTCACATAGACACAACATAACATATAAATTTTCTTTTCATGTGTCTAGTAACAATTTGCTACTTTTTCTTGACACTTTTTTTCTTCATTGATTCATTTTTTTTAGCATTTTTTCACTTTCATTATGACATTCTTTATGTCAATAGGACTAAAGAGACTAAAGACTAATCATAGCCCTAGGTCATGTTAAAAATGAGTGGAGTATTAAGACTATTACTAAGAGTCTAAGGCTAATGAGAAATGAATCTACATTAACCTAAGGTCAAGGAAAATTACTTATGATTAGCACACATAAAACCTAATTTCTTTGATGAGTTAATTTTCACAAAGCAAAGTGTTGAAACTTCAGGATGCCTAGCTTTTGAACATGAAAAAACCATAGCTTAGAAGCAAAATTTCACTTAAACCGAGCAAGAGAATGGAGAGATGAACAAAGAGAAAAATCATGGAAGGACTACACCTATTCATGCTCTTTTGAGAATCCTTGAGCAAGCATCCTTTGTGTAGAGAAGTCTCTTGATCTTTTATTACAATCCAAGCTTTTTGAAGCTAAGTGTAAGCACAAGCTACAAGATCCAATTATTGAAAGCCAAAAGCACACCAAAAACATTATTGAAAACCTAAAGCTAGGGTCTTGCATACCCAAATTTGCCAAAGGGAAAAAACCCAAGGGAAAAAAATGCCTTTGGTTATGCACATGATGCTCTTTGATAGCAAATTTATGCATACATATCAACAATGAGAGAGGCAAAATGCTTAAAGCAAATTTTGCAATTTTTACCATGTCTCATGCATGATTCAAAGGTTGATTAATTTCTAGCTCAATGAAATATGGAGTTAAAAACAAGCCAAGAGATGAAAATAATACAACTTTGATGAAATGATGTGGCTCTTTAAAGCCGAATTTTACAATTTAAAGCTTTCCAAAAAGCTGGCTAACAACTATCTCACATGAAATTTTCAATTTTTTAGAGCAATCTATGAGCTAGAGATGACTGCAACTTGATGAAATGAAAATGAATGCCTCTCAATAGCCAAATTATGTACTTGAAATTAAGCTCAAAAAAGTTGGCTAAACACTAGCTCAAAATGAAAACGTTTTAACTTTTGACCAAGCTATGAGCTATCATGTATACAACTTTAAATCCAAAGGAATGGAATGTCTCTAAGTAGCCAAATTTTGCAATATTGCAATGATAACCCCTTCTTGGATCATTTGGAATCCCACTTTGCCAATCACTCTTCACAATGAATCTCAATTGTTAGTGCCAAAGAATTTGAACATGCACATCAAGCACCAAAAAATATCGAGCTCAATCATAAATTCAAAATGGTATCTTATGGCCCTTTGAACAATCTCAATGGTTAGTGCCATGCCGTGATTTTTTCATCCAAACTATGGACAAAAAATGTAGCAAGCCAAGTTCAATTTTTTACTCACATTCTCGACCAAGCATGAATGTATCATCAATGTAACTCTCAAACGAAGCTTACATGCATGTCACACATAATTTTTTTCATTTAGTGCAATAATAATGTCAATCAAGCCAAGCACTAAACCCCGTTTTGCAGAAGCCAACCATTAGTGAAAAATATGATCATTTGTGCATAGAAATTATCACACAATCAAAGCACTTAATGCTCTTATGTAGCAATTATGACGTACAAAGCAAGAAGAAGGAGAGAATGATATTGGTCAATGGCCATATACAAAGATCAATTGATCATACTCTCATGCCTCCTCTAACACACAAAACAGAAATGAGATCGTCATCACAGAAAGGGATCTTCCTTTTTAATGCCTTCTTGAGTAATCCTTCACGGTTAATATACATAATCGATAATTGTTAGCTACGATGATACGATATATCGGCTCTGCATAGCCAAATGATGAATCTCCCCCTCATTTAATAAAAACTCAAGAATCACATTTTCAAAATAGAAATTAGTGCATTAAAGCACTTTGGCAGTGAAATTGAACACAAGATCAACCATGTGGACACCCTCTTCATTTGTTGATCCCGCTTTTAAGCATTCTTTAATTTCTCTTTCGGCCCAATCTTAAACTGAAAATTATTTCTATTTTGATGACCAATTGTCATCATAAGTTCATTCAACACCCCCCAATATTTCTTAATGTATATCAAGCTCAAAAAGGAGGCATTGGTGGGAAGCCATTTTAAAACATGTCTTTTAGTTTTATCCGATTTTTTTATTTATTTAAAATGTGACCAGCAAGCAGGTTCGTGAGGTACAGATGGCAAGATTTTGTTGGTGTTAATGTGCGCAGTACTATCTGTGGCCTCAGGTGTAGGCAGAGTCAAGTTGAGGATCGAGAGGGACTCATTTAAGGCGCCTTCGCGAGGCAAATACAACAAAGCAAGGACTTTTTGACTCGGGATCTAGCATAACAGTAGGGGTCACTGGGCTAGGGCCGCAACCTGCTAGAGCATGGTCAACAAGAGCATCACCAGGCACGTGCTGGGAGCTCTCATTGTAGGCTTGGCGGGGAATGCCGTTTGTGTGTGTACGCTTGTTGCACTGAATCAGGACTCGCCACTAGTGTGAAGCGGTTTCTCTTATTGTTTTTTTCTATACTACAAGCAGTTAAGAGGGCTCCCCCATAGACCCTCTAAAGGTGCTATTAGAGGGCCCTGCAAAAAAATAATTTGAGCCTCATAGGGTTATGGAAAAGTAAAGGGTACTTCACCTAAAAGGTAGCACAAAAGTTTTAGGGGGTCCTTCTACCACCCCCTACATTTCAAAAATGCCATTACAACTTGCCATAGAAGGTTAACAAGTCAAAAGTGAAGGTGTGCTCTGATATTCCTTGCACAGTCCACTGGAAAACCTATTATCAAAGGGCATATGGGCACACAATGAAATTTTGAAAAGGCCCTTCAAACTTCAGAGGGCCCTTTTTTAAATTGTTTTTTTAAAGGGTGTATGGGGGAGCCCTCTAAAAACAAACAGTTCCAGGGCCCTTGATATGTGAAAGTGTGTGTGTGTGTGTGTGTGTGTGTGTGAGTTGACTGCAAAGCCAGAGTACCCGATGGTGCATCAGAGAAGCAACACTTTATGTTGGAAAAGAGCAGCGGCGGCTACTAATTGGCTAGTGGACACAACCTCCCATCATCCCATGACACGAGAGAGAGAGAGAGAGAGAGAGAGAGAGAGAGAGAGAGAGAGAGTGAGAGAGTCCAAAAGTAATTATCAGTGTGTGTTGTTTTGTGTGGGTGTGTGTTTGTCTTGTACTACATTCAATAGCCGACCTTGGTTTGGCTTTCAATTGAAAAAGCGTGTGTGTGTATATTTGGGAGCTACGAGCCAGGGGAGACATTTATGTCTTGGCGCATGGCATTGTGCACGCCAGATGAGAGTATGCAGAGCACAAGTCATACCCAACATGCAATTGATTTTGAGGTTAGGCCATACGAAGCAAAGCAAGCATTATTGGCCCCAAAAATACAGCGCTAGCTTTTGTTTGTTTTTTTTAATAATCTAAATTGTCAAATATTAATCCATTTGTGTCAAGCATCAATCTTAGTTAAAATCGAAAAAGCAATGAAGTGTCAAATATTTCCAATTTTCATTGATCGAGAGTTGCCAATTGTATTCTCAATTCTTCAAGCATGCCTCATGGCCTCCCATGATTCGATTGAGAAAGCATGAATTTTAACACTTTTAAGCTACAACTCATCTTGGATTTTAAATTCCTTTGCATTCCATAACTTCCACTAGTGCACATACAAGGTGAAGTACTCCTTAAGAAGTTATCATCTTCGTTTTACTAGCACACAATCATTCTCAATCAATCATGCAATTCAATGACACATATCTTTGATAATACATCAAATTTCATGCACGCTATCACTCAAACGCTCAAATCCAATTGGCACAAACAAGTGACCTAATTGTCCTTAGCCAATTCAAACACAAGTTTTAATCATCGCAAATTTAATTGCTCATACTCCTGGCCCTAATCATCCAACTTCAATTGAATTTGTCATTATGGTTTTCATGGCTATATATAAGTGAATTTTAGCATAAATAAGCATATAAATGAATGCAAGATTGCCGTGTTTATCATTTAAATCAATCATTAGCATGGAAACACACAAAATTCTTCACAATTGGACATCAAATGATCAATCCATGTCAACATTTGATCCAGTTTGTGATACCAACATCAACTATTTGGCCAATTCAATCATCATAATTGGAAAAAAATACCAATTATTCATTTAAGCACCGGATTGCTCATGCCATTGAGTAGGCACACACACCCAAATTTAGGCCAAAATTTTATGCAAAAATTACATCAATTCCACATTGAAATTCTCAAATTGCAAACTCAATAAAGCATAAGTGAATGCATGCATGCTCAATTTCTAAAAATTAATATTATTTTTTCGCAATCAAGCAATGTACACACTCAAAAATTAAGCACAAATGATCAAAATTGGCTCAATTGGCAATGCATTTAGGATTACACCTAATGATTTCACACACTTTTCATGAAAAATCCATAATCAAAAACCATTTAGGTGCCCTAATTGACCATCAATCATAGAAAATCAAGTGGTCTTGGATAGGCACACACACTCATTTTTTGCCCTATTTTTTAGAATTTAAGCTTATCCAATGATTGAATTAGCCTAACATGCACATCCTTTACATGATTTCATACTCATGTATCATCAATTTCATCACTTTCTATGCATGCACACACTAAAAATTAGGTGCGCACTCACTAGAAATTTTTGACAGTTTTTTCCCTCTTTGGTGTGTGTATACACACAATGATTTTTATGCACACACATGAATTCTTGATGATAATTAAGCATTATTTGGATACACACAAAGTTCATAAGTCACAATTTGACTATCAATTTCATTCCAAGTGTATCAAATCAGGTGCAAAGGTCAATTTGTGTTACACACCTAATTTTAGAAAATAATTAGCAACATTGAACCTCATTAATCAATTCAGAATTGACATAACAAGTGAGTGCACTTACATCGTAATTACACTCCAAGCTATTCCTTTGCTCCATGCAAAGTCGCATCATTGCACACGCAAGTGTGTGCACCATCAAATCGGTTCCAAAATTTACCATTTGTAGGTCAAAATCAAACACTCAAATCATCAAATTAGGCATAAATTGGTACAATTAACTTGATTAGAGGGATGATTCCACCTCTTACAAGGGGATTTCACATACTTTACACTTCAAATGTTAGTGGTTAGGTTAGCAAAGTTAGTCAAAATTAGTAGAAACTAGCATGAAATTAGTACCATTAGCAGGAAAGAAGCGAAGTTAGCAAGGGTTAGCATGAAATTAGTGAAATTCAGGGTTTAGGGTATTCATAACTCAACGTTAGAATCAATTTCTTGCACAATCATCATCAAATCACATCAAAATTAAGTTACACAAACTCAAAAACCAAGAAATTAGTAATGAAATTACTTTATTCTACACATCCTAAACTCACTAGCTTAGGTTATCGATCCCGGTAACGATGCCAAATATAGGGATGCCTTGTAGTACGACCTAATCACAACCCACATAAAATTATGAAATCTGTGGATCTGGCAACCCGGCTAGGGCATGGAAGCACGAGCCTAGGATGAATGGAATAGAGGATTCAAGAGATCACCTCTCCATTGCAAGTAGAGATTAGCCGTGGCAAGACTAACTCTAAACCTACTCTAATCACTAATCAATTAATCTCCTACACACATCAAGCCCACCGAAGTCCAATTTGCCATAGACTAGAAACCCCGAGTACACTAATGACAAGCACACACTAATTACCACATGTTAATTAAGGCACTTCATCAATAGCTTACACACACGAGGTGAATGGTGCTAGAGCTTCATAAAACCTATCTACACACACAAGCAAATAATAGGGCACACACACAAATTACAAGACTAGGACCCAACTTAATCAACCTAATTTGTGTTGCTAAATATCGCAAATCAATTGCTCGTAGAGAGATAAGAGTGGTTACTAGCAAGAAGTACATACATCTCTCAAATCTAGAATAATGAAAGTGTAATACTACTTCATGAGGATATGAAATGTAGAGAAGAAGAGACTAATGGGAAAATAAGAATTAGATTAATGAAGAAGAGCTTACTCTAACTACAATGGTTAGCACTAGCCTCTCAAGCATAGACATTAAGCTCAAGTCTAAGCCAAAGAGTGAACACTCTAGAGAGAGGGATCTCTCAAAAGTGGATCCTTAAGAGTTGATACTCAAGAATGAAGCCTACTTTCCTCAAGGCTTTCTTTTAAGGGCTTTCAACACAATCCCTTCTACTATGGGTTTAAGCTTAAGGCTCAAACTACCATATACAACTTTGGAACTGCAAATGAGCCCAAGACTTTACAAAGTGTGTGGGAAATATTGTGACATCCATAGCTATCTCCCGCTTGATGCATATTTGGTGTAGCCTGTGTTAGTCATTGCTAACAGGAGGGATGTGTGTAGTAAGTATGCACCTCACCAAGGACACATACTCTTATGAAAGGAAAGGGGCCACATGTCAAGTGTAGAGGCACATTGCTCAAGCAGGCAAGGAGGCAGCTTTCTTAAGCAAGGGTTGTGCTTAAGCAAGGGGGGTGCTAGCTTAACCTCACAAGAGGGAAAGAAGGACACTTGTCAAGAGACTATACATCTTTCCCCAAAGGGAGCCAAGCTCTCATTGGCTAAAGGGCTACATGGCCCAATCAGCTTCAAGGAAAGCCTTGGGAAGGGGGTCGGCCTATCTATCTCTCTCCCTCTCTCATTTGAGCATTCCACGATCTCTCTCACTCTCATTCTTCCCTTCACACACTCTTGTGAAGCAAGGATTCCATCTCCTTCTCAAATCTTGAGATGTTGAGTGCCTACTATCACAAGCTCTTGGCTATGGATGCAAATCCACTCAAGAGAATGCTTATGCTTGCTTATCAATCTCTCTAATCTTCATTAACACTATGATAAGCTATGCTACAAGAGCTATGAGTGATTATGTGCAAGGGGTTTTTTCTTTCTTGTATAGCTACTTCTACTTCTCTCTTCTTCCTCACTCCTTGCCAGCTCTCCTCACCTTTCACGGTGTTTGAGGTCTTGGGATTGAGGCTGGGCAGTTTCCAAGTTCATGCCGACGAAGGAAATTTGGAATGGCAGCCTCTACACCAAAACAAACTCGATTGTGCCACAAGGGAAATGAGATGAGGGCACCACTTAGTCTTGGAAGCGTGGACTAGGACCGCTACACAAAGAGAGAGAGAGAGAGAGAGAGAGAGAGAGAGAGAGAGCTATCACTATGAATGAAGCATTAACCTTAGTGTGTGTACAAGGAATGGATAACTTCAAGCACTCCCAACACAAATAGCATGTAGATTACTAAACAACAACTCAAGAATTAGCCAAAATCACATCAAGCACTCTCACACACACATAAAAGATTTCTCTTAATTAACATAAGTAAGAGAAGGGGAGGTTACTAGCATAAAATAATTTGCACTCTAGAATGTGCAAGAATAGAGTGAATGAATGAGCTTTATGGGCTCATGGTGAGTGATAGAAAGACTCCATGGGCCTGAGGGAGACTTGAAATTACAAAGGGGGGGGGCTCTTTATATAGGAAAGAGAGTGATTAGGAGTGAGGTTAAGATCCAGCTGCAATTTGTACAAATGAATCTTGATTAGGGACCGTAGATGCAAAAATTATAAAAAAAATATGGTCAGAATCTCCAGCTCATCAACTACAACTTTAATGAAGAAAACTTTTCTTCGATCGGAGTGGAAGTATTTTTTTAAAATCTAACAAAATCATGTGTTTGTTTTCTTCCTTTACCAAGTCTTCCACCTGGGTCCCATCTGTTTGAATCATCATATGGCTCCAAAGCCATGATGATATGAGCCACTCATGACCCTTGAATCATGGGTGCATGGCTCCACAAACACATCATATCTTTTCTTCTCACATTTACATATTTTCTCTTCCCTTTACCACTAGGTTTTCCCTTTCACCTCCGGTGAACTAGTCAAGAAAAAATTCCCATCAAATCATTTTTTGAATTTTTCCAAGAGGTTGTTCTCACTCTTTCTTTTATTGTAAACCTCTAGAAGCAAGGAAAACCAACAAAATATAGTAAACAAAAATTTGTGATAGGCTCGGATCAATGCTAATCATGTTTATTGTTGTTATATTTGGTGAATTAAGCTTACCATCTTCATCTTATCAAGAATGTCTAAAGGAACATGAACAGATGTATTGTAAAAAAGTCTTCTGTCATGGAAGAATCTATAATACAAATGCCTATTGGAGGGGGCACCGGCTCCAACTAATCCGGTCATTTATTGATGTCAATTTCTCTAAACTCTCACTCTCTTTTACAAGTATTGCTCATGCCATGTTAATGAAGTAATGTGTTAGTGTTGCTCTCTCCATCCAAGCACTTTCTTTCTCAAGCCACATCTACACACAAAGGAATGCTCAATATGTTATTTACTTTCCGCTACAACTCAAGTTAAAAGTCTAATTCCTATTACATTGGTATCAGAGCATTTGGTTTCTCTTTTCTTGCTTAAGAAGAGAGGTCCTTAAGTAGCCTATAAATGGTTGATGTTGCTAATTATATTAGGGTAAGTGGAACTAGGATCTATTATCGGTTTTGTTGAGCCCATTATGTGGGATATGGTGCACACCTCAGGAGATTTGGACTTAATAATGGAGTCTTTTTAGACTTTCCTGCGGCTTTACCATTATTGAGCCATAAGAAGTCCAAAAGGAGCTAGCCCTCGGCAACTCTGCTATGTTAGACCTACTCCTCTACTCTCTATAACTAACCACTTCGAGCGTGGGTGTAGATACTAAGAGAAGTGGCAACTAAGGTTTTGAATTGCCAAAGCATGCACTCATAAAATATTTTTAACATGGTTGTCAATAATAAAGAGAGTAAGATGAGTATAGATGATTTTGATTTTGCTCATAAAGATGCTAGTGATGAAACTCCTATGTTGGTAAATTACTTGGCTACTAGGCTTCAACAAGCCATGGGAATCCCGCTCTTCAAGACGAAGTACAACAACAACTCCATGCTTATGGGATTCTTCCACCTTTCCAACAAGAGAGAGGTCCTAAGAAGTCTCATGGTGAGACCTCCAAAAGAGGACTCTCTACAAAGAAAAGAGTGGAGAACCCCTATCAAGAGCTTAAATGACTTCTTGAATGCAAGCCATCATCCAAGAAGAAACACCATGCTTCACATGAAGGGTCGCCTTCAAAGGAGACAGAAGGGAGCGAGTCTCAAGATGAATCCATGGAGGATGTAGCTCCAAGGATAAGAAGAGCGCAAAGATCTCCAACTCCCCCACAGTGGAAGAGGTCACCACATAGTTCTCACCGTCACAAATCAAAAAGAGAAGAGAAGAACTCAAGGAATAAGAAGGAGAGAAAGGGGTCGCCCTCTTCTCCATCTTCATCACACTCTTCCTCTTTTGACAAAAGCAGCGGGTATTCTTCTGAAGAAAAGAAAAGGAGAGGACACCAAAGGTCATATGCTTCTTGGAAGAGGTCTAGCAAGCTAAATAAATTCAAAGAGGGAGAAAAGGACATCTCTTTCCTCACCTATGATGGTACTTTTGGTGCCACAGATAAGGTGTTAGCCTTCATCCTACAATTCGATGCCACTTTTGGAGATGAGGACTTCATAGAGTCCTCAAAAGCTACGTCACGTAGCTATGTATTTTCAAAAGTCCTCCAGGCAATGGTGGGCTAGCCTACGGGCTATTGGAGAGGCACCAAAGACATGGAAGGATTTAAGAGACTCCATCATGAAGAAATTCTTGGCAAGCGATGATAAGGATAATGTCCTCACCGAATGGAGAAGCCTAAAGCTCACTCTTTATGAGTCTATCCACAAGTATGTGGACAAGTTTTGAGATTTACATCTCAAAGCCACTGTCTACAAAAAGATAGACTTTGAGGAACAAAAGCAACAATTTTGTGCGGGGCTTCCTGAGGATATGAATGAATATGTTAACTCCCAAATGCTTAAGTCAATTTCAGCGGTCCATCATACGATGGTAGCTGCAAGGATCAATTTCCAACAAGGGGCTAAGAGAAATCTTAAGCCCATGGAAATGAAGAACAAGCAGGAGTACAAATAGAAGAATTCCTCTCAAAATTCTTCCAAAGGCAACTCCAATAATAACAACAATAAAACTAATGAGAAAGAATTTTTCAAAGGCAAAAACAAGGTCTCTCTTAAAGAGCTAGAGAGTTACCGCAAAGAAAACAAGTGCTTTAAGTGTGGAGAACAAGGACACACCTATCGCACTTGTCTCCAAAGACATGCACGCAATGAGTCACCTTGAGCTTCTAAAGTTGAAGCCCCGCAAGAGGATACTCATAGCTAAGAATTTTTCTTTCCATATGATAGGAAAGACATGTACATAAGTGTTAATGAGTTGATTAATACCTTACCATATGCAGGCTTTTGATAAATCAATGAAGAGATCAATTTTTGCGTATATCTTTTTTTGTCAAAAAAATTTAGAAGATCCTAATGTTTCATCAAATGAAAATGGTAGGAATCAAGAAGAGTTAGACTTGTATAATTTTCTAAAAGGATTCAAAGATGTGTTCATCGATGATATCCCTATGGACTTACCTCCAAAACAAGGGGATGATGACCATTGCATTGAACTCCTTCCTGGAAGCTCACCACCTAACAAGCCTCCTTATCGAGTCTCACAAGCTGACAAGAGGAGATCATGAGGAAAGTATAGAAATTAGTAGACAAAGGGATAGTGAGGCCTAGTTCCTCTCCCTTTAGGATATCTTGAGTCCTTTTAGTGCAAAAAGAAAGATGGTACATACCGTATGTGTGTGGACTATCGAGCATTAAACCATATCACTATCAAAAACAGATTTCCCGTGCTTCGGGTAGAAGATCTGTTTGATAAGCTACAAGGCTCTACCTACTTCAGTAGGATTGACATTAAGAGTGGCTATCATCAAATAAGGATAGTGGATCATGAATATATCCTAAAGACCGCGTTTCGCACAACATTTGGTCTTTGTAAATATTTAGTCATGCCTTTTGGTTTGACTAATGCACCGGTTACATTCAATCGTGTAGTGGAGAAAAATTTTAGAGCTTACAGCAAATTCACTGGAGTGTTCTTTGCTGATATCATCATCTACTCCAAGTCTTTGGAGGAACAAAAGCTCACCAAAATCCCAAGTACTTCATGACACAAGTTAAGTCTTTCGACAAAAGAACAAGGTAAGAAACATTTCTTTTTGCAATTTAATTTGTATTTGTCACATTTTGGCAAGCACACTCAAATGACCAATGCACTTTCATATCAGCCAAAGGGGTATATTAGGGTGGAAATACCAAGTAGCAATAGCATCTGCACTAGAAAAGAAAGAAGAACCACTCATCTTAGGGGATGGTTATTTTCTAAATGGAAAAAAGCTATGACTTAATCACTTTCTCTGTAAGAAAGTCATGAAGCATACCTCTATTGGACCAACAAGAAAAATAGACAAGGGTATAATTCAAAATGAGTTTTTTTTGTTTGCGAGCTTCTAATTTAGAGCTTTTAAAGAAAATTTAGATCTTTTTTTTGTCGTGATGCTAGCTTTCCATTGCAGCATCCACCTATGAGATTTTGCTTGCAGGAAAAGCACACCTTGTTAGAATCCATTTTAGAGCTTTTGAGTAAAGTCTATGTATATACAAGTGGTTGCATTTATAAGGTTTGCTACTCACAATAGAAAATATTTTAGTGAAGAACTTTGTGTGGTAACTAAAGCAACATTGCACTCGATGGAGTGTTGATCATGATACACCAATAAACTTGGATTGAAGACAAAAACCCTAAACTACTGTCTATTATTATTCCCATAGCAAATCATTTTACATTAAAGTTTGAGACATACAAAGGATTGGTAGTATCTAGTGGTTATGATTAGAAATTAAATGCCACAAGCCATTGTTCTAAGTGCTTCTCAAGAGGTTTGTGTAGTAAACTTTGTTAACTTAGTATTTACAAGACTAAGATGCTACCTTTCAAGTAAGCAAGAGAAAAATAGTAAGACTCAAATAAATTTAAATCTTTGTACATATCTGCCAACTCATAAGGGGAGCACCTTGGACTACACAACTTGTATGGTGCCTCTATTGTGTCATTCACAACTAAACTATGAAAGTCCAATTTATATTCATCCATACTATGGAAGTTTAATTTATGTTCTTCATGCTACATACTAGATTCTAAGAGTATTTACCAAGGCTACATCGTTAGGAACTATTATGTGAAGGGAGTTTGAATGATGCCTCTATTGTGTCATTTACAACAAGCAAGCTCTTCTTATATACTATGGAAGTCCACTTTATGTTCTTCATGCTATGCACTAGGTTGTGAGTGTATTAAACAAAGCTTAATTTTTAGGAACTACTTTGTGAGGGCATTATTGACCAAAGATAGGCACCCAAAAGTTGAAACGAGGGAGCAAGTGCTGTTAACTGAAAGAGAGAATGTGTATGGAATTTATGCATTGTCTCTATCTTCAACTCTACCTACACTCTTTATTTCTCTTGTCTCCTCTGTATCAAGATGCAGAAATGTGAATTCAGAGCTTGAGTGCCAAAGTGGGTATTTATGCTACTTGATTGGCAAAGGCTAAAATATGGAAGTTGAGGGTTAAGTTTGGGAGAATTTTAAAGTTGAATAAAGGAAGTGGGGTCTTAGGAAAAGATGTATTTGAAGGGGATCGGGGAGCACCACAGACGGAGAGTGAGAGAGAGAGAAGGAGACACACACACGATGTGGGTGGGGAGACTCCAAAGAGTGAGTAGCCCCCTATACACTTATCCTATGTATAAGGTATACAAGTCAGTGGGCGCCCAAACTCTCGGCGGCCGGGCAAGGCACAGACGCCTATACCCCAACAAACTCCCACTTAAAGGCGACTGTGCCTTTAAGAAAGAGAACCTAGTCTAAAGACTACAAAAGGCGAGAGAAAACAGCTCTCAACCGATGCTCACTCGTTGGCTGTGATCGTGTGCATCCTGCTGTCCTACTCCCGTGTAAGTCCATACACCACCATACGTACCGCACACTTACTGCAAGTATGTACGCAATACCTCCATATCTCCCTCGTGCACTATGCCATCATCAGTCAGCAAACGACTGACAACCCCCACTGCAAATGCTCCCACTGGAGCTGCGACATCTAGTCTCAAGATCAACATCTCATACGTGAGACCACCGAATGCCGATGCAATGCTAGCAGGCCCTGCTAGCTCTACGGATCATGCATCAACATATATATCCCTCGCAATAGGCATCTCTGACTGACAAGGCGTGTCAGCCACATGCATCTCCTGGCTGTCCGCAAAAGACGCATCAACCTGTCGTGCAACCTCAGAGCAAACCAGCTGCTCTAGGTGTCTACTGGAAGACATATCCTGCACAACTATATCCCCATGCTCACTTTCGAGCATAGAAAGGAATGATTTCATAATCGCTGACGTCTCAGCCTCCTCTGCAATCATCCACTGCAAACATGACGACTCAATCTGCTGTGACTCACTAGAGCTCTCATGCTCTAACTCCGTATGCATAGACTCTTGCACAACGTCCTCCTGTTGTGAATCACTAGAGCAAGACTGCTCTACCTGTCTATCCTGCATAGAAGTATCTCGCACAACTGACTCTCTGCTTTGCTCAGTCACTAGCAAAGCATGCATGTCTGACTCTGTCACCTCTCTGTGTGACTGCTCAAGTCGTGCCCCAACTGTTTGCACAACGAGCTCACTACTCTGCACTCCATGCAAAGTACCCTGCAACCCATGAGCACAAGAGACTCGCCTGCTCTCTCTCTCTCTACCTGGCTGCATAATCACAGAGACAACAACGTCTCTCGCGTGATCCACATGCAATGGGTAACCTGTACCACTCCTGGAACCTCTCGCAATCACTAGCAAACCCAAATGCATCACAAAACCTCGCTCTCGTAGCAAAATCTGACATCCACAATCTCTAAGCTGACCAATCGAGATCAAACTCACTGTAAAATCTGGTACATAGCGCACATGTCGTAACAGTAAGATGCACCACTCGGTAATGACAGTCTCACATCTCCTGCACCTGCTATCGCATGCACGGATCCATCGGTCAAACGTACACTGCCAAGCATCCTGCTAGAATAACTACAAAACCATGCACGATGCGGCGTGACATGAAACATAGCATCTGCGTCTAGCAACCACTGCGAAGGGAGTGCACTATCCACATGTATAGCATCTCGTGCATAGCTCGAGGTAAAAGTGACATCCCCGTCACTAGTATACTCCATGGCATCACTACATACATCTCTGAGACTGCCATGTCTCCTACGATGTCGCATACGACGAAAACAATGCCGTCTAACGTGTCTAGAATGACCACAATACCAACATGTCACCTGTCGGCGTGCTCGTGAATGTACATGTCTCACACGAGTCCGTGATGACTCAGATCTATCATACATATCATGTAATCTGCGCCAAAGTGCTCTCGAAGTAGTCTCATACATAACAAGAGCATATACAGATTCCACAAGGTGCAAAGAGAGTGTAGATAGTGCCATCTCCTCTAGCTCCTGCTACTGATCGTCAGACATGTTTGAAGGTCTACCTACATCACCACTCAATGGTCGATGCAACCCTCGTTGTGTCAATGCATCAAGCATACACTCTCTCCATGCCGCAAAGTCTGACCCATCAAACACGCGCATCTGTGAGAGGTCACAATCTGATCGATCACCTGTCTCTGCCATGAGCACAATGTAGCAAACTAGAAAGCAAAACCACCTCACCAACAACACCTGGAAACTGTTTACCAATATGGCCAGAAACACAATGTTAAACCTATGAGACACACTCCAAAATAGAGCTCCCGCAATGTCAACCAAATCAGCCCTAAATTGGCTCGAATCACATCAACAAAGTTCTGCAAATATGGATGTAAGATATGGCTGCAAATCAGCCCCAAAATTCAGTTCTTAAACAGCTGCATAAATAAGTCACAAATGTGTCACAAATCAGCCCACAACTGAGCCATACATGGACACCTGCAAAGAGGAAACAATGGCTGAAAATTCAGCACCCAAATAAGCCCTCAAACTTGCCTATAAACTTGTAAACCTGTAGCTGAAACCTGCTGAAAAACCTCAAGCCATTAGTGCTTGAATCCGGCTACCTAGCTCGTAGCCACACAAGCATACATCACAATACTCACTCCTCTGAGTGTGACAAGATAGCTGTACGCCTGTCAAACCTGTGAGCTAATCACCAAGCCCACACTGTGCGGTATCGATGCATACACACGCACAAATCTCCCACCTGCAGAGAACATTGCACACAAATGCTGAGTGCAACCCGCAATCTCTACCTAGATCGCATAAATGATACGCATAAAACTCATGGGAAAATTTCGCCAGAGTTTCATCAGTAAAACGGCCACAAAACTAGTAACCAAACTGACAGCACGCTCAAAACCATGAGCAACCAAAGCGCATCAAACCGCACTCCAAATGCATGCACCAATCTCCACACTTTGCATACATCATTGCAAACACCTGCAAATCTAGTACACAAATATCTGCTCTACCTGTGACTGCCAAAAAACATGCTCGAGGCATACATTGCCGAGCTCAAAATGCAATCACATTAGTCTCCCTGAGCATCAAACCACATAAGGCATACATCGTATCCTCCCACCTGTGAGGAAACTTGCAGCAAATATCACTCTCACATCTGAGAGCAAACCATGTGTGGAATCCTCGACACACAATAAACAACTGTTGCTGCAAAAAAGTCAGCATTCAGAATTTTAAAATTCTGATATGACGAGCGCATCAGGAGCATGCCAAAACCCCAAGGTAGACTCCTGGATCACATGTATCCGAGTCTGGGTGTGAAAGCTATGCCAAAAAACCTCCGTTTCGACCCAGAAACGCAGCATAAACTGCCAAAAGAGGGCTGAAAATGCAGCTCCTCAACTGTAGCTCGAATGAAGTTTTTGATGGCTCGAATAGCTTTGAAAGGGGGGTAAAACGTTAGGACACTTGCTGGAAACGCTCTCGGAAAGCTGAATTTGCCGATGCCGAAGTCGAAACCCTGTTTGCACCCTTGAAAGTGCGTGCGCGCGTGGACGCACTTTCGGGAATGAAACTGGCTCTCATGGAAGTTTAGGATTGAGCTATGTGGGTTCAAAATTCTAGAGGTTCATAGTTGATGTGTGAAGTTTTAACTCTTAGGAGTGTTACAAGACCTGCATAAGTTAGCTAAGAAGGAAGTTAATAGATTTCAATCTCTAGGGTTGTGCAGATTTTGGGTTTGTATAGAGGTGAGGTTTTGGAGAGACCTCTTGAAAAAAAATTTGAATTAGAAAGAGGGCTTCCTTGGAGTTAGGATATGATTATTAATAGAGGAGGGCTAGAGAATCCTACTATGTACAAAGGTTGAAGGTTCCTATAGAAAATACAATTGCGCTTGGTTGTGAATTAATGCTTAAGTAGGAGAGTGAAGGTCCAAAAGGGAATAAATTCCATATAAGGGGGGGAGATGTGAAAGATACCCTGTCCTACTTGCTTCTCTATATGGATTCTGAGGTATGTGTCAAATCTGGTTCGAAGGCAATTTAGGTGAGCCCCATGGCTCGGATCATCCACATGTGTTACATGCCATTGAGGTTTTAAATTGTAGGAGCACTCCCAAGAGACCTCAAAAGTATATTGCATTAGTGTTGAACTTAAAATAACGGTATTCAAGACTTGGTTCCTAATTTTTGAGGCGTTGGCTTTAAAATCTTCATACAACAATAGCTCAAAACTAACTACATGAATGCCAATATTGTGTCAGCTTATAGGAGAATAACATTTTTAATGTTGAGGAATGTTAAAAGACCACAAAGATGTAACCTACAAGTGTTGAGCCTACAAGTGTTGAACTCAAAAATTAGTGTTTAAGATCTAGGTTAAAATTGTTTGGCTTCCAAATCTTCATACACTAAGAGCTCAGAGTTTGGACGGAGACAATGTAAGAGTTGATAGAAAAAGAGCCACTTTAATTTTTAAGAACCGTACAACAAAAATATGCTAGCTAGGAATCTCCATATTTGTAATTATTGATGATGTCATTGGTTGCTATTCATTTGTGCTTCCAAACTTACCATGGTCGTACTAAATTCTTTTCCATTGTGATGTCAAATTTTGTTGTCTATGTGTTGTGTAGCCCCAATGCCATACACAATTGGTTCTTCCCAACTTCAAATTTGATCAAATAATTTTCTAATATATCACCTTTAAAATTGAAGATTCTATATAGGAAGAGCTCACAATCCATCCGTGTGCGCGCGGACAGACTGTGAGCTCCCAATGACATAATGCAAGATGGACTTAGTGCAAGAGGAAAATGTCCTTTTCTAATAGTGTGAGACTTATTGCAAAGGGGGAATCCCCAAATTACCCCTTAAATTTCAAACAAAAAAACTCAAATTATTCTTGTATCGATTTTGAATGGATTCCTCCAAATTTTCCATAATTTTTCTTTTTAATAATAGAGATCTATCTTCAAGTGTCTTATTTATATAAATTTTCACCACTAAGCTCACGAATAGAGGGATTTATCTCTACTAACAATAAGCCATTTCAACTTGATAGCCCACAATTCCATCAAAAATCCTAGTTCTGTCATCTTGGGTTGAGCAAGAACTTCTCTTCCTATGAAGAGCTGCAAAAAGAAGAGTGTTTTCAAATGTTGGCATGAGTAACTACGAATATTTGGGAATTTTGAAAAAATTTAAAGGCATTTTGGGAATTTTTGGTCAAATATAAAGGGGATTTTGGGATTTTTTTCAAATTTTAAAGGTAGTGTGGTGCAAAAGACGTAATCAGTGGGAATGTGGACCTTTAGCAAGAGCTCGCAGACCGTCCGCGCGTGCGGACAGACTATGAGCTTTTGAAGATGTTAGCATCAAGCCCATCCCAAATAGGTCCTCCGCCTCTTCCTATCAAACTAATAATTCTTTTTTCTATATGCTCACTTCAAAGCTCGGCGGTCTCATTTTTTTGCAATCACTTTCGATAGCCGACCTTCATGTTATGCTTCTTTTCTCTGTTATGGCGAGAGAGAGAGAGAGAGAGAGAGAGAGAGAGAGAGAGAGAGAGAGAGAGAGAGAGAGAGAGAGAGAGAGAGAGAGAGAGAGAGAGAGAGAGAGAGAGAGAGAGAGAGAGAGAGAGAGAGAGAGAGAGAGAGAGAGAGAGAGAGAGAGAGAGAGAGAGAGAGAGACACTTGAAATTATCTGCGAGACCAACTAGATCTATGCTCTTAGAGAGAGAGAGAGAGAGAGAGAGAGAGAGAGAGAGAGAGAGAGAGAGAGAGAGAGAGAGAGAGAGAGAGAGAGAGAGAGAGAGAGAGAGAGAGAGAGAGAGAGACAGATTGAATCTCGTGTCAAGTTAGTTTGGATTTCAAACAAGAATCTTAAAGAGTGTAGCTCACAATGCAAGGAAATACACTATAAGATTTATGTTTGATGAAAGTAGTGCATACCCCATTGTCCTTAATGTGTAACAATTGCATGCACTTTTTCCTTAGACCACAATATGTTGAACGTCTGCCTTCGCATGCATGGTTTTAAGTTTCTAATTATCCCAACCTTCAACCTTTAATCTTGTATTGTCTTTAGTTGCAAGTTCTTGACTCCATGCAAGTGATTATGCTTGCTGCATGTTCCACCTGCATCGTCGTTGTTGCATCAACTCTTAGATGTCTCGTTATCTTCTAACGCATTGGCACAAGGTAGCAGGGGTTAAACCCATAGACCTGGGCTGTGTTCAAATCCTGCTAAAGAAGCACTTCTCCAGCTGAAGGCCGGATTGGGCTAGAGAAGTAATTGGTGGACACATCAATTGGAACGAGCAAGGAGCAATTGGAAAGTGGCCAAAGGCCTCCTTCAAGCTTGTTATAGGTTCAAAACTCCTATGGTTCTGAGATGCATTAAACTTGTAGAGAGGGCACCCATCAGCAAGTTTTGAGATAATTGATATCTTCTGGTAGTTTGGTGTAGGAGAGGTCCAATCCCTAAATGCTACTAAGGTCTAGATCATCATTTAAGAGGTCTCTTGTGTAGCATCTAGAGGACTTACATGAATTCATCCATCGATTTTGGGTGAGAGCTTTTGGAGCTATGCCTGAAAACTCCAATAAAGTCCCCAATCTGCACTGAATTTGTTTTTTTGAATGTTGAATTATAGCTCTTGGCCATATTGGAATTGAAGAGGAAAGATCTCTTTTGAGTGTGATCTAAGGCTTCTATTTGAGTGTGAGTTAACGGCTTGTGTCCAGATTGCAATGAAGTGAGGCTTGTGGCATATCTTCCAAGACTTTGATGTCACAAAACAAAGTCTTCCTTGGAGTTTGGTTCCATTTTATCTAATGAAAACTTCTCTTGGATTGGTTGGGACCCTAGGCTATTTGAGTCTAGGATCATCCCACAAATGCCAGGTTGTGGACCTCCATTTCTCAACCGAAGATATATATATCAGCCACTCATGGTGATTATGGATTTGGGAGAATAGGCTTCTCACAATTATCATGGAATTCGTAGAAGTGGTGTTCTCCCTTAGCTATGCATCAATGTCAAACATTATCCTTTGTTGAGTATTATGGCAGCATTAGTCAACATATTCTACTGTTACAATAGAGTACTTTGGATTTTCTACTTTTAGAGTGTTGGTTGGTTGGTTGGTTACTTCCTTATCTCATGATTTCATGTATAGATTTTGGTCTTTCCTGCTGGATTTATGGCTTAGCCACTATATAATGTACCTCATGTGGTTAATATTTCATGTTTCTTTGTCAGTGGGGACATGGGCTAGAAAATGCTGACCATGTTGGGGCTTGCTTGCCCTCCACCTCAGATGTATAGTGGATATCATTAGCCACTTCATTTAGGTTTTTCCAAATGCATGCACATATTGTATGGCTTGTAGTTTGTGCTCTACTATGTTGGATAGGTGTTTGCATATGCTCTATCTCTTGAGGTTCGGTTTCTAGCCCTTACAATGCTCAGATTATCACCTTACTCTTATGGGGAGTAGAGGATATTGTTTTTCTATAGACAGATCACAAATAAAGGTGGGGCACATTGGATGTGTTGCCAAATATTATAAATGCTTTTGAGTCTCATCCCTGTGAGCTGATTTTTTGCTCCTGTAGTTGTAGTCACCTTGTAGATGAATTGTGGTAATTGTTCTCCCACTTTCTTGGATACATTGAAGAGTATCTAGGTAGTCACCTTCAATAACAAAAAAGGCAGACTAACCTGAAGTTCATTCAACGCAAAGAAGAACCGATTGCACAGGGAGAGAGAGAGAGAGGGGGGGGGGGGGGGGGGGTGGTAGGTCCATTCAAAGAGAGGGAGAGAGGGGGTGGGAATATTAGCTTTCCCGTTTGCAGCAAATAGGATGAGAAAAGAGAAAACAAAGAAGAAGAAAAAGATATTTTTTAACACCATAGGAACAACAGTGGAGATGGCTACAAGAAATCCAATAGAGAGAATTAGGCATGCCCCTTATTTGCATGAGAATGGGCTCATTAAAAGGGAGAAAGAATGTAAAATTATAGTCATGGTTGAGATAGTGGAGAGATTGTAGAGACAACAAGGAAAGAGAGAATATTTCCAAACAAAGAATATGGTGTCAAAGCTTTTGTTGTTATTTGTGGTCCCTATTTTAGGTGTAGCTCACCAGGCACTTGCCTTCTCTAGGCCCATCCTCATCTCTAAATAATGTTTTTTCTAGATGGATAGAGAGAGAGAGAGAGTTGACAATGGCAGCACACATGTGGAAGGAATTGATTTTAGGTGTTGATCCCAGACTACAATGAGATGTATTGCATGAGTTGGAGCCACACTCTCCCAATACTATTTGACCTAGTGGTTGTTCTCTCTCTCTCTCATCATATCTGTAGTGCACACTCAAAGGTGAATTATACAAAGGATGGTTTTCTCGGTTGATAGCTCAAAGGAAAGAGAGAGAAGAGCTAAGTTGCGATGGCTAGTGATGGTCTATATAACATAAAAGAGGTGGTAGAGAGGAAGTGAACCTGTGTCTGCTTCTCAGGAACTAGCTTCTTGACATGCGGGTGAACAAAGAAACCCTGCATGCGCTTGCACTCAAGGAATTTGTGCCAATGCCTACACTCAAGAAAAGAAGAAGATGTTGATAGGCTGATCGTTGACCGCATACAAGTGAGTGGAGATTCTTGTTGGTGTGGAATGTGGCATGGAGGAGGTGGCCTTGGATGCCTTTACACTAAGGATGCGGCCTTAAGAGCAATAGGATGGCTCCACCCTAGTTACTTAGTTAAGCAATCCATACAATTTCTTGCCTAGCATAACTTTACACACTTCCGGCATACCATTTTTATTTGATATCTAAAAGAAATAGCTATTAAAATATGTCAAAAAGCTCACTATTTGGGAGCATTCTCATAGACAATAAGCTTATTTGAGCATCAAATTGAAAAAAATCTAAATTTTTGGAAAAAGCTCTAAAAGAAAAGCTTGCAAATTTATTATCCCCATTCAAAATGCATGGAATACCAAAAGACCACGGTTTGCCAACATCTAAGTGTTGGATAGAGATCCTAGAATGACCATTATTTTTTTAGAAAGGGTCTGTATTCTTTTCAAATTTAAGAATAAAGTTGCCATCAATGTACAATAATGCTCATTATGGAAAAGCACTTACCTCTAGTAGAGAATGTGTACAATCACATTGGACATACTACTCCAAGAAAGATATCTTTAGAGGTAAAAGAGGGAAGATCCAAAAGTACCTTGCTACTTAAGGTACATGGGAAGATTTTCATTATTGATGAGTATAGCCATGACTTAAAAGACTCTTTCTATGAGATTAAAGAAATATATTTCAATCTCAAACGAAAGGCAAGAAGAGCGGCTGCTAAGAAGCACCAAAGAGCCTTCGGATTTAAGGAAAATAATTGCGTCTTGCTGAATTTCCTAGGCTCATCTAAGGCACATTACGGATAAGAATCCTAAGGGCCACCAGTAGTATTACGCTAAGATAGAAGAAAAAAAAAAGAAAAAAGATACTATGAATCTTAAGTTCATCAATAAGATGACTTATCAATTTAAGTTGCCCAACCACTAGCTCATATTCAATGCTATTCATATGAGCCTAATTAAGCCTTACAAAGGAGAGTCACCAAAAGAAGCCAAAAATTTAAGACCCTTTAAAGAAGAAAGGACAAAAAAAAGGAGCTTCAACCAATGTCCATCCTTCAACATGAAGACAAGGTATGAACATAAGGGAAGATTACTGACAGTATCTTATTCAAATTAAAAATTATCCTTTTGAAGATGTTTTATGCATACAATACATCACTTAAGGATAGTATGCACCTTGTCAAGGCTTACAATGACTCACTTGAGTAAGCAAATGTAAAATGTAAATGTCAATGAAATTGTACAAATTTTTTGTCTTATAAGACTAATTTTCTTTTTATTGTGTACAAATTAAAATAGTATGCATGCTTAGAATCATGTTTGTGAGGACTACATCTCTCAAACACCAAGTAGAATTTGTCACTCTACTTTGAGAGAATAAAATGGACTAAAGAGCAGACATGCTTGCGGTAGCTATGTCTCCCAAGAACCAAATGGATTAGTCATCCATCTTGGAAAGATGTCGTAGGGTAAAAAGGGATCCTCTCCCCACTAAGTAAAATTGACTAATGACTACGACTTATCTCTTCTACCTCATAGTCGAGGACGACTATGTTTTCAAGAGAGAGGTAATGTCATAAAATCTAATATCTAACCAACCCAAATGATTTTCTCATATTAAACTAATCATTTAATGTGGGAAAATAAAAAGGAACAAGGTTTAAGATATAGATGTGCTTATAGATCTATTTCAGCACTAGGCCAATGATAAAGGGGCCCAAATGAGAAAAGGTATATCAAAGAGAAAGGTTCACCAATGGAGCAAAAGACCTTAGGGTTTTCTTCATTAAAGCCTCCAAAGGTAAGTGTTAAAAGCCTTAAGACAAAATCTTTAATTTTTACTCTTTAATCACTAAGGTCCAAGCAGGCAAGGGGGCAGCTTGCTTAAGCTAGGGCTTTGCTTAAGCAGGGGTCCTGCCTGCTTGCTAAGATCAAATATCTTGCTACAAAGAGGGGGGTAAGCCATACAAAGGAGGGATGTGTGTAGTAAGTATACACCTCACCAAGAACCCATACTCTTATGAAAGGAAAGGGGCCACATGTCAAGTATAGAGCCCGGGGCAGTCACTTTCTCGAATGCGTATGATATCACGTGAGCTAACCGGAGAGGATTATTAAAAAACCAAAATGTATACATACAGAGGGGGGTGGGGTTTTTTTAAATAGGCTCACAGTGTAAGTATAGTATGTATATTGGGGTATTATTAATTACCGCTTGAACGCACGTGATATAGGGGTCTTTTGATAAGTGACTGCCCCGGGGTATAGAGGCACATTGCTCAAGCAGCCAAGGGGGCAGCTTGCTTAAGCATGGGGGGTGCTAGCTTAACCTCACAAGAGGGAAAGAAGGACACTTGTCAAGAGACTACACATCTTGCCCCAAAGGAGGCCAAGCTCTCATTGGCTAAAGGGCTACATGGCCCAATAAGCTTCAAGGAAAGCCTAGGGAAGGGGTTCGACCTAGATAGCTCTCTCTCTCTCTCTCTCTCTCTCTCTCTCTCTCTCTCTCTCTCTCTCTCTCATTTGAGCATGCCACGAGCTCTCTCACTCTCATTCTTTCCTTCACACACTATTATGAAGCGAGGATTCCATCTCCTTCTCAAAGCTTGAGAAATTGAGTTTCTACTACTACAAGCTCTTGGCTATGGATACAAATCCACACAAGAGAATGCTTATGCTTGCTTATCAATCTCTCTAATCTTCATTAACACTATGATAAGCTATGCTACAAGAGCTATGAGTGATTATGTGCAAGGGGTTATTGCTTTCTCGTAGAGCTACTTCTACTTCTCTCTTCTTCCTCCACTCCCTGCCAGCTCTCCTCACCTTTCATGGTGTTTGAGGTCTTGGGATTGAGGCTGGACATTTTCCAGGGAATTTTCCAAGTTCATGCTAATCATGTTTTTTGTTGTTATACTTGGTGAATGAATCTTACCATCTTCATCTCATCAATAAGGTCTCATGGAACACAAACAGTTGTATTGTAAACAAGCCTTCCATCATGGAAGAATCTATAATACAAATGCCTATTGGAGGGGGGACCGCAGCTCCAACTAATCCGGTCCTCTATTGGTGTCAATTTCTCTAAACTCTCGTTCTCTTTTACAAGTATTGTCCATGCCATGTTAATGAAGTAATGTGTTAGTGGTACTCTCTCCATCCAACCACTTTCTTTCTCAAGCAATATCTACACACAAAGGAATGCTCAAGGAAATACTCAATATGTTATTCACTTTCCGCTCCAACTCAAGTTAAAAGGCTAATTCCATTACATTAGGTTATAGGTTTCAAAAGCAAAATTGGACTTCAAAAGAACACACAGACTTCAATATATATATATAGTCATTGACCAACAAAGGCGAGATTATTACCCGGTGGTCCAAATCTCCGTGCACCTCTAGACCAAGATCAGGCATGGGTAGAGAATGTGAGATTGTTAGAGCTAGCGGAAAATAATTGAAAAAATGCAACGGGACATCGAAAATGACTTGTGTATTTTAAAATGAAAACGGACATCGATAAACAAATTAAAATAATGCAATTGAACTTCAAAAGAAAACAGAGACTTCAAAAACCCTAATATATAGTCATTGAACAATAAAGACAAGATTATTACCTTGTGGTCCTAATCTCCATGCACCTCTAGATTAAGGTGTGCGGGAATTGGGCCTAGCTAGAGAATGTAAGGTTGTCATGTAGTAAGTAGTGTGTAGTTATAGCAAGAGTATTATTCTTACCATCCAAATGCATGTAATTGTGCATGTGGTCAATGAAGTTGTAGTTGTTGGGGTAGTTCATAGTAGATGTATGTTCTTCGAGAGAGAATTATGAAGACTTTAAAGCGGTTCTTTCGTCAAAGGGCTCGCCCCGAGGGTAGCATGGCCGAAGGATGGCTTGTACAAGAGTCTCTTGTCTGCATCAGTGAATTTTTTGTCTTAATTGATCCAGAGATGCTTTGAATGTGGACTATTGAGGTCAATGTCAAGGTGCCAGGGGACGAGTCACAGGGACAAGGCATCATTAGGAAGATGTACATCACAATGCGAGAAAAGGTTATGAGATTTTTCCTTCTCAACTCAGACATCATGCAAAAGTGGCTAGAGAGGTACGAACGGGAAAAGCAACAATGCTTGATAGTGTTGAGATGTAGAGATAAAGAGAGAGACGAGACAAGAGACACACCATGTATGCTCCCAAAGACTGTTTCATATTGAGGACAAGATACAAGTATATAGGTGAGACCAAGCTGAGCAGAGTGAGCCATATATAGCTCCATCACCCCCACTCAAAAAAAGGTCTCTATCTTTGGATGAAAAAACCCTTGAGGAGTTCAAGGGAGAAACCCAAGCCCCTATACAATGTGAAAATATGAACCAGTGATGATGATGTGAAAGTGAATTGTGTATCTATGTACAAATATACAAGTGAACCATAGATCACAATGTGAAAATGTGGAGTGTGCATAGTGCATGGTACCTATAGAATTACAATGTCATATGTACAAATCTATTACAATAGCAGAAAAGCTAATCTAGAAAGAGTGAGGCCAAAGGAACTCGAAGCTCCGAGTGCAAGAGGATGAAACATGACTCATTTAGGCCTTTGGTAAGAATGTTTTCAATCATCTGATCACTTGGACAGTGTTTAACCATAATGGTTCCTTTGCGTACTTCATACCTGGCACAATGATAATGGAAACTAATGTGCTTTGACTTGTTATGCTGAACTTAATCTTTTGCAAGACTAATAGCACTTTGGTTGTCACACCGCAAGGGTGTGATAGAAAGAGGAGAGTGACCAATATCAACTAGCATTTGTCAAAGACAGATCAACTCACGAGGTGCAAGTGATACTGCAACATATTCTGACTCAGTCGTAGAAACTTCAACACATCGTTGTTTCTTGCTGGTCCAAGAAACAAGACAACCATTTATAAAGAAGCAATTTCCACTAGTAGATCGCATAGATAAATTTGAGCTTGCCCAGTATGCATCCGTGTAACCCAAAAGAGAAAGAGATTGCATAGAATCCGATCTGAGTTGTCATCAATAGACCAAACCAAAATCTGTAGTGTCTTTCAAGTATTTCAATACATGCTTTGCTACAGACCAATGCTTAAGAGAAGGACATACAAGATGTTGTCCAATATAATTAGTAACAAATGGAATATTAGGACGAGTGTTCATGCCAACAAAATGAAGACATCCAATCAAGTTAACATAAGGTTGATTTGTGACAAGTTGACCACCATTGTTAGAAGTGTTCTTCGTAGAGCTCTCAAGTCAAGGTGTGTTGGCCAAATGTGCAGATTCCATACCAAATTTTTGAATAGTATCTGCAATAAACTTTGATTGTCGAAGGAATAAAATACCTTTTGTATGGTTCCTTTAGATCTAAATGCCAAGACATGAGTGAATCTCTCCAAGATCCACCATATCAAATGGACAAGATAATAACTTTTTCACTTGCTTAAGAAATCCCAAATCATTGGAAACAAGGATGGTATCATACACATAAAGAGCAAGAATCACAAAATTGCTACCTTGATGTTTTATGTATACGTTAGGGTCTGAAGAGCAAGAGTTGAATCCTTTAGAGGTGAGAAAAAGATCAAATTTTGTATACCACGCTCGCGAAGCTTGTTTGAGACCATATAGTGCCTTATGAAGTTGAGCAACAAGGTCTTCTTTACATGGAATAACAAACCCTTTTGGTTGTTCCATATAAATTTCCTCTTCTAAGTCACCATTAAGAAAATCAGGTCGCACATCCATTTGATGAGCATCTAAATAAAATTTAACAGCAAACGGTAATAAAACACTTGTAATGAGAACAACTAGTGAAAAGGTCTCTGGATAATCAACACCATCTACTTGGAGGTAACCTTTTGTTGCAACTAAACGTGCCTTGAACTTGTCAAAAGATCTATCTGCTTTTACTTTTGTCTTATACACCCACCTACACTTAATAAATCTACGACCAAGAGGTAATTCAATTACTATCCATGTACCTTTAGAGATAAGAGAATCGTACTCTGCTTCCATAGCCTCTTGCCATTGATCCTTTTGTAGTGAAGAGATAGCTTCATCATAAGTAACGGGATCTTCAGAAGTAGAGAAGCATTATCAATGATATCGTCATCATAAACATGACATGAGCCATGTTCAAAATCAGTAGGCAGATCAACAAGAATATCAATATCATCATTGACAACATTTAGAATGGATGGTTGTGAAGAGGAAGGTTGCTCTATAGGAAGAGTTTCATGTTCTGAAAGAAATGAAAAATCCTCAAGCAATGATTTAGTATCATCAGAATCATCCATCGACCATGAGCCTCCCATAAGCTGTTCGTTAAAAGTAGCATCATGATTCACAATTACTTTCTTGGAGGAAGGGTCACAAAATTTGTAGCCTTTGGAAGTGTCAGAATATTCAATACAAATTACTATAAGACCTGGAGTATCAAGCTTTGTTCGTGTCTCTTTGGAAACATGAATATAAGCAATACATCCAAAGATTTGAAAATGAGATACAGAAGGAATGTCACCTGTCCATGCTATGATGGGTATCTTACCAGAGGGTGCAATAGTAGGAAGATGATTCTGAATAAATACTGCTGTCAAAGTAGCTTCAACCCAAAAAACAGGAGATAAACTAGAATGAATCAACATACATCTTACAACATTGAGAATAGTGTGATTCTTTCGTTCAGCAACGCCGTTCTATTGAAGTGAACATGGAATAGTGTGTTCATGATAAAATCCACTATCAGCACAGTAACTCACGAACTCTCAAGAAACATATTCGCCTCCATTGTCACTACGAAGCTTCTTAAGGCGACGACCAGTTTGAAGTTCTGCAGCCTTGTGGAATTGTTTGAAAACAAATAAGGCCTCAGATTTTTGTCCAAGTAGAAATACAGTTGTATACCATGAGAAATCATCAATGAAAGTAATGAAGTAGCGATACTGTGATCTCGAAGAAGGTAGAGATCCACATATATCACTATGCACAAGATCCAATATGTCATGAGAATGAGTTGTATTTGAAAGAGGAAAGGGTTTACGATTATGTTTCCCAAGACCACAAAACTCACAAACTCCCATATGGGGATGAGCTTAAGATCCATTCCATGAACAAGATCACGATGCTGAAGATCAAGGAGTTTTGAGAAATCCGCATGAACAAAACAGTAATGCCATACTTTGCAATCATGATCACCTGGAGTAGTGACAACATTTTCTAGAGCATCATTGAGAGAGAGTTCAAAAAAATTACCGTTTTCAGACTCAGTGGCTATAGTTTTTCCACATTTCTTAATTTGGCATTTAGTATAATCAAATCCAACAAAGAGACGTACCAAGATCAATAAGTCTAGCAATTGAAAGAAAATTATGTTGAAGATCTGGTACATGTAATACTCCTCGCAAAATTTGAGTTGAAGAAGATAAGGTACCAAGATATAAATCTCCAATACCCTTTACTTGATAAGTCGTAACATCATCAAGATAAACAACACGTTCAACTGGTAGTGGATGATAGTTATGGAGCCACTTAAATTGATATGTCATATTTCCTGTAGCACCAGAATCGACAATAAAAAGTGATCCATCACGTACATGAAGTATTCTGTCTAAAGTAACTGAACATAGGGCACAAGTTGGTTTTGGTACAATATTGTTTCGATGTTTAGTAGCATCTGCTCTATTATGATCTATGTCAAATCAATGCTTATAGCACATATGAGTGGGATGATCAAACCATCCACAATATTCACAAGAAGAAGAAAAAGAGTCTCTAGCTAAACATGGTTGTTTTGTGGTAATATTGTGTTCTTGATCATATTGACGTGCCCAAAAATCATCTTCAGTATGGCCATTTCTGTTGCGGTAAGAACATTGCTTATTAGGAAACTTGAGATGAGAAAAAATATTACCGTGGCGGCCACCTCTACGGTTTCCTCATTGAAATGGACGCCTTTGAGCATAAAAAGCACGTTCCATCTGTTGTGACTCAGTCTCCTCTTATGAAATCATAGATGTATCCTCACCATCATTACATCATTCTTGACGTTGAGAGTAATCAATTAAAGACATGCAGACTTGGTCAAAATCATAACCATATTTATTAGAGAGAATAATAACAATGTTATCATAAGAAGATTCCTTCACCGTATCAAGGAGAAGTGTAATCAGTTGTTTTTGTGGAACAGGATCACCAGAAGCAGTAAGTTGATTAATAACAGATTTGAAAAACTCAATATATCCCGTCATGGCTGTACCAACTTCATACTATAACTTGTTAAGCAACCCTCTCAAATAAAGTATTTCTATAACAGATTTCTTCTAAAAGTTTGCAATAAGGTACTTCCATACATCGTGGAAAGTAGGCAGTTCATACCTATCAAGAAAAATGGAATCAGTAAGAGCAAAAAGAATATACCGACGAGCTGCTTTATCACGTTGTTGCCAATCCATATACGCAACATTCCAATCTTCAAATATAGGTCCTTCAGTGGTGATAAGCACGTTATCATCATCCGTATCAACAGGCTGAGGCAGACAAACACGATTTCCAAGAAAAACATCAGAGAGTTCATCACCTTCAAGAATTAACAATATCTTTGCTTTCCAACCTGGAAATCCTTGGCCTTGGAAAGGAGGAACAGAACGCTGGCTAGAAGGAAAGTCGTTGATGAGAATAGTCATAGCCATATCTGGTTGCGAGAAGACGTTGTGAGCGGGATGAAAACACACACAGCGCCTCTAAAATGACCCGACACACACTCTTGGGAAGATACACACACACACTATGGGGCACCACTCGGCTTACACAACACACCTGGCCGAGACAGGGAACACACCTCTGGAGTGAGAGGAGAGAGACTATCCACTTGCCCACTCCACACAGACACACACACACACACACCCAGAAAACTCAGCTCAAAAGAAGATAATTTCTGATGTTTAGATATAATTGAGCCTGGGCCAACACCAATGGGGCAAATAGCTCACACAATATGGGTAAAAGAAGCCAGATACAATCACAAACTAGAGCAGAAACTTCGCTCATTGGAGAAACTTACACAAAAAAACAGCAAGAAAAGAGTGAGGAATTTGGCAAAATGGACAGCACCATCGCGTCCGGAACGGCCCAAAACCCCAGTCTACAATGTCAAAGTGCTCAAATCCGACCTCGGATGAGCAGTTTAGGGCCAAAACAGGCTCCAAAAACACCAAAAACACACCTGCGGCTGTTCCTCCTCTCTTCTCCACGTTTTTTCTGGTCTTTTCTCATGTTTTTCAGTTCCCACACTTAGCTTTATTAGTTGGGCACCCTTGGCCTTTTAGATGACCTCAAATGGACCCCGAACAGGTCAAAAACTGACCTCGCAGTGCATAGTTGTCACCTTTTTGCATCATTCGCACACCTAGCACTCAGCTTTTTTCCAATAATGCATCTCACCACCATGTGAAGTGGCCCCAAAAAAAGGTCCTCATGATGACCTTTCTGCATAATTCTCACAAGCAAACACCCACGTTGTGTCTGTACTCATCCACGTGCAAATATTGACCCCATTCGGCCTCCTGACGCCACTAGATGCCATTTGACGCACCTGCTTACCTCATGTCGTCGGCCCGCGGATAGCTTCCTCAAGAAGTTTTAAGCACTACCAACTCCTCATTATTGTAGAAAAAATACACTGGTACTGATAATAGTGAAAATCGATGCACTATGTACATGCTGCCCTACCTGTACACATGTGGGCCCCACGTAACCACCTGGCTATGGAAATTGGGCAATCCTTTATTCGATGCACCATGCATGTGTATGTACATATGCGCAATCCCTTGCTCCAAAAAACTACTGACATAATTTTCCCATCCCCTAGCCTACTAGATCATTCATGATCAGCAGCAGCAAAAAGAGATATGAGACTCGCCGCATCACAGGTCTCCTCATCCCTCACCAACACTCCTTGATCCACATACAGCTCATCCTGCTCGACCATCATCAACCTGGCATGATACAATTTAAGAGGCAATCCATTTACCCTTGAATTATGTAGAAACCCATCCAGGTTAGCCAGCTGATATGTGCCATTTGGAAAACACTCCACTACCTTGAAAGGGCCTTCCCACTTAATTTGAAACTTCTTTTGGAAGCTGTTGTCCAGCTTACTGTTGTAGCGCAAAACCAAGTCATGTTTCTTGATACCCTTACTTTTGACCTGTTCATTTATCTTTGCCAAAGCCTTATCTTGCATCTGCCCATAATGCTCCAATGCGCTCATCCTATCCAACTGGACCTCTTGTAACTGCAAGAGTCTCTCTTTGAATGCATCACTAGGCGGCCCAAGCAACTTCTCTAACACCTTGACCGCAGGCAACTCTACTTCCACAGGCAATAGTGCTTCTTTTCCATACACCAAATGAAATGGAGTAAACCCTGTACCTATCTTCACCGAAGTACGGTAAGCCCATAATGCACTAGGCAATTCCAAATCCCAATTCTTTCCTTGGTGCTCTGTCACTTTCGAAAGAATCTGTACCAACTCACCATTGAATCTTTCATTTAAGCCATTACACTGTGGGTAATGAGGAGTGGTATGCTGGTGATTAATCTTCATCTTTGTGCATAAGAAGTCTAGCAGTTTAGCTCTAAATCCTGGCCCCTTATCTGAAAGTAGCTCTAATGGCACCCCAAACTTGCAACATATTTCATCATACACAAATTTTGCCACATCCTTTGCAGTGATCTGTTTTACTGCTATAGCCTCTGCCCATCTAGAAAGATAGTCCGCTGCTATCAAAATATAGCTTTTGCCCCTGCTTGTGATAGGTAACGGGCCTATTGCATCAATCCCCCACTTTTCAAACACATCAAACGCCATAATGGTTTTTCGTAGCTCTGGCTTCAACACTCTCTTCCCAAATGCTTGACACCTATTGCAATACCTACACCAATGGTGAACATCCTTGTGCAAACTAGGCCATACATACCCCTCTTGCAAAATCTTATGCAAGGTGATCTTTAGAGCAATATGGCCACCACATGCGCCTTCATGATTCTCTTCCAACACTCTGTAAAGCTCCTCCCGCCAAGGTACACGTCTCAACACGAGATCAGCCCCTTTCATGTATAAGACATCACCAATCAATTTGTACCTGTATGCTCTACGCACAAAGCCATACTTCTTAGACTTCTGAATCTCCTTTGGAATGATTCCTGTTAGCAAAAACTCCTCTTCTTGAGCCAAAATTTCCCGGCCATGATAAAGAGGTATATTGGTCCTCAACACGAATAGCTCCCCAATCATGCCTTGATCTGCTTCATGTGCCTCTCCATTTAGAGCACGTTCAATGTGTTTGATGCTCCATGCTTCAAACTTTTTTAACAGGCCTTTAATTCTGAAGCACATTTCCTTCAATGAGGTGTTCTTGCTCTTCCACACACCCAATACTTGCTTCACAACTAACAAGGCATCACCTTTTATGCTCAACCTTCGAACCCCATGCTTCAAACAAATGTGTAATCCGGCTTCCAGAGTAGCATATTCAGCCTCATTGTTACTATGCGCATCCAATTTGAACCCTCTCTTGCATACTAGCTTCCCCTCTGGATCATAAAGTGCTATACCCCCTGAAGCTGCATCGTGGCTCTTTCTGTATGAACCATCAAAGAACAAAACATGTGCATTGCTGATCTGTGGCACTTCTTCAACTACCTTTCTCACCACCTCTTCCTTAACAATAAGGGGATTCTCCTTGTAGGTCAACAAATCAGCTAGGGTAGCCCTTGTACTATCTTCCACTAGAAAACAGAACTCAAACTCTTGCAGCTCAATCAGCCATTTCTTCACCACATTTGACATGTTAGTATCATTAATTAACTGTGGCAAAAAGGCATAACTCGTCAAGAAAACAAAAGGTCGTGGTAGCAAGTAATGACGAAATCGTCGACAAGCAAATATTACACTAGCCATCACTAGCTCTACTTCCGATAACTTTCTCTCCGCTACCAACTTCACTCGGCTTGCACAATACACTAGCCTCATATAATGGCTGCCCTTCCCCTTTTGCAATAGCATGGCTCCAATGGCATCATCCCCTACTGATGGATTTACATAAAAAACTTTCTCCCAATCAGGAGCCTACATGGCTGACAACCCCCCTAACACCTCTTGAAACACTTCTTCACACTTGTCATCCCATTGCAATGGATCATGCTTTGCCACTTGCTGTAATGGATTAAGAAGCTGCGAAGACAATGGAATAAACCGTGCCATGTACTTCACTTTGTGTATAAAGGTTGCCAATTGCTTCGTACTCATAGGTGATGGAAGAAGAATAATAGACTTCACCTTATCTGGATCAGCCTCAATGCCATTTTCTGACACCATGTGGCCCAATAACTTCACCCTTGGCTGTGCTAGATGAAATTTCTTTGGATTTAGTTGTCCTCCACATTCATCATATCGAGCCAATACCATCTGAAGCTTCTCATGGTGATCAGCCCTACTGCTATAAACACAGAAGTCATCCATAAAAGCTTTAACACAACTACCAATGAATGGTTCCAACACCCAATTCGCTCTCTCTTGATAGAAAGATGGTCCATTTGACAACCCAAACGGCAACACTGTGTAGCAATAGCAGCCCCATGGCGTAATAAAAGTTGTCTTTGTGCGGTCTTTAAGAGCAATCTTCAATTGAAAATAGCCTGAAAAACCATCACACACACTGTACCTCTCATAACCTGCCACTGAATCCAAGATCTGATCAATGAATGGAAGAGGATATGGGTTCTTCTTAGTGGCTGCGTTTAAGGGTTTAAAATCCACACAAATTCTCCACTTCCCATCCTTCTTTGGACTGACTACAACTGGACTCACCCATTCTGTGGTCTCCATTGGAACTATGAACCCTGCCTTCAATAACTTGTCCACCTCTACCCGCAAGGCTTCCATTTGCTCTTGACCCATCCTTCTTAGCCTTTTCCTCACTGGCTTAGCACCTTCTTTCAGCTCTATATGCATCTCTTCACCCTTGAACCCTCTGATCTCTTCATATGAAGTAATGAACAAATCAGGAAAACTAGCAAGCATATGCAAAAATATATCCTTCTCCATAGCTGAGAGGTCTCCACTAATCATTTGCGTCATTAATTCCTGCTTCTTTGACAACTCAACCTTGGTTTGCATCAGCCCTTCAATCACTTCATAAGGCCCTTCACTTTCATCTTCAACCTCATTCGCAAATGCAACTAAACCAATCTCCTGGATTTCTTTGTCCATCAAAAGAAATGAAACATCAGCATCCTCATCACTGCTGGTAGCGCTATCATTGTCCTCATCTGTCACCGTGGAAGAGTCTTCATCACTAGACTCATCCTCATCTTCATAAAGCTCCTCTAATCGTTTCCTTGTGTCCATATTATAAAGCTTCTTGGTACCTGTCTTTCCATAGAGGCTAATCGTACCATGTCGCCAATCTTGAACAGCTCCCACTGCACGTAACCATGGTCTTCCCAATATAATAGGATATGCTCCCAACCCTGCTGGCATCACATGAAAATCAACCACTGCCTTTGCATCATATGCCTCCACTTCTAAGCTCTTTACAACACCTAAGCATTTTACTTTTTGATGGTTTGCCAATCTGATCTGAAAACCTGACACCCCAACCACTGTGAGACCCATCTTCTCAACGCATGAGTGTGTTATGACGCATATTTGGGCTCCGCCATCCACATAACCTTGTCCCAAATTTTTCCTTTTATGCCACACATCTACTATTGGACAAATGTCTGGTAGCTCTTCCATTGCCAACACCTTCACTGAACCTCTCTCTGGCTCTTTCTCCATTGGGTTAACCATCCTCTTCCACTGTCGCTTTAGCTTAGGCACCATCTCTATAAGCTGCCCAAAAGTAACATCTGCCTTCCTGCTTGTCAGATCCTCCTTCAAGTCATAGCTTAATTGCCCATCCCCTAGTGGAAAATCTGAAACATGAAACTTTCGACGAGCTCTCCTTTTCCTCTTGGCCTTGACATCCTCGCCTTCATGGCTCTTTCCTTTCTTCTTACTAGGACCTGGGGCACTTCTTCCTTCCTTATCCTCTGTGGTCCTCTTCCCAATACGCATCACTAATGTATCCTCTAGCTTTGATGCCTTCTCCAAGGTGACTACACTTAGCACTTTTGTCTTTCCCTTTTCCTCCTGGGTCAGTCCACTGGTTCCTTCGTCTCCCTTAATTTCGATGCCATAATCATTTGACCTAGTTAGCACCTGTCTTGGCAATGGATACATGTATCCCCCCATCCTTGGTGGTTTATCACATTGCGGGCTGATGTGACCCAACTCTCCACAATTATAACAGGTGGGCGTCTGCCTCCAAAACCTACCATTGCTTTGTCCAACACCATTCCTAGGCCTTTCTTCACCTCCTTGCTGATTTGCAAACCTCCCTCGACCTCGATTATTTCCCACTTGACCTAGCATGTTTAGGCTGAGATTCTTCATCAAATCTACCATTTTCCTCATGTCTTGCCTTAGCCCATCATCTTGCACTGCTGTAGTGACCACTGCTGGCATAACCTGAGTAGTAATAGGAACCACTGGTTCGTGATGAACCCCTGACATGCGACCTTGTAAAGACTCTATAGGCTGAAATTCAGACCTCATGGGCAAAGACTCCACCCCTAACTGGCTCATTTTCCTCAACTTCCACTCTTTGCTCCTTGATACCTCTAGTGCATCTTCATATGTCCTAGGCTTCTTTAGCTCCACTCTCCAACGTATATTCTCCCAAAGACCAGCCAAGAACCTGTCCTTCTTCATCATGTCAGGCGGGGGTACCTGTGGTGCTAAAGCCTTGCACATTCACTCCCATGCCAATGAAAACTTACGTATATACGCATCTATTGGCTCACCTTCCTTTTGCACCAAAGCCTGTACTTCTTGCCACACCTTGTCAGGATCTTCTATCTTCACAAACTCCACTTCCAACCCATGTCGTAGATTGTCCCAACTCAACCTTACAGGTGGATCAGCCACACGCAACTCCTCTTCAAATGCTTTAGACCAAACTCGTGCATCACTCTTCAAACAAATTTGGAGAAGGCGTAACATTTGCGTAGGGTCATGAATCTGGTTGCTAATGCAGGCAACCTCCATCTTTTCCAAAAATTCTTCCACATCTTCATCACTTCTTCCATGAAACTCGGGATAAGAGAAATCCATGGCTACCCAAATTATGATGCTTTGAGAACCCCTTCGAACACACGTGCAAGAACCCAAAACTTTTCACTACCCAATCCCTAGAAACTTCAATGGAGCTCAGCTTTAGATAAGGACAAACACATGCACATCAAATGAGTTTTCATAGTTGATCATTGGAATTACAACAGGCAAAGGACATTCCAGGATCTCTCTCAATCTTCTTGGCCCAAACATAAAGACTATGCGCTGCTGGAAAAAGATCTTCCTGGACACATCAACATTAATCTGAATTCTTTGAGTTAAATGAAAAGGAGTGAACTGAGGGCCATTTTGATCATCCATTAAAGCCAACCATGAAGCTCCCAAGAAGGCACACCTGACTCAACCTCTGATTTTGCCAAAATTTCAGCAGCATAACAGCATAAATGGCTCAAAATACCAAAAAACCAGCCATCATAACTTGGGAAAATTTCGGCAGAGTTTCCCCAGAAGTAGAGCAGTGTGAACCCAAAATATAGACTGTCTATGTATGCATAAACTGTCAACAATAGAACCCGAGCATCAAGTAGGACTCACTAGTACATAGCCTATGGCGAGGTCACAAAAAGGGTGCTCCAGCTACCTGTATCACCGAAAGGATCTCTACATTTGAGAATCCCCCAGCTCAATAAAAACCTCACGCTATCGACCCTCACACGAAGGCTAATGCAAATCACGTATAGTCAAGTCTCAGAAATGACTATCTTTCAGACCAAGTCTCAGAAATGGTTGGGACTGCCAAATACAACCAAGTATGACTCCACAAATGCGTACAATGGCAGTTTCCACAAGTAACGTACAATCCAGCAGACAATGCGCTCAAATAGGTGCCAAGTGATGCATACCCACAACAACTGCAAGTGACATCACTGCTAGTATATCACTGTACTCCAGCTACATGTACCTGTGTGAATAACGTGTACCTGTACCTGTACCTGTCCCTGTAACCTGTAACCTGTAACCTGTAACCTACAACCTGTAACCTGTAATCCCCAATCGCGAAGCTCGAAGCTCGAAGCAGAAGGTACTCGAAGAAGATCCTCCCTGGGGACGCCAAAAGAATGTGAGCGGGATGAAAACACACATAGCGCCTCTATAACGACCCGAAACACACTCTTGGGAAGATACACACACACACTATGGGGCACCACTCGGCTTACACAACACACCTGGCCGAGACAGGGAACACACCTCTGGAGTGAGAGGAGAGAGACTATCCACTTGCCCACTCCACACAGACACACACACACACACACATACCCAGAAAACTCAGCTCAAAAGAAGAGAATTTCTGATGTTTAGATATAATTGAGCTTGGGCCAACACCAATGGGGCAAATAGCTCACACAATATGGGTAAAAGAAGCCAGATACAATCACAAACTAGAGCAGAAACTTCGCTCATAGGAGAAACTTACACAGAAAAACAGCAGGAAAAGAGTGAGGAATTTGGCAAAATGGACAGCACCATCGCGTCCGGAACGGCCTAAAACCCCAGTCTACCATGTCAAAGTGCTCAAATCCGACCTCGGATGAGCAGTTTAGGGCCAAAACAGGCTCCAAAAACACCAAAAACACACCTGCGGCTGTTCCTCCTCTCTTCTCCATGTTTTTTCTGGTCTTTTCTCCTGTTTTTCAGTTCCCACACTTAGCTTTATTAGTTGGGCACCCTTGGCCTTTTAGATGACCTCAAACGGACCCCGAACAGGTCAAAAACTGACCTCGTAGTGCATAGTTGTCACCTTTTTGCATCATTCGCACACCTAGCACTCAGCTTTCTTCCAATAATGCATCTCGCCACCACGTGAAGTGGCCCCAAAAAAAGGTCCTCATGATGACCTTTCTGCATAATTCTCACAAGCAAACACCCACGTTGTGTCTGTACTCATCCACGTGCAAATATTGACCCCATTCGGCCTCCTGACGCCACTAGATGCCATTTGACGCACCTGCTTACCTCATGTCGTCGGCCCGCGGATAGCTTCCTCGAGAAGTTTTAAGCACTACCAACTCCTCATTATTGTAGAAAAAATACACTGGTACTGATAATAGTGAAAATCGATGCACTATGTACATGCTGCCCTACCTGTACACATGTGGGCCCCACGTAACCACCTGGCTATGGAAATTGGGCAATCCTTTATTCGATGCACCATGCATGTGTATGTACATATGTGCAATCCCTTGCTCCAAAAAACTCCTGGCAACGTATAAGATAAGATCGCAGAATTTGCACACCATATATGGTGAAGGCTACAATTGAGAGCGAGAGAAGTATGACAACTGTGTTCTGTCAACGATAAACGCGAGAAGGATGCTCAATAAACATCCAAAGATGTGAGAGACATCACCCAAAAAAGCAAGGAAAGAGAGACGTTAATAATAAAAGAGTCCTCTAAATATAGTGACGTGAGATGCAAGATTGACGGCCACAATATGAATAACAGAAAGCTAAATTTACACAAAAAAGTTGATGCACGAAGACGATGAAAGCTGCATCAAGCTCAATTGCAGTAAAAACAACATAACTTTCTGTTGCGAACTCCGATTGATGAAAACCTACAACTCAAATCAAAGAGTTTGAGGATACGAACAAGTTTTGGATGAAAATATCCATGTACGTTGCACTTCAAGGTGGAAGCGTACATGGCGCTTTTCTCATTTCTCCAAATTTTGAGCAGAAGATCCCCAAAAATTGAGATGAAGTTCAGGGTGTCAAAAAACAAATCAACAAGAAAATGTAATCAATGATTCATTATATCGATTAGCAATAAACACCACACAAAACACTAAGCATATTCTTCTTAACACAAAACAACCACAATTAACAAGAATCAATCCGCAAAAATAAAATTTGTAGCAATTTTGAATCTTACATGCGAATCGTATACACAAACTGTTTTGTCACCATGAATTGAATTGACACGTGATCATTACCACTTTGATATCATGTTGAGATGTAGAGAGAAAGAGAGATACAAGACAAGAGACACACCATGTACACTCCCAAAGACTAATTCATACTGAGGACAAGATACAAATATATAGGTGAGACCAAGTTGAGTAGAGTGAGCCATATATAGATCCGACAAACAAATCGCCTGCCACTCAAGTGCAATCGTGCCACTAGAAACCTTTCTTTTCTAGATCATCTTCAAAAATTGCCTAACTTTCCAACTGGGTGGTGGTTAGATGCGACAATCTTAGAGGCAAAGATGAATAGAGTGTTGATTAGTAAAGAGAAAGAGGAGATGTCAAGGGTTTGCAATTGGCATGTATATTTTCACAACTTTCTTTTTGAGCTCCACATGATGATAACATTAGATATGTTTCAATTTTGTGGCTGTAGTATCACAAATATGGAGCTTTGTGGTCGCATGAAAAACACTTCAGAGTGCAACGGATCGACGAACAAAGGGTCACTTTTGATAGTGGTGTTAGGCAAGATTCATCCAAGAAAGTAGGAGTAGTTCTAGGATGAGAATACAGAGATAGCCAACTTGAATACTTTGGCTACATCCAAGACATCTTGAAGATTAGATTTAGAAAGTTTGATATTTTTATCTTTGATGTCAAGTGGTTCAAAGTTATTACTAGTGGCCCTAATGCAATTGTGCGCAAAGACAAGAGTTTATTGATTCAAGTGAACTCTAGGTGGGTGTGGACAGATGTGTGAGATACATTCGTACTTCCACAGCATTGTGAACAAGTTGTGTTCACACTAGATCCACTATGGACAAAAAATGATGAAAATGATCTGTCTAAACCACGCTCGCTCTGTGTTGTTCAAGTCGCTTGACGGAGCAAGCAAGTGTGTGAAGGATTGGATGTTGAGGTCAAAGAGGTGATTTGTGAGAACAAAGTGCATGGCCAACAGATAATATAAGTTTGGATTTTGAGCTGGAGGTCAGTGGTGAGCATATGCGTGAACCTAGAGATGAATTTTCAAATACTAAAGTAGATGCGGAGAGAGACAAAGAAGTAGGGTTTGATAATGAAGATGCAAAAGTATAGATTGAGATAGACATCTTTGGTGCATCAAATCTCATAGAAGTTGATAGATTAACTAATGATTTTTTCTAGGAACTCTTTACTCTTTTTATTAGTCTACACTAATCAAGGTGCTAAAGTCTCTGTGTGTGTGTGTGTGTGTGTGTGTGTGTGTGCAAGCAGGAGGATCTCTCTCATCCATGAGTGAGAAAGTTTCTCTCTTGGATCAGAAGCAAGGTTTCTCTGTGTGTGTGTGTGTGTGCAAGCAGGAGGATCTCTCTCATCCATGAGTAAGAAAGTTTCTCTCTTGGATTAGAAGCCAGGTGGAGCTTGGATTTAGGAGGCAGTGCTGGATGAGAGAAGAGTACTCTCGCGAGCAACAATTAAGGCAGTGCAAAGCACACAAAAGCAGAAATTTGCAGAATAGTTTACAATAATTGAAGCATGATGGCTGGTGTAATGAACTTATATGAAGTTTGCAGAACTTTGAAGGTAGTTGAAGCAGATATATGAAGTTTGCAGAACTTTGAAGGTAGTTGAAGCAGAACTTTGAAGGTAGTTGAAGCAGATATATGAAGTTTGCAGAACTTTGAAGGGAGTTGAAGCAGATGAAGTGACATGCAAAAATTTCCATCATTGTCCTCATTCCAAAGGTTGATTAATCATCTTGTTAGGTCACGGTGTCGTTAACGACTCGCTGAATTCTATGAAAAGGGAGATTAAACTCCTAACTTTCAGCTGATCCGAGTGAGGGTGTTGCTAATAGCCCGCCTTGGCTAAGGATTATGTTGTACTGAAAGCATTATTCAATCAATTGATGATTACAGTAACTACTAGATCTTTCAATATCTCTTGTTCTCTCTCTTTTACACCTCTCACACCAACTAGAGGCCCGGCCCCTTCTCGGCAAGCAGGAGGATCTCTCTCATCCATGAGTAAGAAAGTTTCTCTCTTGGATCAGAAGCAAGGTTTCTCTCTGTGTGTGTGTGTGTGTGTGTGTGTGTGTGTGTGTGTGTGCAAGCAGGAGGATCTCTCTCATCCATGAGTAAGAAAGTTTCTCTCTTGGATTAGAAGCAAGGTGGAGCTTGGATTTAGGAGGCAGTGTTGGATGAGAGAAGAGTACTCTCGTGAGCAACAATTAAGGCAGTGCAAAGCACACAAAAGTAGAAATTTGCAGAATAGTTTACAATAATTGAAGCATGATGGCTGGTGTAATGAACTTATATGAAGTTTGCAGAACTTTGAAGGTAGTTGAAGCAGATATATGAAGTTTGCAGAACCTTGAAGGTAGTTGAAGCAGATAAAGTGACATGCAAAAATTTCCATCATTGTCCTCATTCCAAAGGTTGATTAATCATCTTGTTAGGTCACGGTGTCGTTAACGACTCGCTGAATTCTATGAAAATGGAGATTAAACTCCTAACTTTCAGCTGATCCGAGTGAGGGTGCTGCTAATAGCCCGACTTGGCTAAGGATTATGTTGTACTGAAAGCATTATTCAATCAATTGATGATTACAGTAACTACTAGATCTTTCAATATCTCTTGTTCTCTCTCTTTTACACCTCTCACACCAACTAGAGGCTCGGCCCCTTCTCGGCTCATGTTTCAAACAAATATCCCCAGACATCTTTGGTGAACCCAACGCGAAGCCGAGCCGGGGTGGGAGGTAAAGATGGAGATGCAAGAACACTTGAAGCAGTTTATTGACGATTTCAATTTTAATGGATTTGATAAAAATCGAGTAGTTGCAGATTTGCCAAAAAGGATAGAATTAGTTCAGGAATGTCTACAGGAATCAAAAGCCATGCATATAAAAAAGCAGATTGATGATGCTGTAGAGATAGCACTTGATGCTGTATGGGAGCAGTATCATAAATTTTAGGGATATGATCCAGAAGGTTTTATTTCATGTTATGAAGTCAAGATGAAGAGCTGAAATGTTCTAGAAGATCAAATGATTTCAACTTTTGAAGAGGTTGTAAACTCATATTTTTAAAAGTAGGTTCAAGAATTGGTAGAAGCATATCCCACACGGTGGGACTATTTTGTAGAGGAATTTATTTTTGAAAGCTTAAGGATTCTAGTTCTAGAAATAAAAGAGATTACTGAACGAAGCCAGGCTGTCTTTAGTAAAGGTGAAGGGAATCAGATGTAGTTCCTTAATTACGATCAATTTTGGGAGCATATTTTTGTATGAAGCAAAGCCAAACAAAATGCGGAATTGGAAGTAGCAGATTCAGTTTCAGAGGAGCATATTTTGAGCAACGTAGAAAAGGTAAACACTGAATTTAATGCTGAAATAGACTTATATGAATTTTTTTCAAAGATTGCTTGCATGGATGCTACCTCCAATAATGGTCCCAGTGAAGACATAGATTGTACAACAAGTGGTTCACAAGATGCTGAACTTGACATGGGTTATTCTAAAGGAGTTGATCAAGCAGATAAGCCTCTACATGATACTAATGAACTAACAAAACTATAGGGTGGGTTAACTCACTATGGCAATTATGGAGAGCCAAAAAACGGCTATCATTAGCCCTCCCCCAGGATGATGGTATATTCATGTACCATCATAGAGCATCTTTTCCAAAGAGAGTGCTTCAGAGTCCTTGACGAGATCTTCATTGTTTGGCCCCTCAGAATTTTGGCTGGAGTTACACTCATGCTTCATGTAACAATACTTACATGAGACAGCTGCCCTTTGACAGATCTTTGGTAGATCCTTTGGTAGAAGGCGACTCAAATAAGGCTTCAAGCGATACCCGTTTACCTTCCTGGAGTGCTCCTTCCCATTCAAGTTCATAAGTTGATAGTAACTTGAATTGAAATCCTTCTTGACTATGTATGGCCCCTGCCATCTAGTTTCAAACTTGGCATCAAAACGATTATCGAGTCGATTGTCATACCTTAGCACAAGATCTCCTTCATTGATGCCTTTGTCCTTTAGTTTCTTGTCAAGCTTTTCCTTTGTCTATGTGGATTTCCTCTTGTAGCACTCGTATGCTGCTTCTCTTTTCCACTCAAGCTCAGCTAAGGTAAGAAGTTGATCCATCCATGCTTCTTGATAATCTTGTGCTGCTTTGCCATGAAGTCGCATTGTTGGAATGTTGAGCTCAATTGGTTGTAAAGCCTCTTGACCATAGACCAAGTGAAATGGTGTGAACTCCGTGGCTTCCCTATATGTGGTTCGATATGCCCACAAGGCACCATCGAAGAAGTCATCCCACAAATTTATCTTGTTTTTCACCATCTTTCTAATGATGCCTGCAATGACACCATTAGCTTTTTCTACCAAACCATTTGATTGGGGATAGTAGGGTGTACAATGACAATGTAGAATGTGAAGTTCTTCACAGACTTCTGTGAGCAAGACCTTTCTAAACCCTGGACCATTATCAGAAACATTCTCCAAAGGTGTGTCAAATATACAACAAATGTGAGTGTAAACAAATTTTCTCACTATCCTCTCATTTACCTTTGCCACACTTTGTGCTTCCACCCACCTAGTCATAAAGTCTACAGCAGCCACTAGAATGTAGAGTTTACCATTTTTTGTCCTAGGCAGAGGACCCATAGCATCAATGCCCCACTTTTCAAAGGGTCCATTTGCAATTACGATTTTCCTTGGACCATAAACCAATCTTCTATTCCCATTTACGTGACAATTGTGACAACTTTTATACCAATGTTGGACATCCACATGCAGACTTGGCCAAACATACCCCGCAAGAAAAATCTTCTTCACAGTTAACTCTTGGGCAAAATGACCACCACATGCCTCTTCATGCAAACCTTTTAGAATGGTTGGAATCTCCTTGATAGTTGGTACTATTTTGCACACTTGATCCTTCCCTCTTTGATAGAGGGATCCTTCTAGGAAGATATACGTGCTTGCCTTCTTCATGAGTCTCCTCTTCTGAGCCTTCGTGAAGTCTTGTGGAAACTCACCCTCCAAAATGTAGCTAATAATGGGAGTCAATGACTTCAATCCCTGGTATCTCGGTTGCTTGATAGTTGCTGCCACCATGATGACCTGCACTTCTTTCTCAACACATGTAACTACTTGCTGTGCAAGTAAATCGGCATCTTCATTCTGTTTCCTAGGAATATGATATAGTTTCACTTCTTCAAATTGATTAAACAATCTACGAATGGCATGAACTTTTGTCCTTAGGCTTTCATTCTTGCATGCCCAAATGCCTAAAATTTGCTTCACAATAAGAAGTGCATCCCCTTTTACCAGGAGACGTTGTATACCTTGGCCAATGCATATCTTTAAGCCATGAAGTAGTGTGTCATATTCTGCTTCATTGTTGCTAGTTGAACCTGGTAGATTAACCTTCTCTTTCATGACCACCTCCCCACTTGGGTTGAGCAACACTAGCCCTCCCCCCGCTTTTCCTGTGGCTCGTCGAAAAGCTCCATCAAAGAACAAGGTAAAAGCATTAGGAATACTTTTAGGTGGTTTTCACTTTTAATAACTCCCAAGACAAATCAAGGGTCAACCACACCGGGCCCACCGCCTTGCTTTGTCTCCTCGATTAGCTTACCCTAATCAAACCGGGATTACCCTAATCCAAGCAACCAACACCTATAAAAGGGCATTGAGAGGTCACTATCGGGGGGAGTAGCAGTTCATGAGAGGTCAACACTAGGTAGAGCTTTAGTGGGAGAAATTGACACTATTGGCGTTACGGAGAGGGGACTTGTGTGATGGTTTATTTTGGGAATTGCAGCATGTGAAGGGAGCTACATCCACCTCTCGACTCCAATGATCGATGCACACACACATACACCTTCTTGATAGCAAGTTTCACATCATGGAGTCGTCTTTAGAGAACGCACCAAGTAGATTCACCATCTCTTCTCCCTATCTCTCTATCACTACGGTGTGCCACCTTGCCGAAAGGAAGGTCATTGTAAATACTGTAAGAAATAATTCTCCCTCATACCCCCGAGGGTTTTCATCATTTTTCAATCTCTGTGTGTGTGTGTGTGTGCGTGTGTGTGTGTAAGTTTGCGGTGTTCACATCACCGTGGTCTTCATCCTAGCCGCTCAAAGCTAGGTGGTGTCCCCTATTCTCTTTACCATGACCGGCTCGAGGCGTGCCATCGGATCCCGGCATTTTAGAGGCCGTCGAGGTCTGGGTATCACTTTACTCCCGTCAACTTATGCCTTAGTTCGACAAAAATTTTACTGGTTGGGATTACATCATGATGTTCAAGAGTACGTACTAAATTTCCAATCGTGCCAAGTTAATAAGCCAGAGAGCATCAAGGTAGGTGGCCTTTTACATCCTTTAGAGATTCCACAAGGTAAGTGGAAGAGTATCTCTATGGATTTTGTGGTAGGACTACCGACTACAAACCGTGGCCATGATGCCTTTTGGGTAATTGTAGAGCGTCTCACAAAGATGGGTCGATTCATTCTTACTAATACTACGGTTAAGACACTGGAAATAGCACATCTATTTGTAGAGCATATATATAAACTCTACAGTCTTCTAGCTAGTATCATTAGTGCGAGAGATCGAAAGTTCAATAATCACTTCTGAAGAGCTATGCTCCAAAAGTTGGAAACTAAACTTAATCTAAGTACGGCTGATCATCCAGAAATGGATGGTCAAACAGAAAGAGTTAATCAAGTGCTAGAGGATATGCTACGAGCGTACGTTAGCAAGAAGCAAACCAATTGGGAAGACTACTTACCTAAATTGATACTTGCTTATAATAGTTTAAAGCATGTGACTACACGGTTTAGTCCATTTATGCCTTTATATGGATTTCAATCTAGATCACCCGTTACTGTGGGATTGGCTAAGAAGAAGATACAACAAGTGAAGGATTTTCTCCAAGACCATTTTGACATGCTTCGAGTTGCTCAACAAAATGTTAAGCAAGCTCACGATCAATATAAGAAGTACGTAGATGAGCATCGTCGTCTTGCTACTTTCGAAGAAGGAGACAAGGTTTTCCTCAAAGTTTCGGAGCATTCAAAAAGTCTGAAGACGGGAAAAGTTGCTAAACCTTCGCCACACTATCGTGGACTGTTTACCATTCTCAAATGTAAAGGTCAAGTGGCCTTTAAGTTAGCTCTCCCAGAGCACTCACGAGTTCATCTTGTTTTTCATGTTAGCCGTTTATGAAAACAGCTAGGACAGAATGATAAACTCATTGACATATGTGTGTAAGTTGACCTTATCGAATCGCCAAGCATTCCGCATGAGCCCAAAAAGATTTTGAATTCTCATGAGCTTCATGTCAGACGACAGGTGTTGATAAAATGGCTAGATAGACTTGCAGAAGGTTCTACATGGGAGAATGTTTTCGCACTTAAGAAATGTTTTCCTATGTTCGTTTTTTAGGACAAAAACGGTTCTCCAAGGGGGAGTAATGTAAGGACATGGGTCCTATGGGCAAGGCCACCAGCACGGCCGGACAGTGTGTATGCTAGGGGGAGGATATACCATGTCCTATGGGCAAGGCCATCGGCACAACCGGACAGTGTGTATGCGAGGGGGAGGCTATAAGATAGCATGGTTGGGTGGAGACTAGCACACGCATTACCACCGCCCTTTCAGAAGAAGATGCTATAATTAGTGATTTCTTGTCTAGATCTGAAGGAGATGATCATGACAGTATAGAATAGCTTCTTGATTCGTGCACCTCTTCAGAGGGGGTGCCAGATGATCCTTTATAATGCTATGATGTATTCCTAAGTAACATGGATGCAGATGAGAAAGCAGAGGATGATATCGATGAGTATGACGATTGCTTAGATCATGATGATTGTGAACATGTTATCAACATGGATTCTACATCTATGCTTATACATGGGGTACATGAGGAGATAACTCCTACAGTTTTGACTAATGTTGAGACTTCCAAGGGTGATTTTCCCGAGGATGTTATGGATGAAGTTTTACAAGATAAAACTGTTTTTCATGATCAAGCTGAAATCTCAATAGGTGAAAATCCGTCTGATGATACAGGTTGAGAGACTCCCAATGTTTTTCGTGATGGCTATGAAGCTAGAGGGGGTGATAGTGCTAAATCATCCTTGATACTACAAAAGGTGCATGGGGTTTTTCATTTCCTTGGACAATATGCCAAATGTGGCTGGATTTGGATGCTATTCCTATTGATGCTTATGTCAGTGATGTCTTGGCTGCCAATAAAAGAGAGTCAGAATTCTTTAATTATTTTTGGTAATGAGCTTAAGTTGCCAAAAGTTTATGGGATGTGGGTGTTGCACTATGCTTCAAGTGAAGCTCTAGTATATTACAGAGCCCATCAGTGCTATGTGATCTCAATGGTGTTTGATTCAAGATATTCTAAGGATATTCACAAGCAGATTCAATATTGATGGTTACTGTCAAAAGTATGCATAGTAATTGTGTACTATTTGAACCAAGAGTAGCATATTTGCACCAAAAATTCTTGATGTTGATTGATACAGGAAATGTATGCTCATGTGGATATTATGATGCTCCAGTGTGTGGACAATTCCTTATTATTTCGTTTGATCCTTGGGGATACTCAAGTGCAAGTTGCAGATTTGGAGGATACAAGTCGTTTCTTGTAACAGGTTTCATGATATAAGGTTTCGTTTCCTAGATCTATACTAAGCCAGGAGAGTTTTGGTTATGCGTTCAATAAGATTACATGGCTCGCTTCCAGTTGACTTCTTTGGATAATTGATGAAGTATCTTTACATCTTTTGAGTTGGTTCTACCTACCAGAACTTGAAGTAAAGGACTTGATGGCCATTCCATGTGCAGATAGAGTAAGGCATCCTTGAGTTTGATAGGGTTCCCTAAAGAGAGCTTAATGGTCAAGCCGTGTGAGTCATTAACTGGAGCACTTGAGTCTGGCGGGGTTCACTAAGCAGGTTTTCCATAATTGAATGCTTTGAAGACACGTCAGATGTGGTTCAGAGATTTTTGATCGGCAGCTACCTAATGATTAAACTAGAACATTGATGATAGGGTATAAGACATATTTCATTTTTCATATGTTTACCAGTTACGTGAGTCTGATGATGATGGCAAAGAGCTTAAGATACCTATAGAAGATGCAGATTGAAGTGCTATTAGCACAGACCGGAGACTGCAGGTTGAGAGGGGGTGGATGTTGTATAGCTCTACTTTAATGAAGAGAAAAAGAGCAGAGAAATGTAAGCTAAGCTTGTTTGAAGCCTACATATTTACTGAGCAGTGATCAGGGCTTGTTAACAGGCCAAGTTTACTGATTAATGTATGCTAGATGCGGCTTAAAAGGTCCAATAGATGCCTCAATGATTCAAAAAATGAGTACGCTTGAAGTGAGCACAAATGGGAAATTATGATCTAGAACTGTACTACTTGAAGTGCTCTATCAACCTATCTTTACGGATTATTGATTGGAGCTACAGTGCAAAAGTTATGGTAGTTTGAAGTTTAAGTCGATTGTAAATCTGTATCGGATTGGGCAACTGCAACTGAGGTGCCAGAAATGAAATGAATGCATGGGCCTGAAGTGCTCACTTTGTGGAGCGTGTCGGTCTTTTCAGATCAGTGTGATCGGAGTTACGGTTGCCAAGTTATGGGCCGTTAAAGATTCACCGGGGGCCAGTTTCGTGCCACTCTCGTCGGCTCAGTCGGAGTACCATCTGGGAGTTTTTGAGCTTCAGGGAATACTGCAAACCGATATGCTTTGAATGTTAATACACTAAATGTGGTGCCCGTACAGAAGCACATAAGTACTTGAAGAGCATCGTGTCTGAAATGGTGTCTCTTGGAATGTAATGATTGCGGGAAGTTCCCAACACGGATGCGGTAAGAAGCTTCGGGCTATATTCAACGAGTGCAAAGGGAGTGCTCTTCGGCCAAAGCAATCACCTATGCTTGCATCTTGAAGGCGTAATTGCACTAAGAAGCTGATAAGGGCATTAAAATTCTAGATAATATTGTTATTCAAGGACTGTTGAAGGAAGTTTCGTGCTTGGCAATGCTTTAGCCGACATATATGCCTAATGTGGTGCCCTTACGAGGGAAGCAAGTCGCCCAAAGGCCAAGGGCCCATAGCCCAAAGGCCCAAGGGCCCACTTAAACAAAAAGGCCGCCCAATTTATGAGTCCATAATCTAAAGGCCACCCGGCTATTGCCTAAAGAGGGAGGGAGGGGGAGGGGGGGGGGGGCACCCAATTAAGGGTTTATTGAGTGTGAAAGAGAAAGAAAAAAGGAGGAGAAAGCGTGCAGGTAGAGGCCAAGGAATAGCAAGAAGGAAGAAGAGCTCGCGCCCGCTTGTGGGTTGCTAAGATGAGTGCGCGGAAGAAGGAAAGAATGCCTAGCATGCAAGGGAGACGCCATTCGGAACCGTTTTTGCAAGATTTGGTGAAGTCAACCCCGCCTTCTGCCACGTCATCTAGTCCCTTTTCCCGTGCCTAGCAACGACGGCGCCGTCGTTGCTTAGGAGGGGGGAAGGGGCTATTGTTAATAGGCGTTTTAGGGCATGAAAACGAGAGTTGAAGACGGATGAAGAAGAAGCGAAGAGGGGAGCTTGGAGGGGAGGGTCAAAGCAAAGCTCTCTCTCCTCTCTCTCGTCCTCGGCTAACGGAAGGAGGTCATTACAATAACAAAGGAGCTTGGGCGAAGCAAGCAAGGCGAGGAGCTTGGTCAAGGCAAGTAAGTCAAGGAGCTTGGTCGAAGAAAGCAAGGCAAGGAGCTTGGTCGAGGCAAGCAAGGCGAGGAGATTGGTAGAAGCAAGCAAGGCGAGAAGTGGTGGAAGAAAGAAGATCGAGAAGCTCGGAGAAGTAGCAAAGCTCTCTCTCTCTCTCTCTCTCTGTCTCTCTCTCTCTCTACCTCGGCAAGCAAGAAGCTCGGAGCAAGGAGCAAATCTCTCTCTCTCTCTCTCTCTCTCTCTCTCTCTCTCTCTCTCTCTCTCTCTCTCTCTCTCTCTCTCTCTCTCTCTCTCTCTCTCTCTCTCTCTCTCTCTCTCTCTCTCTCTCTCTCTCTCTCTCTCTCGCTCTCGACCTCGGCTAAGCAAGAAGCTCGGAGCAAAGAGCAAAGCTCTCTCTCTCTCTCTGGCTCTCCACCTCGGCAAGCAAGAAGCATCGAACGACAATTAACGAAGAGATGAATGAGGGTAATAGGGTAACGATAGCAAAGGCAAGGAAGTGGAACAGAGGATGCTGGAAAAGAGTTAATCAAAGGTATACAGAGCCTGATGACAATCAAGGTAAGTCGATTAGAGGAGACCGCAAAATTTGTGAGCGGAAATTAAGCCAGTGCAAAGCATAAGGAGCAGGAAGCTGCGGAATAATTGTTGATAATAACTGAACCTTGATGATTGAGGCAGTGGGAGGAGAATAAAGCTTGCAGAATCTAACGGAACTTGAAGCAGATAAAGCGGTTTAGGAAAATTTCAATCATCGTCATCAGCTAGAAATTGATTTAACATTTATTAAGTCCAGTGTTGTTAACGACTCGATTAATCCTGTAAAACGGGAGCTTAAACTTCTAGTTAGCAGATGATCCAAGTGACGGTGCTGTTAATAGCCTGCCTTGGCTAAGGATTAAGTTGTACTCAAAGAATTAATTAGTTAATTGAAGGGTATCATAATCAGTTGCATCTGTTGTTCTTGTTCTCTCTCTTTCACACCTCTCATAGCCAGAGGCCTAGTGCCTGCCCGACTAATGTTTCGAGCACATATCCCCTGACAACGCTCCCCCCTTCCTTGAGTGATTCATATATGTTGTGTTCTTGTTGATGCATGTGTTTTTTCTTTAATTGTCGAGGAGATTTTACATTCTTTTGTTCGTTTCCTTTTTGTTGCCACTTTTGGTTGTGAAGATTTCTTTTAATGCAGCCTGCCTTTGTTGGAACTAAGCTTCCACGGTTGTTTACTTTATGATGGGTTTTCTTTCAAGTTCCACTACAATATGAGTTGTCTGTAACAGGTCGCCAACATTGAAGCATTGTGTGAGCTACTTCTATTTTTTGTTGATGACTCTATTGCAAAATTTGTCATTGCTTGTCGTTGTAGGCCATTGTCTGTAAGGCTTTGTTGTTGTCCTTGAATGTACGATTTTCTCTTGATAAGTATGTTGGGATCTATAGTTATAGCTCCAAGTTGTTGATGATTCACTTAGGTCGCCATTTCCTTATTGTTGATGTAGACGGAATATATACAAGAAGATGATGATGAGAGTTTATAGATTAGGTTCTCAAAACCTGGATGACTAAAGAAAAAAACCATGTGGGAAAAAAAAAAATTTTGGTATACGCTCTTATTGGGGTCGAGTATTTGAACTTGAAGTACCTATCATGTAAGGTGAGTGCTTGGGAGAAACAAAGGAAGATGCCTAATGCAAGTGCCAATTATGGGAAACTCTATATGCATATGAAAATTTGGTCGAACAAAAGCATGCAATTAAGAGATGGAGTTGATGGGTGCTTCAAAGAACAAATGTAGCACATGTGACATTAAAGGACGTCTCAATAGCTTCCACGTTTCCAGGACGGGTTTTTGATGTAGAAGTTTCTCCACTCATACCTCACTATGCTTGTGTGTGAGCGTCTTTTGGATTTTCTCCTTCACTTTCTAGACTTAAAATACATTGACTTAGGCTCTTATGCTCATCTAGACTAGCATGAGAGATACAACCTAAAGATGCACAACTCTTCTAGCTTGAGCAGTACCTAAAATAACTAATACCCTTAGACCACAAAGAATATTACATGAAGATTAACTCCTCGCTCATTTAGTGGCTTAATTGCTTAACGTTGAATATTATGCCATGTATTTTTAATGGTGATATGGATGTACCTATTCAAGGATAGAAACCCAATTCCATGAGTTCTAGAAATTTAGGCCTCTTTGATTGTGTTGTTCTATGGATTCCACTATTTTGTTGATTAGGCTGGCATATTTTGGCTTCTCTTGACTTTCTTTTTGTATGTTGACACTTCTTTGGGAAACAAGTCTTTCAGCTCTTGTAGAGACTTATGTAGCCCTTGCGTTATTTCCCTTGAGAATCGGTTGTCAAGATGTGTGGGTTATTTGTGATTGAATTTCCACGAGAAATGTTGGAACCCACCTTGTCTTTGGTCAATGCATTAGGAGAGGATTGAACTCAATTTTGGGCCCTGTAAGAAACACCAACTCAGCATAGAGAGAGGAAATCCTGAAAGATACAAAAGTAGTTTCTTGGATTTCTATTTCTCATACTACATACATAAACTTTTTCTCGATCACTTAAATGTATGCTTGTACAAAATGCTTTTCGAGAGCCCAACTTAAGTGTGTACCAAAATCCATGTTCGTAAATCTTAATGAGTGATGTGATATGTGATGAGAGAAAATGCATAAGATTTGTTTTGAAAATACAAAATGAACACCACGAATGCATCCGAAATGTCTAAAAACCTTAGGATAGCACTTTAAAACACTGAACTCCGACGTCTCTAGCTCAAGATATAGTCATTTTAAGCCCAGGGCCTTATGAGTATAGAACCAAGTGAATAGAGGCCCCCAATACCCCTGATGGGACTTTATTCGCTTGGTTCTGACCCCTTCACAGTCTTAAATAGTACCTATGAATCGCTGTCAAGTACAACCCATTCAAATTTGAATTGCGAGTACCTCATAAAAAGGTGATTGATGCTTGTGTGAGATAGCAATAGCTGGTCATAAAAAGGTGCTCGGCGCTTGTGCAAGATGTCACTTCAAGCACCTCACTTTTCTCATGACAATGATAATTTCACCCAAATGTTTTTCATGGATATTTTCAAAACTGAAACAAAAGGCTTTTCAATGTAATGTTAGCCTTCTTCCTATTGGCTAAGGAGCATTCTTACTAGAGCTAAAAGGCCCAAAAATGAATCCATTTCTTTCATAATGTGTAACCGTCTTTGGCATTTTCTCTTTTTCTTTGTCTTGATGGAGACTAGGCTTTGGTATCCATATTTGATTGTTTCCGTTGTAGAAGCCTTGATTTTGTAGTTAAAGACGAGGTATCTATGTAGAGGTCTTATCACCCTCAGTGGTGACTGGTTGTTGGCTTTTGGTGGACCTTTGCGCTTCTTCATTAATCTTCATTTTTCATAGTTGAGCTAAAATTTTTGCTAACCGTATTTGTGTGTTACTTTCATAAAATCCTTGTGCTTTGAGAAGCTTAACTGGAATCATCTGCTACTGCACTTCTTTGTGTTGGGTAGCTTTGTTGAAGTTTGACTATGGCACCCATACTTGTCGTGTTTCTTTCTTGGAAGGTCTTCTCTTCTCCCTTTTGTTGCTGCTCTTTCTCTTGCATGAGGTGTTGGTCTTCCATTTATTGCTTGATTTCTCCTTGTAGAAGAGTCTTCTTGAGGTGAGTAAATCTAGGCTCTTACTTTGGGATTTTTGGTCCAAACATTAGTGTTTCCTTAGAAGTATCTCTAAGCAGTGATTGACTCATTTGATGCTACACACCCTGTCACTTTATGTTGTTGAGGTTGAATTGGTGCTTGATGTATCCAAGTTGGGTCTTTGACTTGGATGTGCTCTTTTGATACTAACACTTGATCAACATTCTTTGTATTCTTTCCGATATTTTTTGTGATGGAAACTTTGGTTGATAGACTTTTTACTTTGGTTTCCATTCCATTATCAATGGTTTGGATCTTGATGTAGAGGCTTCGCGGGAAGTTTGATGGAGGCTCGTAGAAGGTAAAGTCATCTTGAGAGGTTGATCTTATTCAATAATAATCTTAGCTTTATCTTTTTTTGCGATGGTTGGTTGTTTCTTGTTTGCATGTACCTAAAGTTCTTCTAGGGATTTAGTAGTGTTGTTGTTGAAGATTTTCCTTCTCGTTGAAATACGATGTTTCTCTAACTATCTGCCGGGATAAGACTCTCTTTGATATGATGGGAGTCGATTATGTGGCAGTATCCTTATACTCTATAGTACTCAACTTGAGTACGGCTTCGGCCACTCCAAAGCTAGGAATTGCCATTTTAGAACTTGTATACACCGTGTATTCTATTTCAATGATTTGTGGATTTTCCATCATTATCCAGGCACCATAAGACATTAGATTATTTGTTGCTTTTGGATCTATCACTGCTGAACATATGATTTTGAGTCCCATTTCTCTACAAATGCTGAATTGGATTGCAATCAATCTTCTTTATTATCTCTATTCTTGTCTCAACCTTACGTCTTTTGAATATTCGAAGTTGAACTTGGAAGCTTTTCTCCTTCATCTGCTTTCACTTGTGCTCTTGGATTCTTTGAAACAACTTTTGTTGATTCTTCAAGTATGTCAATAATGACATATTATCGTGGTTGCTCTGCTTCCTTTGTTTTCACTTTGTGATCATGCTCAATGATGTAGCCATCCATCTCACATTTTCTGCTTTTGTGCTCACAAAATTTATTAGCTTCCTTAAACACCTTTTCTGTAAATAAGGGATTTATGTCATAGCCATCTTTGTGGAAAAATTTGGTAGCGGTTATCTCGTCTATGGAGACATCAAGAGTCTCCAGTATTTGACTCCACTCAAAGGGTTCAAAAAAATCTTATGGAAATGGTTCCTTAATGTAAGCTTCATCTTCTACTAAATTCTCTAAGATGCAATCTTGCTTTCTAAGACTCCCGTATTCTGATGCCTCGCACATCCAAATATGCACTTTTCTTTGCAACCAAGCAAAGCAAAGCTCATATTCCTCTTCAGTCGTGGAGTGTAACTCTTCCCTCGAGGTTCTCTCTACATCTCTATAACTATGATCTTTAACAGTGACTTTTGTACTGATCTCTTTGTGTCTCAATTAGATATATTCATAGCCCCAGTCTTGTACCATTTTGAGCTGACACATGAATGTTATTCCCAATATGATATTAAAGTTTCTACTCTTGCCAAAATTCATTATGGAAAAGGTGTGCTCATAATTATTACCACATGAAGATACAATGTTTTATTCGAACATTCTTATCGGCCTCTCCATATATCCGGCTAATTAGAGTTTCATTCGAGTTTTCCTAAGAGTAGGCTTTCCCCATTTTTTCCACATCCCCTTGGTTGAAATTGCAATTCCTGCCCCACTATCCAATATCGCAACCATATTTACTCCTTTATACTCCATAGGTAAGGTCGTGTTTTCTTCTTCTCCTTTACCATAGTCACCCACCTTATTTACTGGTACTAGTTTTGCTTGTGGTTTCTTGGACAAAGTTTTGTCCATGTTTCATGTGAAAGTTAATCATGTGCATGGATTTTCAACCCCATCTTTTTCAGGGGTTTTCCCATTTGGCCCCATAGATGTGGTCTATTTTTTAGCAACTTAGAGAGAGAAAGTGTGCATTATATAGGACAAGACATCAATTTGTGAAAGCTCTTGGTATCCATTATTTTTTGTGTGGCTTTCTACTAAGAAGGTACCACTCTAACCTTTGTTAAGCCTAGGGAATTTTGGATGTTTCACCTTAGTGGAATTTGGAATATTAACCTTTGTACTTTTGGGATTCCAAGGGGTGTTCCTGGGAAAGGGCGTTTTCCATTAGTATTCTCGAACTATGTAGCTGTCGATCAGTGTCTTCTTGGGAATGTGAAAGCCGAAGTTATAGTGGATTTATTCTGTTGTCAGTTTTTGTGTTTTGTTCCAGTTCCAGTTCCATTCTGATTCTCGTTTTTGTCTATTCTTAATTTCTATGCCTCAAACACTTGGCGATCACGGTGTAAGTGTGATGTAGCATGGACAGATTCAAGTTTCTCTCGTAGGAGCGAATTTTGTGGTAGTGAAAGGTTTAGTTGAATGGACGGAGGATGTTTAGAATAGTGTGAGTTGGCATGGGTGGTTGGCTGCACTCTGGAGGAAGCGGAAGAGGATACATTCCCGTATTGGACAAGGTCAATTGCTAGGCGGTTTCGGTAGTTTTATGGGCGAGATGGTCAACGTTCGGAACTAGAGGGAATTTTGGATTATACTGGGATGCATCGAGTTTCTATGGGGGAAGATTCAGATGATACGGTGGAATATTTGTATAGCGCAGAGGATTATCTAAGTGATAGATGGGAAGAAGAAGTAGCGAATGAAGAACAGGATATATTTTCGTGGTTGTTGGCGGTTGCAATTGTTTAGCATGCATTAGTGGCGAGAAGGAGATTGCTTTTTGATCCGTTGGGAAGTACCAGTGCAGGAAATCTTGTACAACCAGGTGGACTTACAAATATGGCGGTGGCTAGGTAGGATATGCGCGTCAAATTTCGGACCTTTTCGGGAAAGTCGAAGGAAGACCCCGATTGCCACATATCTCAATATGAGACAAGATGGCAGGCTAGATTATTTGCCAGAGTGTACGATGCCCAGGCTAAGATGCGCCAGTTTGAGGCTACATTGGATGGGAAGGCTATGCAATGGTTCAGTAATTTTCCAGCAGGTCATTTTGCTGATTATGATGGTTTGAAAGCACCACTTTTGAATAGCTTCAAAAGGGAAATGACTCCACATGATGTGTTGACCAAGCTTAGGGAAGTGAAACAAAGAAAAATGTTTTTTGAGGATTATGCACAAAAGTTTAACCAATATGTGAGAAGGTTGACTGCTCAAGAAAGGCCAACTGATGAGATGCTTGCTGGATATTTTCTGAATGGATTAAGGAAGGAATTGAAGAATGCTGTTGCTGGAGTTGATGTTGCAGGTGGATTACAAGCACTAGTGGAAACAGCTCAAAGAGCAGAAAAAAGGTTTGAGGTCTCTCATGGGAAAACAGCCAAGAGGTCATCTACAGAAAAGAAGAAAAGTAGGTCGAAGAAAAAGAAGAGGTCATATAATTCGGATTCGGACAGCGATTCGGATTCGGAAACTGATACTGATTCAGATACGGAAACGGATTCTGATAGTGAAGAGGATTTTAATGATGATTCGGATTCAAAAGGAGATGAGGATAAGAAGAAGAAAAGCAAGAAGAAGTGGAAGAAAAAGTCTAAAGAGAAAGAGGATAGAGTGGAAAAATTGGAGGCAAAGAAATTGAAGAAGCTGGGAGTGCAAAAATTTGTGGAATCAAAAACCCCTCATTGTGAAATTTGTGTTAAGGATGGGCATTGGACAAATGTTGGTTTAATCCGAATTTCAGGGGTGTTGTACCAGAAAGGATTCAGCAGAAGATACAGCAATAAGGACCTCAAACTCATGGGGTGTTTCCAGAGACTGTAGGAAGGCAGAGGATGTTCAATAATCAAGGTTGGCAAAGGAAACAACCGTATTCTGGGTGGAGACCACAGTTAATCAAGGGGGACCACCATTTAGAGGAAATTTCAATTCGGGAGGAGGACCGAGATATGGAGGATGGTAGAATTACAGACCCCCGTGGGGGGGAAATTGGGATCAATAGTAGCATTGGCAGAATTGGCAGCCACAACCACAAGGATGGAATCAGCCGGTTTGGAATTATCAAGGGGGAAATCAGCAACAGCCAAGGGGGCAAGTGCCGCAGTTGCCAGCACCACCAGCATAGTCATCTGAAGCAAACAAAGAGCCAGGAAGTAGTTTGATAGTAGCAGAATCGTTTCAGGATCAAGGGGTGAATGAAGTCGCTATGGATTGTCAGCCGGAATGTTATTGTTCTAAATGTTTGCAAGAGGAAGTAGATGTATTAGTGAAAACAAGGTCAAAAGCAAGGCTGAAAACTCCACTAGACTGGGAGGAGCAGAAGGAGATTCGGGATGAGGTAGCTGAAGATTTGATGGAAAAGGATCAATAGCAGAGCAAGCTTAAATCAAAGGAGAAAGGAGTAAAAAAGGAGGAGAAGGAAAGAGAAAGGATAGATGCCTTGTTTGAAGAGTTAACTTATTCCTCTATACATTTTACCTTGGATCAGTTGTTGTCATTAGTTCCAATTTTCAGGGATAAATTATATACAGTGATGCGAAGGTCAAAGAATGTTCCGAGTATGAATGAGGTGCAGCAGACAGTTCAGAGTTTCCAGATAAGCCCGGAGGATGTGGATTTTTCAATACCAACACTGTCGTTGGAATTTAATAAACGCAAATTTTTTGATGTTCCATTGGATGGTGGATCAGGGGTCAACATACTTTCGGAATCGGAATTTCTAAGGATGCAAGATGTTAGGTTGGAACCAACTCCATTTCAAGTGCGTATGGCTGATTAGAGCAGAGTTCAACCAGTGGGGATGTTAAGAAGGCAAGGAATTATCATTCATGGATTGCATTCTATGGTAAACTTTGTAGTCATCAGGATGAAGGATTCAAAAATACCTATTCTATGTTGTTGGGGAGGCCATGGTTTCGCACGGCTAATCTAAAACAGGATTTGGGAAAAAATGAAGTGATGATTAAGAAAGGAAGGATAGAAGTTACATTACCAATGGGACCGAAGAAGGAATTTTCAGAATCGACGAAGCCAATGTTGGCACAAGCAATTAACATGTCTGAAGGATTGGAGGATGATGAAGAAGCGTATTTCCTAGCAGAAAATCCAACAATTGTTCCGGTATTTGAGGTAGATGTGGAGCGGATCATTGACAAATATGCAGAGAAAGAGAACAATTTGGGAATTGATCAGTTGTAGAGGAATACAGATGGTGTGGAGCACGAAAATTTAGAAGAGAAGAAAATCCAAGAGGAAACTATGATGGAGGATTTGGGATTGGAGCCAAAGGAGGCAATTCAGAGAGCGGAGGCTCTGTATGATAAGATGATAAAGAAATTTTCTCGAGTTAAGGAGGATGATTTACAGGATCTGAATTTGGGGACGGAGGATCATCCAAAGATGGTGAGAGTTAGTGTTCATTTGGAGGATGGCTTCAAGAAGGACTTGAAGGAATTACTGTTGGAGTATATTGATGTTTTTGCATGGGATTATTCTGATTTGAAAGGCATGGATCCTAAAGTGTACAAGCATCATATAAATTTGAGAACGGATTCTGTTCCATTGATTCAACAAAGATATAGGATGAACCCAAATTATGCAAAGCAGGTGAAAGAGGAATTGGATAAATTGCTGAATGCAGGATTCATAGTACCAGTGGACCAGGCGGAATGGTTGTCACCAATTGTAGTGGTACCCAAGAAGTCGGGGAAGTTAAGGGTTTGTGTGGATTACAGAAAATTAAATGCAGCAATAGTTTCATATCCATTTCCATTGCCTTTTATTGATTTAGTTCTCGATGACGTAGCGGGACATGAGATGTACACTTTTCTTGATGGATTTTCAAGGTACAATCAAATACCAATGGCTGAGGAGGATATTGAGAAAACTGCTTTTATCACAGAATGGGGAGCTTTTGCATATATAGTGATGAGCTTTGGATTGAAGAATGGACCACCATCGTTTTCGAAGGCAGCTTTTAAAATCTTTGAGCCACATTTGACAGATTTTGTGTGGATTTTTATGGATGATTTTTCAGATTCTTGGGAAAAGGTCAGGCATCTGGAATATTTCAGGAAGTGTTTTGAAAGATGTAAGATGTTTCGGATGTCACTTAATCCCCAGAAGTGTGCAATAGCAGTACAGAAGGGAAAATTATTTGGACATATCATCTCTCAAGAAGGAATGTCGATTGATGGGGACAAGATTAGTGCAATTAAGAAAACTGTAGCTCCAAAAACTTTCAAGGCAGTGATGCGGTTTGTTGGACAGATCAAATGGTATGGTAGGTATTTATGGTATTTGGCGGATGTGAGCACACCACTTAGTCATTTGACCAAGAAGTAAGTGGAATTTGTTTGGGGAGAAGCTCAAGAAAAGGCTTTTCATATTATCAAAAAGATGTTGGTGGTTTCACCTATACTTCAACCACCAAATTGGGAATTGCCGTTTCATGTGTATGTTGATGCTTCCGACATGGCAGTAGGAGCTGTTTTAATGCAGGAGAAGATTAAGGGATGATTTAGACTGGTTTATTATGCTAGTAGAATGTTGAGAGCACCGGAGAAGAATTATACAGTTACGAAAAGGGAAGCTCTGGGAATGATTTTGGCTTTGGAAAAATTTCGAACATTATCTGCTAGGGAATAAAGTGTTTTTTCATGTGGATCATCAGGCTTTATTGTTTCTGGTAAAGAAGCCAAAATTGGAAGGCAGATTAGCAAGGTGGATTCTCATGTTGCAAGAATTTGATTATATAGTTGTGCATACTCCAGGAAATCAGCATGCAGTGGCGGATTACCTTAGCAGATTGGAACATAAGGAGGAATTACCAGGAGTATCGGATAAATTGCCTGATGCGGATTTTTTCCGTGTGGAAGGACAATTATTTGATAATTGGTATGATCAGATGGTTCAGTTTCTGACAGATGGAGTTTTACCTTCGACAATGTCTCCGGATCAGAGGAAGAAGTTTGCATTGAGGATCAGAACATTTTTTATTATAGCTGGAGCATTATATAGAAGAGGAGCAGATCAGATTATACGATGATGTGTTTCGGATGAAGAGCAGAAAGCAGTGTTGCAGAAGACACATTGGGGATCAACTGAAGGACATTTCGCAGGGGAAATTACAGGTCGAAAAATTTTACAAGCTGGACTTTGGTGGCCTTTATTATTGAAGGATGCACATAGTTTTGCAAAGGAATGTGTTCAATGTCAGAAGATGGGGCAGCCTACACAAGCGGATAGGATGCAGGATCATCCAGTCTTGCCATTAGAACCATTTTAGAAGTGGGGAATGGATTTTGTAGGCCCAATAAAACCATGGGCAAAGATAACGGGTTCGAGATATATTCGTGTTGCAACTGATTATGCTACCAAATGGGTGGAAGCGGTGGCTTTGAGAGATAATAAAGCAGCAAGTGTGGTAGGGTTTCTATATAAAAACATTATGACAAGATTTGGATGTCCTATTGAGTTGGTGTCGGATCAAGGAACACACTTTTTGAATTCTGTGATTCAGGAGTTGACATCCAGACATATGATTTTGCATAAGAAATCTACTCCATATCATCAGCAAGAAAATGGGCAGGCAAAAAGCTCTAATAAAGTGCTGGTGAGAATTTTGATGAAGATTGTGTCGGAAAACAAATCAGATTGTGATGACAAGCTAGATTTAGCACTATGGGCTTTTCGGACAGCTTTTAAGGTGGTGACTGGAATGACACCTTTCAAATTGGTATTTGGGTGAAGTTGTGGTGCCAATGGAATATGTAATTCCAAGCTTGAGGTTTTCAGTTCAGCATAAGTTAAGTTCGGAGGAATCAATTGTTCATAGGCAGAAGAAGCTGCTTAAATTGGAAGAGGATAGAATTCAGAGTTCCTATTTGGTGGAAGCTGGGCAGAAGAGGAGACAAGCATGGATGTCTAGGCAGGTGAAATTAGAAATTTTTCATAAGGGGGATTGGGTGATGTTATATAATTCTAAATTGGGACCACATCCGGGTAAGTTGAAGCTAAGATATTTGGGACCTTATCGGATTGAATCAGAACAGGGCCAAGGAAATTTTTTGTTGAAAGATGTCTTTGGAACAGAGATTTTGAAACCTGTGAATGGATTCAGATTGAAGAAATTTTATGGAAAGGTGCCTGAGGTTCCCAAGAGGATGGTCAATAAGGCTGAGGATATTGACAATAAATTGTTAACAGTTGGTGTTTTGTGGGTTGCAGTGGAATATTCACAGGAAGAATTGGCAATTTGTTCTAGCAATTCAAAACCTGTAAAGGGATCTAGAATTCGGAATTCGGATTGCAGACTGGAAGTTGGAATTCGGACTATCGGATTTGAAGTCCGGAAAGAGGAAAGTCGGAGGAATGGAATTGGGCAAAAGGGTACAGAGGTACTCATAAGTGGGGGTACTTATGTGACTCACTTAAGGACGAATATTTTTTGGGCAAATTTTGCATGGCATGCCCGAATTGATGAGAAAATTCATCATCATAAGAGTAAGGTGGTGAGAGGAGTTGGAGATCACATCCAAGTGTGTGAACGTGCAGTTCAGTGATTTTTAAGTCGGGGAAGAAGGGAGAAATGTTTTCTGAGAATATTAAGGGAATGCTGATGGCGGGTATGAAGCATGATGCGTCAAAGTCGATGCCGAACACCAGGTCGATGAAGATGGCGATGGAGGAGCCGTTCAAGGTGCGGCAACAGGAAGAGCACATCGAGGTGGAGAGTGATGAGGCTGAGTCTCTGAGTGATCAGGGCAGTGTGGAGATGGCGGTGGCATCTTTTGACCCAAATGAGGCGGAAACTCAAGTATGGCTCAAGCGCATAAGCCTTTATGAGTTTGCATGTCTACCTTGGGATACATGGACAGAGAATGAGTTCGTTGAGCAGCAGTGGAGCATGATTAAGGAGAGTGATGGAATGATTACAGCGGATGTTCTCTTGACACCAAAGTTGGTGTCCAAAGTCTTAAAAGTTCCATGTTTACCTGTGCCAGTTAAGGGGAGGAAGGTGACTGACTCCGAGATGAAGGGGAAATTCGGAAATCCGTTTGGGATGAAGGCATATTATATGGTGAAGAATGTGGGTGGAATTAGAGCCTCAAATTTGTTTTGGTATTTGGAAAAGGTGTGCATCTTGCAGAAGACTGCTTACATGTCTAAGGAGGCTTTTGCACCATTGTTTCAGGCTGAGAGAGACATTAAAGCTGATTCGGCATCAGTTTTGTATGATTGGATGCAGCTTACTGGAAAGAGAGACCGGCGTCGGACACTAGCAGTGGGCAGAGTAGCACCTTATTTAGCTGTAATTTTTGAGCATGTTTAGAAGGTTTTGTCAGTAGCAACAGGTTTGAAGACACTTGTGGCAGATGTGGCAAAAGAAGAGAGAATATTATGTGGAAGTAAGAGAAGGAAGTTGTTGTTGGGGTCTCCATCACTTGAAAAAGGCAAATCACCTTTTAAAGTTTCTTGGAAGGGTTGGGAGGAGTCGGAATCAAAGTTGAACAATTTCACAATGGAATCAGAATCAAAGAAATCGGAGTCCAAAGGCAAGAAGGTAACACTGTTTATGAAAGGAATGGGTAGATCTGCGGAGAAGACTGCTGTGGAAAGTTTGAAAGTTAAAGCAGGTAGCAGTGACAGTTATGAGACGAGGGGGATTTTCTCTGTGGAAGAGGCAGCTAACAATTTGACTCAATTGAATGAGTTCTACAGAATCAAGATGCGGCGCTTAGGGTGATGGAAGCTGAGAATATGGAACATAAGTGTAGTGCTATTCCAGAATGGGAAATGTAGAAAGTCAGGATGCAGTTATTTCAGGAGAGGTCGGATAAGGAAAGATTGCAGGAGGAGGTGAAGAGGATTACAGTTGAGGCTATGGAAAGAAATGCTGAAGTTTTGAGTGTAGCTGAGGATTTTACTAGGTGGGAAGACGGACTGAAGACTGCAGTGGATGAGAAATTTAAAGAACTGGGGGATAAGGTGGCTGATTTGACCACTGAGAATGTTTTTCTGATTAATAGAATAACTCCATTGCTGGAGATGGAGAAGGTGGCATTGCAAAACCAGGGAATGACAGGTATCTTGGTATCTTATTCGGATGCGTATATCTTGAAGCATGAAGTGCTGGAATATGCACAAGAGATGTGGAATAAAGAAACTAGGCTTTAAAGGGATCATATGGAAGGGTCGACGGATCGCTTCAAGGATTGGTTTCAGCTAGCTGGAAAGGAGAGCATTAGGAGGGAAAATCAGGCATTGAAGATGGAGAATGAGAAACTAGTTGCAGAGATGGAGGAGTTGAAGAACAAAAGTAAGGATATTTAAGTAAATACAGGGGGTTTGAGTAAGTGGACAACGGAGCTAAGCAGTGATGTTTTGGGACTAGATCGGATTGTAGCAGGAGGAGTGGAATCGGAAGTGGAAAAGTAGGTTGAAGCAGAGGTGGAAAAGCAGGCGGATTCGGATATTGCAGCAGAAAAGGAAAATGCAGAAGGGGATGCTGGGGAGCAGATTGTTTGATCAAGGGATTGTGGGTCTAGGTCAGCAGCCTATGGCTCTAGCCACCGGGCTATTCCAGGTGTTAAGCCTAGGGAATTTGGGATGTTTTACCTTAGTGGAATTTGGAATATTAACTTTTGTACTTTTGGGATTCCAAGGGGTGTTCTTGGGAAAGGGCGTTGCCCATTAGTATTCTCGAAATATGTAACTGTCGATCAGTGTCTTCTTGGGAATGTGAAAGCGGAAGTTATGGTGGATTTAGTATGTTGTCAGTTTTTGTGTTCTGTTCCAGTTCCACTTCCAGTTCCACTTCCATTCTGATTCCCATTTTTGTCTATTCTAAATGTCTATGCCTTAAACAACCTTACAAATTTGTTTTGAGTTCTTCTATGAAAGATGGCAAAATGTGTAGAAACTATGGTTTTCTCTCTTCAGATGCGACAGACTTGACACCCCAATATACAGATTGTTGTTGGGGCATATGTGTTCAAAATGTGACCTAAGAAGGCGCCGGGCCTCTGGCTATGAGAGGTGTGAAAGAGAGAGAGCAGCAAATACTAAAAGATCTGGTAGTCACCGTAATCATCAATGGATTGAATAATTCTTTGAGTACAACTTAATCCTTAGCCAAGGCGGGTTGTTAGCAGCACCATCGCTCAGATCAGCTAAAAATAAGGAGTTTAAGCTCCCTTTTGACAAAATTATTCGGTCCATTAATGACATCGAGACTTAACGAGATGATTAATTAACCTTCAGACTAATGACATTGATGGAAATTTTTGTCTGTCGCTTGAGTCTGCTGTAACTACCTTCAAAGTTCTACAAACTTCATTTAAGTTCATTGTGTTAGTCATCATCATGCTTCAATTATTGTAAACTGTTCTATAGTTGTCTGCTTTGTGTGCTTCGCACTATCTTATTTTTCGCTCTCTAGTACCCTTCTCTCATGAAACACAACCTCCTCAATCAAGGATTGACCTTGCTTCTGATCCAAGAGGGAAATTTGCTTACTCATGGATGAGAGAGATCCTTCTGCTTGCTCACAGACAGAGAGAGAGAGAGAGAGAGAGAGAGAGAGAGAGAGAGAGAGAGAGAGAGAGAGAGAGAGAGAGAGAGAGAGAGACTTAAGCACCTTGCTTAGTTTCAAGTTCAAGTTCAAGAGAGAGAGAGTCATTTTTCCTCCTCTTTGACTCCTTTCACGGAGTTCTTAAGCTAAACCCTTCTTCCTTATTCAAGAAAATCCTCCTGTTGACTGTCTCCTCTTCCCTTTTCTTCAATCTGAAAGTGAGAGAAGAAGCACCTTGCTTAGTTTTGAGATCAAGAGAGAATGTCGTGTTTCCTCCTCTCCAACTCCTTTCTTACGCAAGCGCGAGAGAGATAATGTCTCGACCTTCTTCTTCTTCTCCGTGTTGCATGCCCTTTCTCTCCTTCGCTTCCCCTAAAACTCCCCTTGTTTCTTCTCCTCATGCACCTCTCATTTTTTCTTCATCCCCCCCCCCCCCTAAACTACATATATCCCTTCTTATATAGCCCCTTCCATGCCTAAGAAATGATGGTTCCGTCGTCGTTGCTAGGGCCGTGGTAAGCGAGAGTGATGATGTGGCAGGCTGAGGGTCAGAACAACACCAAATCCATTGCCATTGGTGTCAAATGGGGCACTCGAGCATTCCATTCATTTCACGTTTCAGTGACAAAGCCATCCGAGCTCTATGTCACCCTACACATCCCCTTACCCGATGTCTGTCGCCGCACTACTCGTTGCTCCCGCTTCCTTCTTTTTTATGTTTTGATTTATTCACACTTAAAACCCCCTATTTGGGTGGCCATTGAATGGGCATTTGGGCGGGTGGATTCCCCTTTATGAATATGGGCGGCCTCTTGACCCCTAAGCTTCATAAAGGCACCACATTTGGCATGCATATCAAGAAAAGCACCACATTAATCACCCAAAGCATCATTGAGCACACATGTTTAGCCAAGAGCCTTCTCGCATCGCACAATCTATCAAGATACTGTCAAGCACAAAATATTCCTCCAACATTCCTTGACTAACAATATCATCATGAATTTTGCTGCCTTTAAAATAGTGCCACATGCCTCCAAGATGCAAGTATAAGTGATTGGATTTGGAGGAAGGCATTCCCTTCGCATTTGCTCGAATTCCCTAGAGCTTCTTTACTGCAACCACCTTTGGCCCACCAATTTAATGAATGAGCCATCATCTTCTTTTGGAATCCACCATCCCAAAGTTTGTAGGCCCACTAACTATGGTTACCAAATCTGTCAAAAGTCATATGGTACCTCATCATCGGTCGTTGTCACCTACTTCAAACATTATTATCTTACAGCTCCGGACTTTGATTCGCAAACTGTAAATTCCTATAGACTTCTCAAGGTGCAAAAAATGCATATAAAACCTGATGAGGCTGTAAAACTACCAGATGGCACATTGATCGAACGGACCAGACTAGTACAAAATCGGTCCCCTAGTGAAGCTTTAACAGCCAATATCTTGGCAACCGTAACTCCGATCACTAATCTTAAAATACAGATGCACTCCATAAAGTGAGCACTTCAAGACCATGCATTCACTTCAGCTCTATCCCCTTAGTTGCAATTGTCCAATCCAGTACAAATCTGCAATCAACTTAGACTTCAAACTGCCATAACTTTTTTTACCATATCTCCAATCGACGAGCCGTAAAGACAAGCCAGTAGAGCACTTCAAGCACTACAGTTATAGATCATAATCTACCATATATGCTCACTTTAATCATACTCATTTTTAGCATCATTAAAGCATCTGATGGCCCTTTAAAGCCGCATCTAGCATACGTTATCGTAAACTAGCTTGTTAGCAAGCACTGAACGCTGACCATTAATCAGGTAAGCTTCAAATAAGCTTGGCATGCATTTTCCTAGTATAATTCTTAGCATGGTAGTAGAGTTGCATGACATCCACCCCCTTTGAACTTGCACAGCCTCCAGTCCGTGCCAATCGTACTTCAATCTGCATCTACTATATGTACCTTAAGCTCTTTACTATCATCACACTCACGTAACTGGTAAAAATATGGAGAATAATGTAAGGCTTATCATTAGGTAGCTTGCCATCAGAAATCTTTGAACCGAATATGTCGTATCTCCAAATCATTCAATTATGGAAAACTTGTTTAGTGAACCCCGCCAGACTCAAGTGCTCCAGTTAATGATGCACATGGCTTGACCATCAAGCTCGCTTTAGGGAACCCTGTCAAGCTCAATTATGTCTTACTCTGACTGCACACAAAATTGTTGTCATGTCCTTTACTTTAAGTTCTAGTAGAAGAACCAACTCATAAGATGTGAAGATACCATACAATTGTCCAAAGAATTCAACTAGAATCCAGCCATGTATTCTTATTGAACGCATAACCAGAAACTCTTCTGACCTAGCATAATTTAGAAACCAAAATCTTGTACCTTGCAACCTGCTACAACAGACATCTTTTATCCTTTGAATCTACAACTTGCACTCTAGTAGCCCCCAGGATCAAATGGGATAATAAGGAATTGCCCAAATATGGAAGCAACATAATATCCACATGAGCATACATTTCCTGCATCAATCAGCATCAAGCATTTTTGGTGCAAATATGTTACCCGTGGTTCAAATAGCACGCAATTACTATGCATACTTAACAACATTCATCCATATTGAATCTGCTTATGAGTATCCTTAGAATCTCTTGGATCAAACACCATTGAGATTACATAGCATTGATGGACTCTACAATATAGTAGAGCTTTACCTAAAGCACAGTGCAACACCCACATCTCATAAACTTTTGGAAACTTAAGGTCCTTACCAGCAAGCATTAAAGAATTTTGACTCACTTTGACCAATAGCCAGAACATCACTGACATAAGCATCAATAGGAATAGCATCCAAATCCAACCACATTTGGCACATTTTCCAAGAAAATGAAAAACCATGTTCACTTTTTGCAGTATCAAGGATGATTTAGCATCATCACCCCTTCTAGCTTCATAGCCATCATGAAAAACCTAGGGAGTCTCTAGACCTGTATCATCAAAGGAATTTTTACTTGTTGGAGTTTCAGTTTGATCGTGGAAAAGAAATTTATCCTGTAGATCTTCATCTATAGCATCCTCAGTAAAATCACCCTTGGAAGTCTCAACATTCATCAAAACTGTATGAGTTATCTCCTCATGCAGCCCATGTACAAGCAAAGATGTAGAATCCTTGTCAATAATTTTTTCACAAACAATTAGCATGATCTAGGCAATCTTTATAGTCATCAATATCATCCTCTCCTTCCTCATCTACATCCATGCTACTTAAGAATCCATCATAGCATTGTTAACACTAGGTTGGTAACCTAACAGGACATAAAAGTGTCCTTTCAGGGTTTTGAAAAAAACCTCCAAAACCATAGTAGATCCACTCATTTTGTAAAATCCTTTCATGAGGTTATAGTTCAAGGCCTAATACACATGTAAAAAATAAGAAACTTGTAAAATTTTTCATCTTTTGGTCACACCAAGCCTCCAAAGTTGATGGACCAGTACATTTTCATCAAAACAGTCATTTCTTACGTTTTGTTGCATAAAACTAAGATTAGGGATTTTTGTAGGACTTGAGATAAATTCCCTAGTTAACTTCAATGGGTTGGTGATCAGAACATATGATTGCTTCTCACTCACTATTTTTTGTTTTGCCAAAATAAATAGGTACAAAAAAGTTGAATTTTTACCATTCTGCAAACCTATCATCAAAGCTTCTATAGCCACACTCGATACAAATAATATATGCATGTTTTCTTAGTTCCCTATTGTCCTTTAGGTTCATAAGGAGCCATGGAGCATGTCAAAAGAATAATACATCTCTTACCAAGGGGAATCTTGGGGACACAGATGAAGTGCTAAATACAGCAAACATGAAAAAACTAGGTTCAACATTATGAGTTGTAGAATCCCATAGAAATTATTCAATATCTAGCCAAATTTGATCCTTATGACTAGATATGGTTACTACCTACAAAATGCATGTAGTTGTCACAAGAAACTAACAATATTGGAAAAGCTATACTTGATATACTAGAATGTTTCGTTTTCTTCTATAATTGAAAAAATCAACCATCATTGTCTACTATGCAAAATAGGGTATTAGGTGCCCCAAAACTCAAGGAATATTAGCTTTATGTTACAATATGCGACATAGAAAATCAAAAGTGCATTTGGATATCATGAAAGCCACCAAAAAAATCATAGAAGAGCTAAAATTGGCTAAAAAACAGGATTTGATAATTTTTGCAATTTGGTCATAACTTACAACTTTAACATTTATTTCTCCCTAGAAGCATCAGGACATGTTGAGGACTACTAAAGATAGTTCTCTAGCATTATAGACCTCACAAACATGAATTCTAGAGTGGTATAGTTGCAAAAAGTTGAAAAAAGCCAAAAATAGGACCCGTTTTTTCACACAGTTTAGGTTGTGAAATGTTGTGCAAGGACAAGGTTAAAGATGGAATTGATATTCCAAAAAAATGTCGAGTTTTTTTCAGCTCATGAGAAAACTTTCTAGACAGATAGCACCTCAAAATCCATTTTGAAACTCTTGACATAATTCAAGGAAAATGGTCACTTAATAGGACATAAAAGTGTCCCATTACCAACCTAGTGTTAAGGCTCATTTGGCAACCCCTCTGAAGAGGTACATACATCAAAAAGCTGTTCTATATTGTTAAAATCATCTCCTTATATCTAGACAAAAATTAATTGATTATGGCATCCTCTTCTGTGATAACAGTGTATGCAAACAAATTGTTAGTAGCAATCATAAGTTCATTGGAATTCCCAGGATCATCTTGTGCTACGTCCACAACCTTGGTCACTTCATCAGCTACTGTGTATATAATAGTTTGGTTCAAGAGCACAAAATTCACAAATTCCCATATGGGGATGGGCTTTAAGATCCATGCCATGAAAAAGATCACGACGTTGAAGATCAAGGAGTTTTGAGAAATCAGCATGAACAAAACGGTGATGCCATACTTTGCAATCATGATCACCTGGAGCAGTGACAATATTTGCTACAGCATCGTTGAGAGAGAGTTCAAATAAATTACCGTTTTGAGGAGCAGTGGCTATAGTCTGTCCATCTTTCTCAATTCGGCATTTGGTATAATCAAATCCAACAAACAGACCAAGATCAACAAGTCTAGCAACTGAAAGAAGATTAAGTTGAAGATCTGGTACATGTAATACTCCTCGCAAAATTCGAGTGGAAGAAGATAAGGTACCAAGATATAAGTCTCCAATACCCTTTACTTGACAAGTAGTATCATCAGCAAGATAAACAACACGTTGAACTGGCAGTGGATGATAGTTATGGAGCCACTTAGACTGATATGTCATATTTCCTGTAGCACCAGAATCGACAATAAAAAGTGATCCATCACGTACATGAAGTATTCTGTCTGGAGCAACTGAACATAGGACGCAGCTTGTTTCTGGTACAATGTTGTTTCGATGTTCGGTAGCATATGCTCTATTCCGATCTGTGTCGAATCGACGCTTATAGCACATATGAGTGGGATGATCAGATCGTCCACAATATTCACAAGAAGAAGAAGAAGAGTCTCTAGATAAACGTGGTTGTTTTGTGGTAATATTGTGTTCTTCATCATATTGACGTGCCCAACAATCATCTTCAGTATGGCCATTTCTGTTGCAGTAAGAACATTGCTTATTAGGAAATTTGAGACGAGAGAAAATATTACCGCGACGGCCACCTCTGCGGTTTCCTCGTTGAAATGGACGCCTTCGAGCATAAAAAGCACGTTCCATCTGTTGTGACTCAGTCTCCTCTTGTGAAATCATAGCTGTATCGTGACCAGCATTCCGACGTTCTTGACGTTGAGAGTATTCAATTAAAGACATGCAAGCTTGGTCGAAATCAAGACCATCTTTATTAGAGAGAATAGTAACAATGTTATCATAAGAAGAGTCCTTCACCATATCAAGGAGAAGTGTAATCAGTTGCTTTTGTGGAACAGGATCACCGGCAGCAGCAAGTTGATTAATAATAGATTTGAAAGACTCAATATGTCCCGTCATGGCAGTACCAACTTCATATTGTAACTTGTTAAGCAACCCTCTCAAATAAAGTATTTCTGTAACAGATTTCTTCTGAAAGTTTGCAATAAGGTACTTCCATACGTCATGGGAAGTAGGCAGTTCATACATATCAAGAAAAAGGGAATCAGTAAGAGCAGAAAGAATATACCGACGATCTGCTTTATCATGTCGTTGCCAATCCGTATAGGCAACATTCCAATCTTCAAATATAGGTCCTTCAGTGATAAGCACGTTATCATTATCCGTATCAACAGGCTGAGGCGGACAAACACGATTTCCAAGAACAACATCGGAGAGTTCATCGCCTTCAAGAATTAACAACATCTTTGCTTTCCAGCCTGGAAATCCTTGACCTTGGAAAGGAGGAACAGAACATTGGCCAGAAGGAAAGCCGTTGACGAGAATATTCATAGCCATATCTTGTTGCGAGAAGACGTATAAGATAAGATCGCAGAATCTGCACACCATATATGGTGAAGGCCGCAATTGAGAATGAGAGAGATATGAGTACTGCGTTCTGTCAACGATAAACGTAAGAAGGATGCTCAAGGAACGTCCAAAGATGTGAGAGACGTCACCCAAAAAGACAGGGTAAAGGAGACGTTAATAATAAACGAGTCCTCAAAATAGAGTGACTTGAGACGCAAGATTGACGGCCACAATACGAATAGCAAAAAGCTAAATCTTCTCGAAAAAGTTAACACCAAAATAAGAAAAACGATCGTGGACGCTTCACGAAGAAGTAGGACGAAGAAAGCTGCGTCAAGCTCTATTGCAGTAAAAACAGCATAACTTTCTACTGCGAACTCCGATTGACGCAAACCTAGAACTCAAATCGAAGAGCTCGAGGAGACGAACAAGTTTTGGATGAAAAGTGCCATTGCGCTATGCTCCATTGCGCTTTTCCCGTTTCTCCAAATTTTGAGCAGAACAGCAAGAAAAATTGAGATGAAGTTCAGGGTGTCATTAACAAGAAAACGTAATCAACGATTAGATTGATTATAAATAAACGCCACATAAAACACTAATCATATTCTTCTTAACACAAAACAACCACAATTAACAAGAATCAACACTCAAAAATAAAATTTGTAACAATTTTGAATCTTACGTGCGAATCGCATACACATACTGTTGTCACCATGAATTGAATCGGCGCGTGATCGTTACCGCTCTGATACCATGTTGAGATGTAGAGAGAAAGAGAGAGAGACGAGACAAGAGACACACCATATACGCTCCCAAAGACTGATTCATATTGAGGACAAGATACAAATATATAGGTGAGACCAAGTTCTGTAGAGTGAGCCATATATAGCTCCAACAAATTGTTCTTGAAAGATCTTTATGAAGGTGATTGGCTTCTTATTGGAAGCTACTTGAGTACTCTAACAGGACATTTATGACACTTTGTTGCCTCTTTTCAGTGGTGGAAATATGAATGTAAATTCCAATGAGGCAAATGTACAGCCTATGGGCGTTTCTGAAAATGTTACAAATCAGCCTATTACTGATGCAGATGTACATGATGTGCTTGATGAGGAAAGGGCTGAAAATGAGAAGGCTAGAGGTATGCCAAAATGACCGGTGCACACTTTGCGTGACAGTAAATTGGATGCACCTTTGTCTAGTTGTACTCGTTCAGGCTCTCGCGATGCATCTTATGCATCAGATTGTTATGCTTTGGCTGTGTCTAGCTTAAATGATGTTGAGGAGACTCTGTCTTTTGATGAAGCACATAATTCAAAAAATTGGATGGCTGCCATGCAATCAGAATATGATGCACTTATAGAAAATGATACATGGACTTTATGTGATTTCCCTCTTGGAAAAAAGGCCATTGGTATGAAGTGGGTTTACAAGTTGAAACGCAAGCCGGATGGTGAGATCGATCGACAGAAGGCTCGACTTGTTGCAAAGGGTTATCCACAGCTAAAAGGCATAGATTATGAAGAGACTTCTGCTCCCACTTTTTGTATGACTACTATGCATTTTCTATGTCCATTGGCAGCTCATTTTGGTTGGGATGTACATCAATCAGACATTGTTACTGCTTTCCTGAATGTTGACATATCTGAGGAAGTTTATGTAACGCAGTCTCGTGGTTTTGTCAAGAAAGGACAAGAGGACAAAGTGTGCAAATGTAAGAAGGCTTTGTATGGGTTAAAGCAATCTCCTCGTGCTTGGTATGAGAAAGTTGACACTCATTTGGTCAAACAAGGCTTTCATAACAGTCCAACAGAAAGCACATTGTATGTAAAGCGTGAGGGTGATGTACTTCTCATTGTGGTTCTTTATGTAGATGATTTGTCACTGGACCAAATGAGAGACATATTTCTGAATTTAAGACTGATTTGAATGATACTTTCAAGATGAAAGATTCGGGGTTGTTGCATCATTATTTGGGCATACATTTTAAGCAGTGTGATGGTGGTATTGCCTTGTGTCAGAAAAGTTACATAGAGACATTGCTATGTAAGTTTGGACTTGAGGATTGCAAACCTGTTGCCACTCCCATGGAAACAGGTTTGAAGTTGAGTCTACATGATGCTGGTGATCCTACTGATGTCACTCTTTACCAAACTACTATTGGGTGTCTCATTTATGTATGCAAAACGAGGCCGGATATTCAGTTTGCAGTCTCACAGGTCATTAGATTTATGCATAGCCCAGGGTCTAAGCATTGGCAGGCTATCAAGAGGATTTTCCGCTACCTTAGTGGCACTTTCCATCTTGGCTTGTTTTATCCCAAGGAGGGATCATTGCCGCCAGACTTACATGCTTTTTCGGACTAAGATTGGGCTGGTTGTTTTGACATGAGAGTGTACACAAGTGGTTTTTGTTTCTTGCTTGGTAGTTCATGTCTATCATGGTTGAGCAAGAAGAAACCTACTATGGCCACTTCGAGTTGTGAGACTGAGTACAGGGCAGTCTTCACAGCTACGGTTGAGTGTGTATGGCTCAGACGCCTTATGGTTGATTTGGGTGTTGGACAAGACATTGTCAACACTATCTACACTGACAGTCGGAGCGCATTAGCAGTTGCTGGAACCCAGTTTTTCATGCTCACATAAGGAACATTGAGGTGCATTACCACTATTTCAAGGCGAGGCTCTCAACAGGAGAGATCAGCTTGGTCTATGTGCCAACACAGGACAACCTTGCAAATCTTTTCACAAAGGCATTGTCTCGTGAGAAGCTCGAAGCTTTCCACAAAGCTTTGGGCTTGCTCCCCTTTGTGGACTGATCATGTCCTCAGGGCATGGCACTTCCCTTTATTCATGTGCCAGCTCTCGTTCACCTCATCACTCCAGGGGGGATTTGTTACCATATACATGTGGTAGTGATGCGTGTGAACACACTAGGGCCGCCATGGAATTTTTTCCCTCTTTATGAGGTTTTTTCCCCCGTGCATTGTATATACGCCCATTCATTCATCTTTCCATTTGCACACCAAGTAACGCACTCTCTATTGTGTGCCTTGAGCTTCCTTCGTCTTCTCGAAGCTGTGTGTGTTTCTCTACAACCCTAATTCCAACATTTGGCCATCCTTGTATCATGCCTCTCAACAAGTACTAAAGCACAACCTTGCTGTAAGTATTACATTACTTGCTACCTAGACACCCTTTTAGTACCAAGCTTTAAAGGTTTTCCATCTTCGAGCATGCCACACTATTCCATCAACGGCTATCATGTTATGTCTAGATATACTCCATTGGGCACAATTGCAACACACCCAACTATACAATTAACAAACTTCCACCCATTGTGAAGCAATGGACACCGCACAGTGAAAGATGCAAGGGATCATATGATAGAGAGAGAGAGAGAGAGAGAGAATGTGAATCAACACAAGTATTACAACCAAAAACTTTCAAAACATTTTGTATTGATATCTCTTAGAAAAGTTTGGATCGTGCACACTATTTGGTAGGGCAAGAAAGCCAAAACCTTATTTTAAATGCTAATACACCAATGTGATATCAACTCCAAATAACCCCTAGTAATGATGAAAAGCCTATCTTATAAGATGACGTTAGAGAATGGCAACCTCAATTCAACGTACGGATTGACCCATCACTAGCGCCTTGCAATGTTGATAGCGTTAGCTAGAAAATTTATCATTGTTAATATATATTACATTCCAACAAGCAGTACCATATTCAAATGGTGAAGCACACAATCCTCAAATCCCTCATCATGAATAATGCACCAAAAAAGGTTGAGGAAGGTAGTTCGTGCCAATTTTCCAACCATTAGTTTTAATGAGAATCTTGCAAGGTTCACTTTTGTGTTTTAAAGAAAAAGTCCAGGGGGATGGATTAGTTGCCAGCGAAGAAGAAGGACAGATGTTTATCAGACGGTGGTGTTGTTACACATGTGCAACATTAGGGTCATTTTCTCTCTCTCTCTCTCTCTCTCTCTCTCTCTCTCTCTCTCCCCCCCCCCTCTCTCTCTCTCTCTACAAGAAGCATGGTTATTGTAAGGCAATGTGTGTCTCTTCCTTCTCAGCATCATTGATCGAATGGTGATGCACCATGAGAATAGTACTTAAGGAGACCAAGTATGTGTGTTGTTGGAAAATAGGAGATGCCCAGAGGGAGTTAGCCAGCGGAGAGAGAAAATGAGTGACGTTTGTGCATAGAGAGCGATTGAGAGGGTAGGGGTTACCTGTTCTTTTGCTTTCGATGGGTAGCTATGAACCCGACATCGTGACTCCTCGTGAGTGAAAGAAGGAACCTTGAGCCCTCAGTGCAAGGCTTAGTTTTGGTTTTGCTCAGCATATTTGGGGAGCTGCAGACCACTTGATGGGTTGTTGAGATGGCGAGACACCATGTTTGAGCACGGACTTGCAGCAAGGCAGATGGAACCCATAGCCACGGGGCAGGAAGGAAGCCGAGTAGCGGTGATGGCGGGCCCAGGTGTAAAGTTCACGCAGGGTGGAGGAGTTATTTCCTTTAGTAAATTGGTGGGAATCTTCAGGGCTGATGATTTAGAGAGGAGAAATCTCAACGGGTTTGGGCTTGAAAGGTCTGCAAAATCTTGGAAGGGACGGCAGATCTATAGAAGCTCACAATGATGTGGTAGATAGGGTTATGGCTTCAAAGGTGAGGAAGTTAAAGTGAGGAGAAAGCTCAATGAGATAGTGTTAGGTCTTGGAAGGTGAGCAAGCTTCACGGCAGCATCTACTCTCTCTCTCCCCTCCCATTTCTATCTCCTCCCTTTCTGGCTCGTTTTCTTACTACTCGCTCTCTTTCCCACGTGATTCCCTTCTCTCTATCTTCATTTCTACACGTGATTTTCCTGCTAAGTTCTCAACTCGGTTCTTCACAACACCATAGCCACGGTCTTCTCGACCCATCACCTTCCCTTAACCAGCCTCGGGCATGCTGAGCCTCAAGCCACATGCCCTCAGACAGCCTCTTGCCGCACTCTTCAACAACCTCCATCAAGCTTCTTCTTGTTGCCCCTCGTTTCCTTCCTCAACACTGAATTGTACCAATTTGCATCCCCCCACTCCCTCAAGACAGTGCAACCTATAGCATGGCATGAATCCCTCCCACCCCCTCAAGACAGTGCAACCTATAGCATGGCATGAATCCCTCCCACCCCCTCAAGACAGCGCAACCCCAAACAGATATAGCATGGCATGATGCAAGGGCCAGAAGTAGGGGAGAGAGAGAGAGAGAGAGAGAGAAAGAGAGAGAGAGAGATATTCCTATAACTCAGGAGAGATCCGTGACTCAGATATATTATTTTGATTCCATTTATTACTTTTAGAATCATAAGCTTGATAACCCCTTGGAGGTTGGGACTCTTGGGACTGGGGAGATCAAGAAGTGCTCTTCTAAATCAAATAAATTTATGTATTTCCAAAAATAATATGATCATGACAAAGTGTTTTTTAAATTATCTAAATATAAACTCTTATATTTAAAAAAAATTTATTTTTTTATTTGTCATTAGCAAAACAAGGAAAACCATCACTAAGGCCTCCCCCCTTTGCGGCAGGCAGAAAAGCATAAGAATGGTTAGCGGAGGAGTTTGCGCGTTAATGTTTCTAGAAGGCATTTTCCAGTATCGTAAAAAGCAAAGGATGAAGGCGTTTACACGGAAAACAATTAGCTGTAGCAGGGTTTAGGGTTATAAAAGGAGGCCGTGCGGCCATTTCTATTTTGTGGCATAAAACTCGAGCAATTTGTTGCAATATTGCCCGTCGGTGCTTTCTACTCACATTGTCGTCGACAAGGTTTTTGTGCGCCTCCAATATCCCTCCACCATGGCCAACCTTAGGCAGACTCTTGCAGGTATACACAAAAGGTCTGCAGATCAAGAGGATCTCTTGCAACATCATGATTATCAACCGACTATATCATCATCACTAGCAGCTTATTATAATGAGAAGCAATGACTGACTAGGCGATAGCCCAAGCTCATGAGCCGCATCCTCAAAGACAATGCCTTCCTCGCAAAAGATGAAGGCTCTGCGCCTGTGCAACAAGTCAATGATGCGTCAACTAGGGATCTGCATATTATTGAAGGCGCCCCGGGCTCTATATTAAGTAAGGATGTGGTATCCTGACGGACATGGAGGTGGCATCCATCATCTTGAGCTTTAAAAGCGATGTCAATAATATTGCGAATTGCAAGCTGAAAAAGCTGTACAATCAACGATTTCATGCTGGCTGTGATGATCATCAACACCACTATGCCATGGCCAATGTAAACAAGTTGCTTAGTACAGCAATTGGATCCAAGAAAATCAAGCAAGACATGAATATCCACTCATCAGCAACGTCTAAGCAAGGCCATTGAACGTCGGATCATTGAATGGGTTGCAATGACGCCAGAAGGTCCAATCAGAATTATCAAGCTCGTTAATTGCTGCAGCTAAGTTACTGGAATGAAATAGTTGTAAATTGTATTGCGTAATGGTACTAGGGTTTTGGTTCTTAAGGAGGCCTCCATGTGTTGCTAACAAATTAATCATGTATAACAAGCTTACTTTGACTTCGATCAAATTAATAGCATTACTTGCCTTGTCTACGTAGTTTCTATCCAATTGCAGTTTTTTCACTTAATTTCTTTATTAACATCCATTGATTAAGTGGTCCTTCGCTTTCCATGAAACATGCATCCCACATGGTCCTTTGCTTTCCATGAGGCAAAGCATGTTTTGAGGTTTTAGAGTGACGAAACAAATTTGTAATGCTTAGATTAATGTAATGGCTAGATATCGACCATGCAGAAAACTCTACTTCGCATACACCAATTGTGTTCACTTCAGCCAAGTATCTTTACACATTTGTGGGAAACCATGATTGTGAAGCATGTAGGGGGGGGGGGGGGGGGGGGGGGGGGGGGGGAGAAAAGGACAAAAGAGAATCTTCAAATGCCCCATCTTAATAAAACATGCAAATCATAAATTACTATTTATCAAAATCCAAATATACTATAACTTTAAGACCATAAAGACTAGTAGAAGTCCGGGTAGGTCACCTAATTAAAATGTAACCTATCACGTGAGTTCAACAGAAGGGTTTTTAAAGTTCTTGAAACTTATAGAAATATATATACAGAAGGGCATTACTTTTTCAAATTTGAAAAAACTTACATATTTTAAAAGAAAAGGGTACATTATATTCTTAACAAAATTCACAGATAAGGGGTTTTACAAACATGTCTTGAACGCACGTGATATGGTAGTTTTACGCATACTGAACCCCCCGAGAGTAGAAGCATGAGACCCTGTGTGGGATCGACCAGTCCACCCATGCGCATCCAATCCTAATATGGCTAGAGAGAATTTCCCTTCACAAAGAGCGAGCTAGAACACCTCCAAATTACCTTAGCTAGTCATGAGTGGTAGCTTGGCCTTGCTCCATGACATGAGATCTAAAAGGATTCCACACACCAGAAGGTGGTAGGAAATCAACACCAACCATACTAGTTTAGGTGACACACAGGCCATGCCAAGATAGGGTCCACAACCATTTAGCCATGCAAGTCATATGACACCCAATGCACTAACCGTGTAGATGAGCCTAGCAAAAAATGAAGAAGATGTAGGCTCCACATCCAGATCCAGCAAAGCCCCAAATCATTGACCCTTTTGTCTAAGGCTAAGCAATATAGCGGCAAATATTATATTGATGCCATCATGAGAAACATAGCAGATGAGTTCAACCATACCATATCATCTTATATATGAAGAGAAACGATGCCCCACCCCCTCCCAATCGAGGAAACAAAAGAGGCCTATTGGGCTACTACCATAGGAGCATGATCAAATGTTGGAGATGGCCATCCAAGGGGCTACATGTTGGAGTTTCACTTTGTCTCCCCCATATTCTTTCCAAGACAGTGAAGCTCAGTGCTTCTTGATTGATTCAATATGGCACGGATCCCTAAATTTACCTTCTCTATTAGCATAATCAACACGTTGTTGGAAAGGTTCTCTACCCTTGTCACCTAGAAGAAATTGTTTGTGTACCTTTTCAAAGTCTCCCATGACCTCTCTATTAGAACCTTGACTATATGGTTGAAATTTTGGAACCAATACAAATACCGCTCCATGAAAACGTGTGCATTTGGGCCAACGTCTTTATGTAGCCCTACTACTTGTGCCTTTTCTTTAGTAAATTGGTTAAATTAGCTTAGGACATCAACCAGTACACCTTTCCAATTGCAAGTTTTGTGGTGTCAATAGACCTTAGGAGCTCCACATAGGGCTTGTTAATACCACATACTTTCTCTATATTATGCCAAAAATTGACAATGGGAAAAGAGGCACACAACTTTGGGTAGTGGCTTGATAACTTGGATACATTGAGATCCATACTTTCCATCTTTGATAACTTGGATACTTTTAGATCCATACTTTCCATGTTTGATTGATGACTCAGAGATACCCCTCACTAGGGGAGTATGCAAGAATTATACACTTTACATTTTTATATAATTTTAATATACATTGGAAGCAATAACGTAGGGGAGGAACTCTCACTACTACCAATCTAGCATGGAGTTTAAGACATGAACCAGACTACATACAGAGGTACCTAGCGACTAGTGCCACATTTGAATGTGTATGAATGAAAGCAAACTCAAGAAAATGACCAAGTGGAGGGTGAATATATGTGTACACCGCACTGCAGGAGAGGAGAGAGAGAGAGAGAGAGAGAGAGAGAGAGAGAGAGAGAGAGAGAGAGAGAGAGAGAGAGAGAGACGTTCAGGGTGAAATGGAGTGCATAGATGACAAAGGAGAATTTTCAAACGTCCCATCTAAATAAAACATGCAAACCATGAAGTAATATATACATCAAAATCCAAATATATCACAACTATAAAACCATTAAATGACTAAGTAGAAGCATCAGACCCTGTGTGGGGTCGACCAATCCACCCCTCCACATCCAATCCTACTATGGATAGAGATAATTTCACTTCACAAAGAGCAAGGTAGAACACTTCCAAATTACCAATGAAAGGTTCTAAAATTGACCTTTAGTATCCTTTCAATAGTCCCACAATACCTGGCTTCATTACCATCTGTGTCAAGTTTGACCATGATTCCACAATCCATGGTGGTTTAATGCTTGTCGATGTGGCGTGTACAAAAGTGTCGACCCTTTGACCACATAGAGTTAAAGGAAAGGCACTACAAAATAAGAAAATATTTGTTATTGATTACAAACATAAAATCAATAAAAAACTAAACTAGGTAAGCAAACAACACAATGCAAGTGTGGATTTGGGAAGGGCCAAGGAGGGGTTCCAGCAATGAAGAGAAGATCCATCCCCGCCCCCCCAAAAAAAGAGGCCTATTGGGGCATGATCAAATGTTGGAGATGGCCACATAAGGGGCCACATGTTGGAGTTTCACTTTGTCTCCCCCATATTCTTTCAAAGACACTGGAGCTCAATGTTTCTTGATTGCCTCAATATGGCATGGTTCTCTTTAAAGCTACCTTCTCTATCAGCATAATCAACATGTTGTTGGAAGGCTTCTCTACCCTTGTCGCCTGGGAGCAATTGTTTGCATACCTTCTCAAACTCTCCCATGACCTCTCTGTTAGAGCCTTGACTATGTAGTTGAAATTTTGGAAAATGCCACTCCATGCAAACATGTATGCATTTTGGCCCAACTTTATTATGTAGCCCTTGCAACTTGTGCCTTTTCTCTAGTAAATTGGTTAAATTTTTTTGTTTTTCTAATAGCTTACGACATCAACCAATGCATCTTTCCAATTATAATTTTTTTGGTGTCTATAGCCCTTAGGAGCTCCACATAAGGCTTCTTAATACCACATACCTTCTCTATATTATGCCGAAAAATCAATAATTGGATAAGAGGCACACAACTTTGGGTAGCAACTTGATAACTTGGCCCCTTTGAGATCCATCCTTTCCATCTTTGATTGACAACTCGGAGATACCCCTCCCTAGGGGTATATGCAAGAATTATAAAATTTACATTTTTATACAATTTTAATATACATCAGAGTTGTGCAAGCAATAACATAGGGGAGGAACTCTCACTACCCAATCTAGCATGGATTTTAAGCCATGAACAAAACTACATCGAGAGGTACCTAGCGACTAGTGCTACCCTTGAATGTGTATGAACAAAAGCATACTCAAGAAAATGACCAAGTGGAGGGTGAATATATGTGTGTGCATTGCAGCAAGAAGAGGGGGGGGGGGGGGGGGGGGGGGGGGGGGGGGGGGGGGGGAGAGAGAGAGAGAGAGAGAGGAGAAAGAAATGGAAAGCTAGGGTTCAAGATCATGACCAAGAGTATGTGCAGATCTCCTAGAGCCAACTTCTTGCACGTTGCAAACAAGGGGAAAGACAACAGCATGCCATCCTCGACACTCATGTCAGCTTCTTGATTGGTCGAACATGGATCTACCCTCATCATTTCAACTTGGCCCTAAAGAAGCCGTAGGCCATGAACTTCAGTGCCAATGTGTTTTCAAGCTTGACCTTGTTATCATGTCTAACTTCCTTCAAGATGCTCTTACCCTTGATGTTGAGGTCAAGGGAGAGCCCAAAGTCTCCTTGAACTCATCTGTGGTATGGTCTCATTAAAGATACAGCGGTAGTGATGTACTTAAAATATAGCGGTAGTTTAAAATATATGGTCCCGCAAGAGCAGATCTTTGGGAAAAATGTCTCCAAAGTTGATAGAGGAAAAGTGTCTACAACCAATAAAACGCAGGGTGGAGCATCCCCACCTTATGCAAGGACACCTAGTGGTAGGCAACCACCCAACCCAAGACCTTTGTTTAAACCTAGTGTGGGAAAAAACATTCCATCATCTTCAAATAATCCAAAACCAGTAGAGAAAGACAAGACAGTGATAGATGGGGATGGTTTCGGTGTTTCCTGGGAAACCTTTAAATCAAGGGGCTTCTCCTTGGGGTATACCTCACATAATTATTATGAAGCCCTCATGGAGGACATGCCATCTCGGGAAACCTTGGTAGCCATAGAAAACATCATGGAAACCCATGAGTTAGCCAAGAAAGCAAAACTATCCAACGATGAAACCCACCCATAAAGCATTCATCTAGAAGTGCATATGCAAGAAACAAAAAATGAGGAGGAAACACACGTGGTTCATAGCACACCTGTATGAATTTTTCAACATTTAATGTAAAAGGGTAGAATGACCCCTCAAGGCTGTACACTTTTAATAAGTGGATTCTTTCTAGTCAGATTGATGTGTGTTTAGTTCAAGATCATAAAAGGAAAGACAATGCAAGGCAACTTATTCACTATAGAGGTATGGAAATCTTCTGTGGAGCAAAGAAAGGGGATTCTCAAGAGTGCTTACTTGCATTAAGACAACTCTTGATCCCATCTGGCTACTGGATCACCCAAATGGTCGATGCTTAGTTTTTCAGATATCCACTCAATGGGGAAAAATGATGTTGATTAATGTCTATGCACGTAATAACCCTAGACGTAGGGTTGATCTTTGGCAATGGATTGCAAGCTTGCAGCTATCTCATGGAATTATGGCTTGGGACGTTAACATGGTATGTACAGGGCAAGATACCACCTCTACTGGATCTCTTATTACCAAGCTAAAGAGTAATTCTTGGGAGATAATGGTGAGTGCAGGTAACTTACATGATGCTTGGATAGAAACTACACACCAAAACCAAGGATTTACCTTCCATTCACAGTCTCATGTGTCTTCTTGGTCCTGGCTTGATAGAATTTATTTATGATTTTGTTGTTGAGTATAAATGCTCCCTGTCAAACCACATCCCTCTTGTCTTTTCCTTATCTAATCTGCTTAATTTTGAGTTTAATAATGTTGGTCTCCAACAGTCAATCATGGTAAATAACTCTTTCACGAGGCATCCTATCGTAGAAGGCAAGGGCAGTCCCAAAAAGCGAGACTGCTCCTTAGAAGGCCGACCATCGAGAATTGCTACACCAATAGAAATTCGGTAGTAATTACAACATTTACTCATGTAGTAACTTTGTAAGTAACTTTGTAAGCCTATAAATAGGACCCGCTTTTGGGAAGTTCTTTTAACTTTTGGCTTACGAGATCTTGCTTCTCCTGTAATCAATCCTCAGACTTCATCCGAGCTTAAGCCTTTTGTACACTGAACTGACTATCTTTGTATTACTTATTTGAATCTATAATACAATTCCTAGTGTCATGCAGCTCCGCTCCCATGCTTAGAAAGATACCAAAAAAATGCATGTCAAGCTTATTTGAAGCTTACTTGATTAATGGTCAATGATCAGGGCTTGTTAACAGGCCAAGTTTAATGATTAATGTATGCCAATGTGGCTAAAAGGGCCAATAGATGCCTTAATCATGCTAAAAAGGAGTATGCTTGAAGTGAGCACATGTGGGAGTATATGATTTAGAATTGTAGTGCTTAAAGTGATCTACATGCATGTCTTTACAGCTCATCGATTGGAGCTATGGTGCAAAAGTTATGATAGTTTGAAGTTTGAGGCGATTGCAAATCTATGCCGGATTGGGCAACTGCAGCTAAGGGGATAGAATTGAAATGAATGCATGGGCTTGAAGTGCTCACTTTGTGGAGTGCGTCGGTCTTTTTAGATCAATGTGATTGGAGTTCCGGTTGCCAAGATATTGGCAGTTAAAGATTCACCGGGGGCTTGTTACGTACCAGTCCGGTCCGCTTGGTCGGAGTGCCATCTGGGAATTTTTGACTTCGACCAATTTCCGGAATTTCATCTTATGCAAAACAATGATTGCAAGAGCTACCCAGCCTAGTTGTAGTAAGGAAACTTTAGGGAATTTAACCAAATGCAAGGGGAATGCCTTTCTCCAAAGCTAATCTTGTACTTGCATCTCGAGGGCAGGAGACACTTTTCCCAATTGATTGTGGGATTTACCCAAGGTGAGAGAATTCCTAATGAGATTGTTGGATGGGGCTACTGGAGAAAGTTGCTGAGCTTGGCGATGCCTTGGCCAATATGTATGCCAAATGTGGTGCCCTAACAAGCTTAAGACCAAATAGGGTGCCCTAGTGGCTGCCCGCCATTGAGATGGCCACCCACCGTTGAGAAATCCGCCCGCCCAATTGAAGCGTTAGAGGTGTGTGAAGACAAGGAATAAACGAAATGGAGGCAGCAGACTCTGCATGTGCGCATGGGAGGAAAGAAGCGCTCATAGCGCATGCTGCAGGCCTCGGATGAGCTCGCGGTAGAATTGAGTTTTGCTCAGGAGGTCAAGGCGACTGCTTTCAGTGGATTATGTGCCAGTAAAAATCCACGCTGCCACATCATAGGGGGCAAGTGGCATAAATTTAAAAAATAATTAAAAAAAAAAATTTAAAAAAATTTAAAAAAAATTTACGCTACGACAAACTTTGTCATAATGGGTTTTCAAATACGCTTATTGATATCGGAAAAAAAAAATAGCGCACAAATTTTGGGATAATTTTTTAAAAATTTAGCTATTTTTAGTGTATTTTTTACTATGCAGATTTTGATTCTGGAGTCAAATTTTGCTTCATGGGTGTCGTTCCACTCATACTACAAAGATATGGACATTGACAAAGCCTTGCACCAACTTTTTTTTTTCCATACTCTTTTTTTTTTTTTTTTTTTTGCTCTTTCAATTTCGGAGCCGACGAGCTATGTCTCATTTTCGCACAAAGCCTAGAACTCTAGTAATCTCGACTGCAAACCCGTGAGAACAGCCCCTACATTCAAAATTCGAATTTTGAATTTCTAACCTAACCTAACTAACCTTATCTCTCTCTTTCTCTCTCTACCACAATTTTTTTCGCGTTGTCGCTCTCTTTCTCTCTCTCGTTTCTTGCTTGAAACCTACACAGGAACCTGCACAGAGCTTGTCTTTCTCTGTCTCTCTCTCCCTCTCTCCCTACGCATACAGTTCTACGCCATCGTTGCGACGCGCACACAGATCTACGCGAAGCCATCGCCACAACCTTCAACAGAAGGACTACTGTCGCGACCTCCCAAACACAGATCTATTACCATCATCGTCGCGGCCTCAACACACCTAAGTGACTGCTTGCTACTGTTGCAGCTGGTTTTCATCAAACACAGATTTACTCAGAGGTAACCTGTAGAAACCCTAATCTTTTTGCTTAATTCGGTTTTAATTGTTCTTAATCTAATTACGTTTTAGCTAAGTTGTGAATCACCTCTCTCTAAAACAATAAACAAAAATCATTACTTACATCTCTAAAACTGTAAAATTGTAGACCGTAGAACTATAAAACAGAAAAATCTCTAATTAGAGATCTAAAACTGTAATACAGAATACTCTAATTAGAGACCTAAAAATATAAAACAGAAGACACTAATTAGGGACCTAAATTTGTAAAACGAAAAACTCTTATTAGGGATCTAAATCTGTAAAACAGAAAACTCCTCATAAGTGACCTAATACTGTAAAATTGTAAAACTCTAACTACAAAAATCTCTAATTACAAAAGAAAATTATAAACCTGCAAATACAAAAGACAATAACTACAGAAAATGCTAAAACTATGGATACTTGTAATTGGGTTGTGGGGAGTTGGGCACACGTTGTAAGAGGATGAGTAGAGCGCACTATCGTATGAGGATGGATTAGGGTTCAGTTGCAGGAGGATGGGAAAAAAAGAGAGGCAAAAAGGTGGGAAAGAAAGTGTACACTATATGTGTTTGTAAGATATGGTGTAATATAGTTTCTTTAAATTCATTTGTAGTCACTAAAATAAAACTAGACCGAATCTTTAGAAGTGCACACAGGGTGTGGCTACATAGGGTTTCACCTCATACTAAAGAGTAACATATGGCCCTAAGGCACCCTATGACCATAAGGCCATAGGGTGGTCTCACATCGTACTATAGGGTGACCAATGTCCCATCTGGCCATAGGGTGCCAATGTACAATCTCAAGGGTCATAGGGTTCCCTATGTTCCTATTGAAGATCCTATGGCCATAGGGCCATAGGATCTCCAAAACATATATATGGCACTATGGCCATAGGATCACATGGTGCTCTATGTCCGATCTAGAGACCTTGTGGCCCAAGGTCCTTAGGATGGCAATGTACAATCTCAAGGGCCATAGGTTTCCCTATGTTCCTTTTGGAGATAGGGTGGCACTAGGGCCATAGAATCTCCAAAAGAAACATAAAGAACCTAGGGCCATAGGATCAAAGGGTGATCTATTGGAGACCTTGTGGCCCAAGGGCCATAATGTGAGAATGTACAATCTCAAGGGCCATAGGGTTCCGTATGTTCCTTTTGGAGATCCTATGGTCCTCGAGCCATAGGATCTCCAAAATGAACATATGGCCCCACAGACATAGGATCACAGGGTTCCCTATGCTCCTTTTGGATATCCTATGGTCCTCGGGCCATAGGATGTCCAAAATGAACATATGGCCCTACGGACATAGGATCACAGGGTGCCCTATGTCCCATCAAGAGACACTGTGGCCCAAGGGCCATAGGATGGCAATGTACAATCTCAAGGGCCATATGGTTCTCTATGTTCCTTCTGAAGATCCTATGGCCCTAGCACCATAGAATCTCCAAAAGGAACATAAGGAACCTACGGCCATAGGATCAAAAGGTGCCCTGTGTTCCATCTTGAGACCTTGTGGCCCAAGGGCCATAGGGTGTATTTGTACAATCTCAAGGGCCATAGGGTTCCATATGTTTTTTTTGGAGATCTTATGGCCCTATATCCATAGGATCACAGGGTGCCCTATGTCCCATCTAGAGACCTTGTGGACCAAGGGCCATAGGGTGACAATCTACAATCTGAAGGGCCATAGGATTCCCTATGTTCCCTAGGGTCACAAGGTGCCCTATGTTCCATCTGAAGACCCTATAGCCCAAGTGCCATAGGGTGGCAATGTACAATTGCAAAGGCCATATGATTCCCTATGTTCCTTTTGGAGATCCTATGGCCCTAGAGCCCTAGGTGCATGGGGCTGCCATGGTGCTCATTAATATGCACCATGGTGTACCCTATGTACGTAGGCCACCCTCGGGACCTTGGATGCCCTCTGTCCCATCTAAAGACCTTGTGGTCCAAGGGCCATAGGGTGACAATCTACAATCTCAAGGGTCATAGGATTCCTTATGTTCCCTAGGGTCACAAGGTGCCCTACTTTCCATCTGAAACAATGAGGACACCTTGTGGCCTTCGGGCCATAGGATCTCTATGTAGAGCATAGAGCAAAGAGCATAGAGATCTTCTTACTACCATAGAGGGAACCCTATGGCCTTCAGGCCAGAGGGTGTCAATATAGAGATAACAGAGGTTCTTACTAGCATAGAGGGGACCCTATTGCCTTCAGCCCACAAGGTCTCCTCAATATAGAGAAAATAGTGTTTTTTACTGGCATAGAGAGCACCCTATGGACCTGGGTCCATATGTTGCCAAAAAACTATCATGAATGGTTTCTTTAAAACATAAAGGGCACCTTGTGTCCTTAGGGTCATAAGATGTGTAGAGCATAGAGAGGTTCTTACTAGAATACAGGGGACTCTATGGCCTGAAGGCCACAGGGTCCCAATATGGAGAATGGAGCGGTTCTTACTAGCATAGAGAGACCAAATAGTGCTTTATACATGGGGCCTTAAGGTGTCAAAACAATGAGGTTTTTTTCAAAACAATGAGGGCACCTTGTGGCCTTGGGGCCATAGGATGTCAATTTAGAGCATAGAGCACATAGAGCTTCTTACTACCATAGAGGGAACCCTATGGCCTTCAAGCCACAGGGTGTCAATATAGAGAAAACAGAGGTTCTAGCATAGAGGGGACCCTATGGCCTTCAACCCACAAGGTCTCATCAATATAGAGAAATAGTGTTTTTTACTGGCATAGAGAGCACCCTATGGCCCTGGGTCCATAGGTTGCCAAAAAAACCCTCATGAAGGGTTTCTTTAAAACATACAAGGCACGTTGTGCCCTTAGGTTCATAAGATGTGTAGAGCATAGAGAGGTTCTTACTAGCATACATAGAGTGAGCCATGGCCTGAATGCCATAGGGTCCCAATATAGAGCATAGATCGGTTCTTGCTAGCATAGAGAGACCAAATAGTACTTTATACCTGGGAGCATAATGTGCAAAAACAATGAGGGTTTTTACAAAACTATGAGGGAACCTTGTGGCCTTGGGGCCATAGGATATCAATATAGAGCACAAAGCATAGAGAGCTTCTTACTATCATAGAGGGAACCCTATGGCCTTCAGGCCACAGGGTGTCAACGTAGAGAAAATAGAGGTTCTTACTAGCATAGAGGGGACCCTATGGCCTTCAGCCCACAAGGTCTCCTCAATGGCATAGAGAGAATCCTATGGCCCTGGGTCCATAGGTTACCAAAAAACCCTCATGAAGGGTTTCTTCAAAACACATAGGATGTGTAGAACATAGAGAGTTACTTACTAGCATAGGGGGGACCCTATGGCCTTTAGGCCATAGGGTGCCAATATATATAGAGCATAGATCGGTTCTTACTAACATAGAGAGACCAAATAGTGCTTTATACATGTGGCCATAGGGTGCCAAAACAACATTGAGGGTTTTTTCGAAACAATGAGGGCACCTTGTGGCCTTGGGGCCATAGGATGTCAATATAGAGCATAGAGCATAGAGCATAGAGCATAGAGCATAGAGCATAGAGATCTTCTTACTAGTATACAAGGAACCCGATGGCCTTCAAGCCACAGGGTGTCAACGTAGAGAAAACAAAGGTTCTCACTAGCATAGAGGGGAACCTATGGCCTTCAGCCCACAAAGTCTCCTCAATATAGAGCAAATAGTGTTTTTACTAGCATAGAGAGCACCCTATGGACCTAGGTCCATAGGTTGCCAAAAAACCATCATGAAGGGTTTCTTCAAAACATAGAAGGCACCTTGTGCCCTTGGGGTCATAGTATGTGTAGAGCATAGAGAGGTTCTTACTAACATACAGGGGACCCTATGGCCTGAATTAGGGTGCCAATATAGAGAATAAATCGGTTCTTACTAGCACAGAGCGGACCCTATGGCCTTCAGGCCAAAGGGTGCCAATATAGAACAAAGATCAGTTCTTACTAGCATAGAGAGACCAAATAGTGCTTTATACCTGGGGCCATAGGGTACCAAAACAATGAGGGTTGTTCAATGGCATAGAGAGCACCCTATGGCCCTGGGTCCATAAGTTGCCAAAAAACCCTCCTGAAGGGTTTCTTCAAAACATAGAGGGCAACTTGTGGCCTTGGGGTCATTGGATGTGTAGAGCATAGAGAGGTTCTTACTAGCATACAGGGGACCCTATGGCCTTCAGTCCATAGGGTGCCAATATAGAGCATAGATCGATTCTTACTAGCAAAGATCGGACCCTATGGCCTTCAGGCCAAAGGGTGCCAATATAGAGCAAATAGTGTTTTTACTAGCATATAGAACATCCTAACCTAGGGGGATTCGGTGTCAAAAATCTATCATAGAAGGGTTCCTATGGCCTTCAGCCCACAAGGTCTTCTCAATATAGAGAGAATAGTATTTTTCATTGGCATACAGAGCACCCTTGGGGCCCTTGAGGCCAACCCTATGGCCTTCAGGCCTTAGGGAGCTAATATAGAGCATGGTGCTTTATATCGACATAGAGAGCTATGGCCCTAGGGCCATAGCAAAACAATGAGGTGTTTTTGGAAACGATGAGGGCACCTTGTGGTCTTGGGGCCATATGAAGTCAATATAGATCATAGAGCATAAACGATAGAGCATAGAGCACAAAGAGATTCTTAGTAGCATAGAGGGAACCCTATGACCTTCAGGCCACAGGGTGCCATTATAGAGTAAACAGAGGTTCTTACTAGTATAGAGGGGACCCTATGGACTTCATCCCACAAGGTCTCCTCAATATAAAGCAAATAGCGGTTTTTACTTGCATGGAGAGCACCATATGGCCCTGGGGTCATAGGTTACCAGAAAACCATCATGAAGCGTTTCTTTAAAACATTGTGGCCACCTTGTGGCCTTGGGGCCATAGGATGCCAATGTAGAGCATAGAGAGGTTCTTACTAGCATGCAGGGGACCCTATGGCCTTCAGGCCACATGATGCCATATGGTGTTGGTGTAGAGGCTCTAAAGGGGTATTTAGGCCATTCAAGGGATACTTCTTTGAGGGTCCTCTAATTTCATAAGGGAACATGTGATCACACTACCATAGAGTGGCCTAGGTACACTTGTAGAACCATTTTGTTGGCACCCTTTGGACCTAGGACCACATGGTTTAACATAGAGGTGACTCTATGGCCCCAGGTCCATATGGATGTAACAATATCCATCTTTTCTAAATATATGCCATTCTTTTTACAGAAAATGTCTCAGAAGAGAAAGTCAATGTCAGTTGATGCAACAGGCTCAACACCAAGTTCTTGGTATCTAGATTTTCACTTACCAAATGGTGGAAGTGATGAGAAAGTACACTTGTTCTTTCAAGATAAAGAGAAATTTCCCTTCAAGGACTGGTATTGTCAAGGATATAAAGAAAGATTGTTCAGATCTTGAAATGTCTCCATGCCTTGGAGTAAAACTACTCAATGGTGACTCCTACTTGTTGGAGCCTGTGGCCTTTGCTCAAAAATTGGTGAAGGTTGATTATGAAGGAGTGACAATGACAAAAGCAGGGTGGGTGGAGCTTCAAGACGACACTCCAAGTGAGAACTTTATAGACTTATATATTGAGGGCTTTAAGAAAGTCAATCAATATTTAGGTAAATTGAGCAGCACAAAGAAGAATAAGAAGCGAAAGAATGAAGAAACAAGTACAACAAATCAATCTAAGATGCTCAAGGAGAGTCAGACTCCCTCACTTGGAGAAAATAGTGGAAATGTGGCCAAAGAAAATCTTTCAGTTATACCCTTACAGACTCAAGAAGCAGGAGATTCTAGTGGACTTGCAACCCTAACATATGGAACCCCATCAGTGGCAGTGGTTGTGGACTCAGCATCCTTAGCTGTGTTGGACTCTATTATACAGCCCAAAGAAAAAAGATCTTGATAAAGAAGTTGCCAAAACTTCTAAGAGTGGGCTAGATGGATACGTCAGAATTGACCACTATTTTAAATTTGGTGTACAATTTACCCAATTGATCCCAGTTGAGCAATGAAACCTTGCACCAGATGGCTATAGATGCAGACCATTGTCAGATGTATATGTGAAATATCTCTTGAAGCAATTTGCAGGGCACTCTAGGCCAGTCTCCAGTGCAGTAGACTTGATGCTGTATAACCCAATTACAAAAATGCCTTTACAAACAGTTGAAGTGCATGGACACAAGCTATCAACATACCACTACTGGATTCTAGCTGGTCAGCATTCCATCATAGCGGCTAGAGCTTTTTTGCGTAACAACAGCACTAAGTATGCTTTGAGAAAAGAGTTCTACAAGTTTAGAATTGCAAGGATAGTGGTAGACGCTCCGAAAGAGGTTGTTGTTCGAATTTCCAAAATGGAGAACATGGAGAGAATAACAGCAATGAAACACCAGCCTTATGTGGAGGTCTTGAAGCATGGCCGTAGTCAATGGCTTGCATATTCTAAACCAACAAAACCCAAGGCAGGTGTTCCTGTCAGTCATCCGAGTCAATCAGGTTGGGATGTAAGTTCCACTTCCCTATGCTTGTTTTTGTTACAAATATGTCTTGAAATAAAGTTAATTTTCTTTTCTTTATTTTTAAGGCCTTTTGTAAATGTGGCGAACATCGTGTTCAACCATAAATCATTTGCCAACAAAGAAGCACACATGGTCATGTACGATGATGAAATCTATGATCAGTGGTGGATACACATCTTGGAGAAGCATCATACATCAACTGCTCGTGGGCGACAACCAAGCATAATAACCTTTAGATGCCTAGCTGGTTTAGAAGATAATGATGTCAAGCTACTACAACAAGAGCTGGCAGATGAGAAGATCTGCTTAGTGAAGCAACCACGTCAAGCGAGCATGCTCTACCTCACCGCATGTGCAACGGTCTTAAAGAAGACCAGGGTTTTTGAGCCTCAAATTTTGATGGAATTTAAAGAGATAGATCCATCAGCAATAGCAGTTACTTCATGGGATAAATGTAAGTGTCATTATAACATTACAGATGAGATTTACAAATCTCTCTTCACGAGTTGTACGCAATGGGTAAATCTCCTACTACAAAAAGGAAAGGAGAAAGAGCCAATTCTTGAGATCACTAGGGGATATGTGCAGTGGATCATTGCACAAAAGAATGGCACTTCTAGTTTTCAATTCATTTTACCATGGACAATCAAGTGTGTTGGAAAGAATTTGGAAGGCATTGAGTTTCTCTGCAGTGAGAATAGTTCTAAAATTCGTCTTGGTGTTTGCATCATAGACACAACACACAAAAGTCTTACATCTAGTGGTTGGAGTGCTGCCCAATTTGGTAAAGTAATTGGTATATACAATGCACGGGGGAGAAAACCTCCTAGAGAGAGAAAAAAATGCCCCGGTGGTCCTAAGTGTGTTCACACACATCACTACCACATCTATATGGTAACAACTGACTACGTAGAAACCTTTCCCTGATGGGGCCATTTGTGAGTCAAAAACCTTAAAGATTCTTCATGCATCAACTAGGGTTCCCAATTCTTCTTTAGTAATTGTAGATACATCCCTTGAGACAATCTCTTTCATGAACTCTAAGGCATCTATGAATCTCTAATGTTTTTTATTAGCTACATGCTTTTCCACATTTCTGATGCAATGTTGCATTTGATCAGTGAAGAAAAGGCATGCATGAACAGGGTCAGTCTTACCATATCTTTCATTAATTTGCTGCATAAGTCTACTCATAAATAGCTTCAACATAGGTACAATGGGAGCTGGTCTCTTCAGACAGCTATTCCACTCTTAGAATTTAGAGCTACTAATTACCTAGGTAGTTCAATTAGTGCTGACTGGAATTAGGTATTGGATTGAAACAGAGAACTGAACTGTAATAATGTATTGAAATAGAAACCACAAATTGAAAGACTGGGAATGGTATTATAGATTCAAATCATTAATACAAAGATAGTCAGTTCAATGTACCACAGGCTTAAGCTCGGATGAAAAACTCTATGATCAGCCATTCTAATCTTAAAGGGTGATGACTTTAAATTAGTGATACCAAGCCTTTGCTGAAGATGTGTCCCATAATATTCACACGTACCCTCCATCCAGTATAACACCGGATAGCGGCTCCCATTGTTTCTTGACTTTGTAATCCACCTGGATTACTGACACCTCATCATCTTTGACAGTTGACAAATCAACTTCTCTAGCATTGGCTTCATATTTTCTCTCTTGTTTGATAAACTTTGCAAAGTCTTCCTGATATCTTCTAATTTGATCGTCAATTTCCAAATTCGTTCATAGATTTTGACATGGATCTCTTCTCTCTCTTGGTCAGAATTATCATCAAAACTCAAGGAGTCAGGACTACCTTCACGTTGCCAACCCTCTGCTCTGGTGTTTTTGCTAAGCCTTGACTGACACTGAGAAAGAAAATGTGTGTTTCTCAGTTCAATGTTTTCTATTGCAGTGAAATCTAATTTGACCTTCCCTAGATCATCCACCATTCCTTGCACTGCAACAACAATGGCCTTAGAGATTCCAGATCCTGACTGATCTGGTTGTCTTTCTTCAGAAGAATGGGTTGGTATCTTCTGAATAACATGAGCATCATAACTCTTTGGCTATTCTTATAGCTTCTTAGTTAGATCCTCTGTGATCCTAGCTGCCAGCTCTCGCTGCTCTTGCCATTTATCGACTACCTTCTCCTTGCCCTTAGCCTTCCAGACTGCTCTCTGCTGAGTCCATTTACTAGTTTCATGACTGGCTGGTTTCACAGGCTCGTCTGGATGTTCTTCAATAATCACCTCTTTATTGCAAGTGACTGCCCATACTGGAACTGGTTTCGGTGCTTTTGTTGTGGTAGCCTCAGTACTGGGTTCCTCTAGACACTAAGCTGCAAAGTGCCCATATTTCCCACAAGACATTTGCTTTCAAACTATTCAGACTCCCAAAGTCCCGATGAGTTTCAGTTGTGGAAAATGGTAAGTGACATTACCACCTACAAAGGTAATGAAGCATACCTAGGAATTAAGCGTGCTCGTGTGTGGCAGTCTACTGATGATATTTTTCGTCTTCTCAAAAAGGCAAAGCTAACCGATGATGAGATATCCACCCTAAAGTTTGTAATCAATAGTTTTACAGGACAAATGGTGAATACTTGGGGGGAGACACACATAACACATTACATGGTATGTTGAACATTTCATATTTTCAATCAAAATACTGTATGCAAACATAAAGTTTGTTTTTTCTTCAGCAGATTCTTTTTGCACATAGTGATTTTTTCATCAACACTTATGGTTCATTAGGCATTTGGAGCAGCCAAGGGATGGAGCGCTCACGTTATCAAGCAAAAGCAGTGTATTCTAAAAAAACACAACATGGAGGTGGAAGAAAAAAGAGCAATGCCCTTCACGAGATGTTCAAACTATAGAGTTTTAGCAGGGAGAGAGAGAAAGAAGACAAGAGAACAAAGAAGTTTAAAATGTAGAATAGAAAAAGAGGTTAGCTTGAGGTGATCATAATCATATCATGCTTCGAGTGCAAAAGATTGATTCCGACGCTGGTTGGAGACAAGGCAACGTGATGGCAGGCGTTGGGTGGAAATTTAATTTCCTTTTGACACTAACCATTTCTATTGTATAAATGCATTGTCATGCAAATTAATTTGTAAAGGCAACAATTATTAGTCCCATGGCTAAAGTTTCATCTATTTTGGAGTCTTTTTTAATTTTTAGTGATTTTATTGACTTTTTTAAATTTTTAAAAAGTTTAAGTACTATATAAGTCAAAACTCACAACTTAAAGTTCATTTCTAGTTTGCACATTTTAGAAGATGCTCTCAAGCCCAAACATACAACACACTCATATCTTGCACAACATGGACGATACACAAGAGCACACCACCATGCACAACGATGACACCACGGCCACTGAAAACACTGCAAATCTACATCCAGCACCTCGTATAAAATCCACCGCTTCAAATCCACAGCCTCAACCACAAGAACCAGCTCCAAACACCCAACCACTCCCCCAACCTTCAACTACAAAGAATCAAAACACCATCCGACAGATTTTTGGTGATCTCGAGCCACTACACCATGCGAATTGCACACCTCTATCGGACCTTGGACCATTTGTAGATCTTAATAGACCAGCACAGGAAATAGAACCTGGAGCTCATGCAATGGCAGCAACTAGAGATTAAGCAACGGCAACACCTGAAGCTCAAGCAATCGTAACTACGCCGCAGAAATTCCCCCTGTGAGTCAAACAAAGGGTGATCAAAGTAATACCCAGTGATCCTGTTTCAATAGCAGGAGATGCCAAGAGGAGGAAGAGAATGAAAGAGTTAAAAAAGAAAGAGGCAGCAGATAGAAAAGCACAGAAATTGCATGAAGAACAAAGAAGGCAGAGAGAGTAGGAATAATGGGAGAGAGCCGAGGCGGTGAGAGCCCACTTGGCTAATTAACAATCACGAGCAGAGGCCAAGAAAAGAGAGGAAGACCATAGGGCTCAAGCCGCCCCACAAGCAAAGGCTGGGAGCTCCAGACCTTCAAAACTTCCTCAGAGAGCAAAACAATGTGCAAAAATGAAAAAGGACAAGCTCACACCTGAAGAGCAACAAGCCCAAGAAGAGAGGAGGAAGATGTAGAAAAATGACCCTCCTCAATGGGCCAAACAAGCGGCTCCTCCACCACCACCATCAATGCAGAAGAAAAGGTGATGGAAGCCTAGAACAGTTGCTCTACGTCAAATCCGCAAATATCAAAAGAGCATGGAGCCAATAATACCAAAGGCAGCTTTTTCTCGGGTGGTAAGAGAAATAATGGACAAATAATCAGATTTCGTTACACGTATCCAGCGTGCGGCTCTTTTGGCTTTACAGGATGCCGTCGACGAGGGCATTTTGGTGCAGTTGTTCCAAGATAGTGTATCTTGTATGGTGCATGAAAAGTGAGTTACATTAAAAAATAAAGATCTAGCTCTAGCGCTAAATTTGAGGAATGAAGGGTGCCTCCAAAAGAATTATTAACCTTTGTTTATGAGATTTGTAATCTTTTGATATAATATAAACAACTCGATTTTCTCCCATTCGGTGTAACTCTAATAGTTAATTGTGTACTTTCTATCAATGAAGTGTTTGAATTAATCAAGGACTTAGATTTCACCTCCTCGACCATCCAAGCACCCATCTGACGTGGGACGCCTACTGGTGAATATTTTGTGAAACGGTGCCATTTTGGGTGTGTATGAAGGCTGTGTGAAGACCAAAATCAAAATTGCCCCATGCGTGCCATGGCACACATGGCGTTTTTCTCGCCCGTTTTGTGTCGTTGGTCATCGCCGTGGATTTTGGTCATCCCAGGACCTCCGTACGCACCCGAAACGGCTTCGTTTCACAAAATATTCACTGGTAGACGTCCCACATCAGACGGGTGCTTGGATGGTCAAGGAGGTGTGAACGTGTTGAAGAAAAATATTTTTTGGCCAATATGTGCAATAGAAAAAAGAATATATATGAAGTGACAAACAAAATGCAGACGATAAAATTATTGTATATTGCTCTGGATATTACATCATGGCTGGTTGGTTTTCTTATAAATTACATATTTTGGTATAGGGCGAATGGCCGACTTGACACCAAAAGTTTTGACAATCTCCTCTGGTTTTGTCACCCCTTGACCTAGGCTTAAGGCACAGTGAGAGAGGACTGACCCAGGGAGCTTTCTTGTAAAGGCATACAATGTGGCCTCTCGATCCACCAAGATACACTTGTGAGCATTAAGGGTAAGGGAATCTTCAGCAAGGATGGCACTTAATGCCTTGCACTTGAGCAGCTCCGCTGAACCATGCTTGGAGAACTCTGTGTGTGCAACTCGAAGAACGGATGGCCAAGGTAGTGCCACAGGGAGCTATCTCTACGCATAGGATTGATGTGTGAACCCCCGGGTAGGTCACCTAATTAAAATGTAACCTATCACGTGAGTTCAACAGAAGGGTTTTAAAGTTCTTGAAACTTACAGAAATATATATACAAAAGGGCATTACTTTTTCAAATTTGAAAAAAAACTTACATATTTTAAAAGAAAAGGGTACATTATATTCTTAACAATATTCATAGATAAGGGGTTTCACAAACATGTCTTGAACGCACATGATATGGTAGTTTTACGCATAATGAACCCCCCGAGTGTGAACCTCCAGTACGCATTGCAAACATATCAACATGGTATACGGTTTGAAAAACATTTTAAACAACTTCAACACTTGCTATAAGAAACAATTTACTGTCGATAAAGTTAAAAAGTGGCTACCTCAGTTTCCTCATCCATCTCTTCAAGAGTTTTCCTTGTAAGGTTGATGCTAGAGCGATCTTCTTCACCCATAATGATCAGCAGTTTGTGTGGAAGAAAAGTTCTTTCGGGGATGCTTTCATAAAATGAGGCATATGATTTGATTTCCATAAGTGTATTTGCCACGGTTTGTACCAAATTCTGTTCGTTTTCACTAGGGAGGAATGAGAGGCTTGGTAGGAGACCTTGGGCTCTAAAGTCAATTTGAAATTTAACATTCTCTTGCCTTCCACTGGGATCTTTCATGTCCGCATAGACCCGCATAGATAGCGAGCACTGAGAGCGACTCATCTTCTCTGAGTCCTAGTGTCTTTGCGATGTCATCAAGGAACAAGAAGTGACGACCATCCACCACCACTACATGCAAAGTGAGAATTTGGAGGTCAGGAGCTTCTTCCAGCACCTCATCTCCCTCTATCATCACATCTTCCTCCTTAGTGGAGCTGGGATCTTGCAAGAGGAAAAGTGCCATAGATGCTTCAGCCTGCTCATCAACCTCTTCAATAAAATCATTGGATTCCTCCACAATGGTTATAGGAGGTTTTTGGTTGGCCTTTTCCTTTGATTTTCCCTTCTCCATGCCCTCAAACACAAGAAATACCAGAACCATGTCCCAAGAGATAAATTGGGTGCCTATGTACCCTATGCCCAAGTCTATGAGGTCATCCTCATCCTTTGTCCTGTAGTCCCACTCAATAATCCCTTTTATAAACCTCAACAATCTATAGCAAAATTTTTTGTTGGCCGTATAGAGGTGTTTGAGAAAATCCAATGGCAGCCACGCCATGTTGGATCCCTTGAAGACTAATGCATATTCTTCCATGTGCTCTGTCATGTAGTCAAGAAAGCTCTGGAATCCCTCTACATGCAGGTTAGCAGTGGCATGCATGTCGATCGTCCCCTCAAATACACTGACTAGTTTATGTGCGCGATCTACAAGTCCTATCTTCTGTAATTGTGTGAGAAAATCCAATGGCAGCCACGCCATGTTGGATCCCTTGAAGACTAATGCATATTCTTCCATGTGCTCTGTCATGTAGTCAAGAAAGCTCTGGAATCCCTCTACATGAAGGTTAGCAGTGGCATGCATGTCGATCGTCCCCTCAAATACACTGACTAGTTTATGTGCGCGATCTACAAGTCCTATCTTCTGTAATTGTGTGTGAAGTACATCAAAAGATGTTGCCATGGGTCTGTTCGTGAACATAATGGGAAGAGAGCAGAAAGCTTGTGTTTTGTGAATCTGAGAAATGAAGTTTAAAACCTTGGCAAAGTGACTTTTATGCTCAATGTCACTTTTTTACAGCACTTAAAGTTAACATCAAATTAAGTTAAAACTATAATTATAAACAAAATCACGTGACAAGCATTGAAAGACACCAACATTGAAAGTCTTCATGCTCAAAACTAAAAACTTGCATATTTCAAACTTAATCTTGAACAAATTAAAAATGAGACAGAGATTCAAAACGCATTATGTATAAATGGGAGAGAAATCATTTAAGTTACAAGCTTTTACATTAATAGATCATGGAAAACCAATGTTTTCACACAGAAAGCTCTTCTTTTTTCTGGAACGAACAACCTTTTCATTGATTACAAAAACATATTGATTGGGCAAGGTATATCTAAGATTAAGATACTTGCAAAGGTGACTGATATTCTAGTCGTTATTCACCGAGATGTCATGGACTGCATTATTGTGGAGTCATATTTGCAGATCAATTGATTCTCTAGGAGAAACATCAAAGTCTAGTGCCAGCCATTCTCCCTTTCGCAGCTTGCATCTTCTGTAAGAAAAGACAATTGACAAGCTCTGCTTCGCAATATGGTATATGCACACCACATTCATATCAAACACATGGAACTTTCCATTATTTATATACTCCAAAGTCAATTTTTTTACACGTGAAACTTTCAATTATCTATAGAAAAATTGTGGAAGAGTCACCTAAAATTTTCTACAAGGATGCTTCATTCTTTATTGAGCTTATAAAGGCGATTTCTTCAAAGCGTCAATCGCAGTCTTACGAGGGTCAACTTGATGAGTATAGTTCTTGATCATGATAGATTCTAAAATGCAAGGTTATATTTTTAAAAGACCCTCTAGCTAAAATATTTAAGCATATCAAGAGGGTTTTCTTAAATAACCGTCTTATGCAAGTAGCATTTAATTTAAATTTGTTAAAAAAGGTGTCCTGTTTTAGTACCAAACTAGTGTTAAAGAATTTCAACCAGTCTTCGGTTGTAAAATCTGCCTAAGTCAGGGATCGTGCATCCACTCACAAATTGGGAAGCTCATATACTTCATGTGCTTGGGCTTTGTTCATGGAGAAAATTGTATGCCTCTCAAGAGGCACATAAGGAGTGCACCAAATAATCTTGCCCTATACAAAATAGGATAAAAGCTAAGACATGAAAACATGGGTAGCTAGCCAATAAAAGTTAAAAATAAAAATTCATGGATGCACAAACATGTATGCTTAAATTCATGCTTGCAGGCCTTTACCTAGGGTTTTAAGTGCGATCTTGAATGCATGTATATAAGCTTATGGATCTTGAATGAATGTACATACATGTAGTCTCTAAGACAAGTTTTCCTTTAAAGCAATCTTATAAGCTTATGGACCTTGGAAAGAACAACATTAGGGCCAAAAGGGCCTCAAAAAGGGTTGTGTAAGGAATTGTTTAGCTTGCTAATTAGCGGAACATTTGACAATCAAAACGGCTCCAAATTTGACCATTTTGGGTATTCAAAGCATATCTATAGCATTTAAAGAGTATCTCAATACATGTCTTTCAATATGAACAAAAGATTTCATTTTCACACTACTTTCTCCCCTACTGGACCTATTTTGTTGGCTTGGTGGCAAATACAAAATTTTCACTTTTGAATGATGGTTTTTCTCACTACTCTTTCTCTCAAGCCATTTCATTAGGCTCTCTTCACCCTCACAAGCTTTCCGAGATCTCTCTACCTTCACAAGTGGACCGCCATTTCTGGTCTAGCTAGAAGAACCACTGTGGTTTTTCTCTCTTCACCATTGCAAGAGAACCACCATTTTGTTCTCTTCACCCTCACAAGCTTTCCAATTTTTCTCACTAGTTTTTCTCGACTACCAACTTGCTTCAACCTCACAAGTTTTCCCATCATTTCTACTCTACATGGAAACCATTTTTCTCTCCTTACCCTCACAAGATTTCCAAATTTTCTCACTATTTTTGCTCTTCCTAGAAGCTCACTTCAGCCTCACAAGTTTTCCAAACTCACTAGTTTTGCTTTGGTTAGAAGCTTCCTTCAGCCTCACAAGCTTTTTCACCACTTGCACTCTGCCTAGAAACTCATTAAGTTGTTCCATATGAAAATCAAGCTCAACCAAGTGTAAGAAACTCCGAGGGTTGTGTATCAAAGGTTGCACGCGTCTAAGCTCAAGCATTACAAAGCCAAGGGAGCAAGCAAATGGATATGGACAAAAGTCAACTTGTATCCTGTTGATCCATGAACTGGAAGGTAAATATAAACATTTGAAGCCTTACTCTCATAAATAGATTTCCATGGTGGCCATCTGCATTTGGAGAAGGATTCAACTGTTTCTAAAAGTACATGAAATGTTTTGTAAGATTCTTCAACAGGAGGTTTAAAAGCTGAAAGATTCACTTAGTCCTCAGAAGTCACATTATCAAGCACAAACTTCATTTTTCATATCAACAAGAAAGGGAGGATGACAAAGAAGAAGCAATGCACTAAAATAATTAAGTCGGTACCAAGGGAGGCAATTATAGAGGATGAGATCAATGAACCAACAACGATTACCTTGTTGTGAACATCACAATCATTCCAGGGAGGAGACTATTTAGATGCAAAGTTACAATATCATTCCTTGCAAAAGACTATGATTTTAACAGTAAAATTACTTGTAAATTTACTTTCAATCTCCTTGAAAAACATTCATGCTCACAATATAATACCTTGTAAGGTTACAACATATGTTCCTCTAAACATTGCAACATTAGGATTAACACTTTATCTCCCCTTTGCCACACAATCATTTTACTCATCTATAACTCCTAAGACAAGTTTCCGTTTAACTATTCTAACATTTGTGTGAAATCAAACTTGAGCTTGAAATTTTTTCACTCTACTATGTAGACTTCCATGTGACCATGATCCTATAACATGACAACTAGAAACCATTGGCATGGACCATCATTATTAGAATTTTTATCACCCTCGAGTCCTTTTGCTTTAAGCCATGTTAATAAAACTTTATTGCTTTAGCTCTTTTGACTCAACTTAAAATTATAACTTTCAAATAGAGAAAAATGACAAAACTTTAATATCACAGATGAGTTTGAAATGCCCAAAAACCTCGAAAACGACTGGCTATATGCCTCGTTCTGACACACGGAGAGGTCGAGATTGTTAAGTATGGAGCTTGATTTACCCCTTGTAATTTCTTTTGGTAAAAATGGACATTTGTAAGGCCCCCATTATGAGGAGAAGCCATCGTGCATGAAGGAAAATCACTCGCCGGAAATAAAAATCACTCGTCTCGGAAACCAAAATTTTCACGGCCAAAATTCAGGGGCAGTTTTAGGGGCCTTGAGGGTGGAAGCCCCCGAGACTTTTTTATCCTTCGACCAAATATTCCTTTTTCACCAGAATATTATGGCCGGACGACGGCCGGAAAGTGGTCGGAAAACGATCGGTTGGTTGGCCGGTTGGCCGGTGGCCGGTACTCAATGGCCGATGGCCGGTGATCGGAAGTCAATGGCCGGTGGCCGAATTCAAAAGCAGACTTGTCTTCTCAAGGGAGGCCACACATGGGCGGATTGGAGGGTCCGATTTGGACTTATCTACACAGGGACAGCTACACATGGCTGCCTTTCATGAGAGAGGGCAACCCTTTTGTCCTATAAAAGGAGACCATTTCTACACACATTTCATAGTGTGAAGTTGATGCAACAAGGTGAGTGTGAGGTGGTGAGAGTGAAGCAAGGCGGGAGCTCCATTAAGGGTATAATTCCTTTGTAACTACTTCTTGTTTTGAAGTAATAAAGCCATTGAGTGGCTGCTTCCATATGGACGTATCCCACATTGGGTTAGGGCCACGTATATCGTGTGTACTCTCTCTCGCTCTCTCTACTCTATAATATCTTGTGTGTGAAATCTATCTCTCTCCATTAAGTAATCTACTCAAATATCTATTTAGCTACGTCATATTTCCTAACAACTGGTATTAGAGCAAGGTTTGCTCCTAGCTAAGTTATCTCAAGGTAAGGATTCCTTGAATTGAGTACGAGTTATGATGGAGGAAGGGAAGCTCAAGATTGAGAAGTTCAACGGCAAAAAATACCAACATTGGAAGATGTAGAATCTCTACCAAAAGGACCTCTATTTCCCACTGGGCGGTCTTGCGAAGAAGCCCACAACAATGGCAGATGAAGCACAGATTGTCCTTGATCGAAAGGCACTGGGAACAATCCGGTTAAGCTTGGAATCAACGGTGGCCTTCAATGTTTCCGAGATAAATACCATGGAGGACTTGATGAAGTCACTTGACGACTTCTACGAGAAACCATCGGCATCCAATAAGGTATTTCTTGTGAAGCGCTTGTTCAATCTAAAGATGGCAGAGAATGGTTCAGTTGCAGAACACCTAAATGACTTTAACACAAACATAAGTCAACTTCGATGATGAAAATCAATTTCGATGATGAAGTGCGAGCTCTCCTTATACTATCATCTCTATCGGATAGTTTGGACAGCCTTGTGATGGCTGTAAGTAATTCTTTTTCTGGCACGAATACTCTTAAGTTTGATGATATTGTGTGTGTTCTCCTAAGCGAGAAAATATGAAGGAGAAGCACAGGAGAACCATCAAGTGCTGCATTGTCAGTGGAAACAAGAGGAAGGCCTAAGGAGAGGTTCAAAAACCAAAAGGGTCGTGATCTCTGAAGATGGAGCAAGTCACGCACAAAGTCAGTTCTTGAATGTTAGAACGGCGGCAAGAAGGGCCACGACAAGAAGGATTGTTGGTCCAAGAAGAAGAAGGAGACTAAGTCTCAAGACAACAAGCCAGCATCGGAGGCCAATGTGGCAGGTAAAGTAGAGCAAGATGCTCTAATTCTCTCATTAGACAATGTGTTTAATTCCTGGATAGTAGATTTTGGGGCTTCATTCCATGCGACACCACACAAGCAACATTTCCAAGATTACACCAAAGGTAATTTTGGGTATGTATACTTGGGAGATGATGAAGCTTGTGAGATTCTCGGCAAAGGTACAGTTTCTGTCAAAAGTGCTAACGAAAATGAATGGAAGCTTAAAGATGTTAGGCATGTTCCTTCTCTTCAGAAAAAATTGATCTCTATACATGACAATTGGACGATGAAGGTCACAACATTGCAATTGGAAACAAACGGTGGAAGATCTCAAAGGGATCTTTGGTGGTTGCCAAGGGAGAAAAGGTCGGTACACTTTACTTGTGTACTATGAGCATACAACCTTTAGCTTTTGCATCAACTATAGAAGTTGACAATGCGGTGTGGCACTACCGGCTTCGGCATAGAGTGCCAAAGGAATGAAAATCCTTCAAACAAAGAAGCTTCTGCCAAGTTTGAAATAAGTGGACTTAGAGTTCTATGAAGATTGTGTTTATGGTAAACAAAAGAGGGTAAAATTTTAAAAATCAGAAAATGAAAGAAAAAATAAAAACTTGAGTTGGTTCATTCTGATGTTTGAGGTCCTGCAAGTACACCATCACTTGGTGACTCATTGTAGTATGTAACATTCATAGATGATGTGACTAGAAAAACATGGGTTTATGTCATGAAGAATATGTGCGATGTATTTTCCATATTTCAAAGGTGGAAAGCCTTTGTGGAGAATGAAACAGGTACCAAGGTTAAATGCCTCAGATCCAACAATGGAGGCAAATATTGCAGCCAAGCTTTTGAAAGCTTTTGTGCTAGCAATGGAATTCAGAGGTAAAGGACAACCCCAAGGACACCTCAACAAAATGGATTTTGGAAAGGATGAATAGGACAATAATGGAGCAAGCATGAAGCATGCGGCTACATGCAGGCCTACCGCTTGAGCTTTGGGCGGAAGCTATAAGTACGTCTGTATACTTAATCAATTAGTCACCCTCAACGGCATTGGATGGCGGAGTTCTAGAAGAGGCATGGACATGTAAACCGTTGAATTATGCATTTCTCAAAGTGTTTGGGTGTGAGGCTTTCATGCACATAGATAGAAGCTTAAGATCAAAGCTAGATGCAAAGTGCAAAAAGTGTTTCTTCATTGGCTATGGAGAAGGTGACTTTGGGTATCGCCTATGGAATCCTGAAGATGGTAAAACCTTAAGGATTAGGGATGTAATTTTCAACGAACAAAATATGTACAGAGATTACTTGGAAATAAAACAAACAAAAGAGACAGGCGATGAGTACATGGAGCTTGAGGATGGTGAAGACTCAACGACTGCAAACGGGGACAATGTGCAACAACGTCAACCAATTGAGGAGCCTCAACCTATTTCCCAAAGATCTACAAGAGCAAGTGGACCTCCAGAAAGGTTGTTCCTTCCTTCAACCATCTCTTGATCTCAAATTCTGGAGAGCCGGAATCATACGAAGAAGCTATGCAACATGAATCCAAAGAATAATGGACGAAGAGCATGCAAGTGGGGATGGAATCACTACGTCGCAACCAAACATGGGAGTTGGTTGAGTTGCCTAAAGGTAAGCAGGGACTTCAAAACAAATGGGTGTACAAGGTGAAAGAAGAAGAAGGTGGGAAGAAAAGGTACAAGTCTAGGCTTGTGGTAAACGGGTTTTCTCAAAAGAAAGGTATTGACTTCAATGAAATATTTTCTCCTGTTGTAAAAATGAACTGAATCAGGCTTGTCTTAATCCTTGTGGCTTCTCATGATCTAAATCTTGAGCAAATGGATGAAAATATGGCATTCCCTCACGGTGACTTAGAGGAGGAAATATACATGCTTCAACCAAAGGGGTATGAAGTAAAAGGTAAGGAGAAAATGATTTACAGATTAAATAAGAGCTTGTATAGTTTAAAACAAGCATAAAGACAATGGTACTTGAAGTTTGATTGATGGATGTTGGATCATGGATTCAAAAGATGCAACTCGGATCATTGTGTCTACACAAAGAATTTGGGAGATGGGAAATTCATCATCCTAATGTTATATGTTGATGACATGTTGATTGCAAGTGCTAACATGCAGGATATCAAATACCTAAAAGAGAAGCTGTCTAAATCTTTTTCAATGAAATATTTAGGTGTTGCAAAGAGGATACTTGGTATGAAAATATCAAGGGACAGGACAAAGAAGACAATAAAGCTATCTCAAGAGGATTACATCAAGAAGGTACTAGAAAGGTTTGCAATGCAAAATGAAAAACCAGTTTCTACACCTTTGGCTAGTCACTTTAAACTAACGAAGGATATGTGTCCAAAGACACAAGAGGAGATAGCTTATATGTCTCAAGTTCCATATGCTGCAGCGGTAGGTTCTCTAATGTATGCTATGGTCTGCAAACATTGCACATGCAGTGGGAGTTGTGAGTAGGTTCATGGACAACCTAGGTAAAGAGCATTGGCAAGCTGTGAAGTGGATACTTAGGTATCTAAAAGGGGAAACAACAAATGATTTGTATTTTGGAAGAACTAATGTTTTTCTAGAAGGGTATGCTGATGCAGATATGGCAGGTGACAAAGATACTCGAAGGAGCACTACTGGCTATGTATTCACGGTTGGAGGCACAGTAGTAAGCTGGGCTTCAAAGCTGCAGAAAGTGGTCTCACTTTCTACCACGGAAGCAGAGTATGTAGCAATGACAGAGGAAAGCAAAGAAATTATGTGGCTTCACAGATTCTTAGAAGAGCTTGGATTCAAACAAGACAATTGTGTCTTGTATATTGATAGCCAAAGCGCTATCCATCTTGCGAAGAACTCAGCATTTCATTCAAGGACAAAGCACATTGACATGAGATATCACTTCATATGCACTCTTTTTGAAGAGGGACAGCTAAAGCTAGGAAAGGTGCATACAAGTGAAAATCCTGCAGACATGTTTACAAAGGTGGTCAACAAGGAGAAGTTGAGCTTTTTCTCATCTTCAATCGGCATTCAAGGATAAGAAGCCAGGATGGAAAGCAATTATAGGTTTGGTTTGGAGATCATTCTCCAAGTGGGATATTGTTAAGTATGGAGCCTAATTTACCCCTTGTAATTTTCTGTGGTAAAAATGCACATTTGTAAGGCCCCCATTATGAGGAGAAGCCATCGTGCGTGAAGAAAAATCACTTACCAGAAATAAAAATCACTCAGCAGAAACCAAAATTTTCACGGCCAAAATTGAGGGGCAAAACTTCACCGAAATATTATGGCTAGACGGCGGTCGAAAAGTGGTCGGAAAATGACAGGTCCGTTGGCCGGTTGGTCACTGTGGCCGGTAGTCAATGGCTCGTGGCTGGTGGTTGGAAGTCAATGGCCGATGGACGGTGGCTGAATTCAATGGCCGGTGGCCGAATTCAAAAGCGGATTTGTCTACAAAAGGGCGGCTACACAAGGATGCCTCTCATGAGAGAGGCCAACGATTTTGGCCTATAAAAGGAGACCATTTCTACACACATTTCATAGTGTGAAGTGGATGCAACAAGGTGAGTGTGAGGTGGGCAGAGTGAAGCAAGGCGGGAGCTCCATTAAGGGTATAATCCCTTTGTAAACTACTTCTTGTTTTGAAGTACTAAAGCCATTGAGTGGATGCTTCTCCGTAAATGTAGCCCACATTGGGTGAACCACGTATATTGTGTGTACTCTCTCTCTCTCTCTCTCTCTCTCTCTCTCTCTCTCTCTCCTCTATAATCTCTTGTGTGTGAAATCTATCTCCCTCCATTAAGTAATCTACTCAAATATCTATTTAGCTGTGTCATATTTCCTAACAGGTATGGCCAAAAAAGGCCTCCGGAGGCACTACCCCGTACGGTGCGAGGAGAGGAGTCTACCTACCCCTCTCCTCGCACTATACGAGATAGGAATTTTCCTACCCCTCTCCTTTCACCGTATGGGATAGTGCCTTTGGAGGCCTTTTTTGGCCATACCAACCTCTCCGGTTGTCAGAACGAGGCATATAGCCATTCGTTTTCGGGGTTTTTGGGATTTTGGACTCAACTGTGATGTCAAAAGCTCCAAATAATATAGATTTTAAAATTTATAAGTATTATATATTGTAAAATAAAATTGAGTAACTTTGTGACTATGCTTGGGTCCAATATGCACACTAGAATGGTAACAGGACACTTTTATGTCCTTGGACACTTTTGTGTCCTGTTAAGTGACCATTTTGCTTGAATTATTTGAAGAGTATGAAAATGAATTTCTAGGTGCTATATATCCACAAAGTTGCCTAAAACTTAGCTTTTTTTTTGGAGTATCGATCTCACCATTAACCTTACTCTTGCACAACATTTTTGAACCTAAACTGTGTGAAAAAACGGGTCCTGTTTTTGTTTTTTTTTTCAATTTTTGGGACCTATACCACTCTAAACTTCATGTTTGTGAGGTTTATATGGCTAGAGGTTAGGCCTTCATAGTTCTCAACATGTTTTGAGGCTTGTAGGGAGAGCTAAGTGTTAAAATTGAAAGTTATGACCAATTTACAAGAATTGCATAATCCTGTTTTTTGGCCAAAATTAGCACTTTTGTGATTTTTTTGGTGGCTTTCTTGATATCCAAATTTAATTTTGATTGTGTAAGTGTAATGTATAACATAAAGCTAATCTTCCTTGAGTTTTGGGGGACCTAATATGCTATATAGCATAGTGTATGATGATGGTTGAGGTTTTTGATTGTTTGTTGAAGAATACGATACATTTTAGAGTAGCAAGTATAACTTTCTCAATATTGCTAGTTTCTTAGTCCAATTGTGTGTATTTTGTAGGTAGTAACCATATCTAATCATAGACTACAAACTTGGCTATATATTTAGTAGTTTCTATGGGTTTCTAGAGGTCATAATGCTAAACCCAGTTTTTTCATGTTTGCTGTATTTAGCACTTTATCATTGCCCCCAAGGTTCCAATTGTAAGAGATCCATTATCCTTTTGACATGCTCCATGGCTCCTTTTGAATCCAAAGGCCCAAAGGGAACTAAGAAAACATGTATATTGTATCTGTATTGAGCGTGAGTATAAAAACTTTGATGATAGGTTCGCAGAATGGCAAAAATGCAACTTTTTGGTACCTATTTTTTTTGCCCAAAAAAACTTAGCGAGGTAAAGGCAACCATATGTTTTGGTCACCAACCCATTGAAGTTAACAAGGCATTTTATCTCATGTCCTTCAAAAATCCCCACTCTTATTTATATGCAATCAACCATAAGAAATTGTTGTTTTGGGCAAAATGCACTGGTCCATCAACTTTGGAGGCTTGTAGTGACCAAGGGATGAGAAAAATTACAAGTTTCTCATTTTTTCCATATGTAGTAGTTATTGAACTATAAGCTCGTGAAAGGATTTTTCAAAATGGGTGGATCTACTATGGTTTTGAATTTTTTTCCCAAAACCCTGAAAGGACACTTTTATGTCCTGTTAGGTTACCATTCTAGTGTTAATAGATGTATATATAAAAAGATGTCTATAGTAGGCAAGAAAGGTGCATCTGTGGAATGCAAATAACCCACATGTCACAATTGGGGTAGTGAGATTCTAAAACTAACCACCTATCCCGTTGTGCAAGTAAGGCATAGTGTGGCATCAAATTGTCATTTTAAAAATGGTCCGCACAACTTGAGGGGGTAGTGAGATTCTAAAAATACCCCCTATCCTATTGTGCAAGCAAGGCATAGTGTGGCACCAAATGGGCCTTTTGCTAATATCTTGTTTGTATGATAAAAACCAATGGAATCCAAATAATAAGGTTACTCAATATTTTTTTGCATGGTGTGTGCATGCAGCGAGAACGACGCGGTGAGGGGCGGAGTGACAAGCTCTATGATGCCCTCTTTGCGCGGTCTGGGTAAGAGCAAAAATGATGCAACATGGGGAGTGTCAAAGTCTTTGAGCGCTTTTTCACATGGTTTAGAAAAATAAGTCCAAATAATAAGGTCACTCAAGATTTTCTTGCATGGTGTTTGCATGGAACCAGAACGACGCATGAGGGGGGGAGTGACAAGAAGTATGATGCTCTCTTCGCATGGTGTGGGTAGGAGCTAAAATGATGCAACATGGGGATGCTTTAGAAAAATAGTCCAAATAATAAGGTCACTCAAGATTTTTGTGCATGGTATGTCCATGGAGCCAGAACAACGCGATGAGCGGGGGAGTGACAAGTTGTATGATGCCCTCTTCACACGGTGTCGGCAGGAGATAAAATGACACAATATGGGGAGTGTCAAAGTCTTTGAGCTCTTTTTCACATGGTCTAGAAAAATAAGTCCAAATAATAAGATCACTCAAGATTTTTTTGCATGGTGTTTGCATGGAACCAGAACGACCGATGAGGGGGGGAGTGACAAGCTGTATGATGCCCTATTCGCGTGGTGTGGGCAGGAGCTAAAATGATGCAACATGGGGATGATTTAGAAAAATGGTCCAAATAATAAGGTCACTCAAGATTTTTGTGCATGGTGTGTGCATGGAGCCGGAACGACGTGATGAGGGGGGGAGTGACAAGTTGTATGATGCCCTCTTCGCGCGGTGTGGGCAGGATCTAAAATGATGCAACATGGGGAGTGTCAAAGTCTCTAAGCACTTTTGTACACGATTTAGAAAAAACTTAGGAATCCAATTAACAAGGTGATTCAAGGTTCTTATGTGGTGTGGCCATAGAGCTAGAACAATGCGATAGGAGGGTGACAAGCTCACAGATGACAAGAGCGCTATGGGCAAGAGCTGGACCGGTGCGATAGGGGGAGGAGTGAAAAAATCATTGAATCCTTTTGCACACGATGTGGGTACACTGCCAAAATGGGGCGAGTGGGGGTAGAGTGACTAGATCAATCAAGCCACAATCGCACAGTGTGGTCATTGATCCAAAAAAATGTGAGAAAGGATGTCTTCAAGTGTGGTCCCATGTTGATGTAGATATTATGTATGCACGTGCTGAGTGCAAGCTCTTGATGCGGTGCTTAGAAGTAGATGCTACGTGAAAAGTAGACATTAAAAAAAATACGGATTAGTCATTAATAGGTGTCATCATCACTTTTTGAAAAGAAAGATTTTGTATCTTCTAGATTAATATTGCATAACATTAAATAGAAAAGAGCACTTCTACATCAAGCCTAGAATATGATGTTATCTGTCAAAAATAACAGGAATGCCATCAAGTATAGGCAATTTAGCCAAATGAAAGTGACATTTAGACGTTTTTCACTAAAGTGGAAGCACAAAAGCTCAAGCTAGAGGAGACAGGAATGCCATAATTTTGTATACGTGTCAAGTGAGTATTGGCCTATTTCTTAATCCGTGGATTACCAAACAACCCTTTTTTAGACGTTTTTGGCCCTAATGATGTCCTATGTGCAACGACAACCAAAATTTTAATACATGAATGCATGCATGCACTAGTGATACATAATTTGCAAAGATCAAAATCAACATAAGTTTAGTGTAAAACAAATGAACGCTTGTGCATTAGTACCTCTATGTTGGGAGTGACAACATCTGCCATCTTTGAAGGACTGGAGGCCTTGCATAAAGGAGTAGCGAACACCTTCTTTGGCCTCTTCCTCGTAGGGGATGTGGATGGTGTGGAAATAGGGGAGTTTGATGGTGGAGGAGATGGAGATGGAGAATGGGTGTTCCTCCTCCTCCTTGTTGACCTAATTTCCTTTGCTTCAGCTAGGAGAGTTGCTTGGCCACCAACATTGACCGCTCTTTGCAACCGTCATCGAGCAAGCTCCATGATTGTGTAGTAAGGTGCTGGCCCCTGCTACTTTCACACACACAATGAAGGTTTATAGACAATTTCAAAAGAATAAATAATTTGAATGATTGAATTCTTAATTTAAAGTATTCAAGTGAAACTTATGTTTCCTCACCTACCTGCCAAACATCCCACCCCCTTGCTACCATCCTCAAAAGTAGGTAACTAGTGTACCACCTACTCATGCATATACCCCACTACAATCGGTGAGATCCACTCCAAATTTTCAATTGGGACTATAAATCCAAATTTCAACAATCTATCCCGTTTTTTATTTTACTTGCTTGGCATAAATCAAACTCATAGGATACCTACCGTACTTGGCTTAAAATGCATCCTTCTCCAACAATATTTTTGTAGACCTAGAGGAACCTTTTTGGAGTGACGGTATCAAGATTTTGACAGATTTTATGGACATGTTTGATGGGACGTTGCGGATATGAAGGGCCTTTACCTTCTTCATTTGATCACACCAAAGTTTATTCAACACATAGTCGCTAGTTGCATGACCCTCATTCCAACAATTGGTAAAATGTAAATTTAAGGTGTTCAGTTTGGAGGGTTTTCCTAAGAGAAAGTTCATTCTTCATTTGAAAAATATCGCACCAAGGTTTATTCAACGCATAGTCACTAGTCGCATGACCCTCATTCCAGCATTTGGTACAATGTAATTTTAAGATGCTCACCTCCAAGGCTTTTTCTAAGAGAAAGTGCTGTCATGCGCGCACGTGCATGCGCACACACACACACACACATAGAGAGAGAGAGAGAGAGAGAGAGAGAGAGAGAGAGAGAGAGAGAGAGAAAGGGTGTCACGTCCAAAGCCTATGGAGAAAGAGTGAGTGTGTGTGTTGTGCTTGGGGCCCGCATTCACGTGGCTATGTGTGTGGATTTTACTAATTGAGTATCAAAAGGAAATTTTGTGAGTGAGTGGTAGGACACACACAATAAGAACACTCTCTATATAGGAGAGAAAAAGATAGAAATGAAGAGAGAGAGTGGGAGAAGAGAGAGTGTGTAGTGGAGATAGAGGTAATAACTTAAAGTGTGCTTTTAGTGGGGGAGGAGGGTTTTATTATATAAAAACTTTTAAACCTAGAATTGATACAAAGGAAGCCAAAATTTTGATTTTATCATTGGAGTCGAATACATACTGTCGCATTCGTTCATGATCATCACAACTTTGTCGAATTGAACAGCAAAGCTTGTGAATAATTTATGGCTCCTCTATAGGAAAAATCTCCAATTTGAATTTCTAAATCATAAAGAATACTAAAATTAGCTTATAACTTAGTCAAAAATCCAAAAATAACCCAAAACTCCACAAAACTACCAAAAAATCCAAAAAACTCTTTTGAGAAAAAATTAAACCTCAAAACATTATAAAAAATTCATTCTAACACTTTTGACACGTTGGTGCAGCCAAAGTTGGTCCGAGCTAGGAAGTGTCTTATGTAGTGCTATGGGTGTGTACAAGTGCAAGGAAAAGGGTTTAAGTAGGTGCAAAATACCTGGATAGGTAGGCAAGTGTGAAGTGTATGTCCGATGCATTGTTTAAGGCTAGAAGGGCTCGAAAGTAAGTGGGATGGTAGGTAAAGAGGCTTGAATGGCTTGTTTTTTTGCTTGAAAACATAGTGTGCAAAGTGCTGAGGGAGTAGGTCCAGATGGATCATCAAAACGGAGCTACAAGGTGCTGGATATGGAAGTTTGAAGCTAGAGTGCACTGAAGTGTGGGATGTGATTTTCTCAAAGTCTACTTGGAAAGAGTTTGGGAGTGTCCAAAAGCATTTTTTAAAAATCTTTCTCCAAGTTAAGAGACAAACACCATAAATGCTCCTATTGCTTGAGTCACGATCTCTTCCAATTGAGGTTATGGACATGGAAAAGTGTGTTAAAGACATGATAAAGATGCTTCAAAACCTCTCTCATCCACTTCCTACAATTGCATGGGAGGAAAGAAAAATAATTCAAAAGACGCATAAGCAAGATCTTGAGCACGAGGTGGATGCAAGACATAAAGAAGCGGTTTCAGAAATGGGATGCATTATACTTGATACATGATGCCTCAAATAACTCGCAAGTGAATAAAGCTTTTCTACAACACCAATGTATTATGGCTTGGGAAGAATCTGATGGTCACGCTTTATACATTACACCACCCATATTGTCCCCAACTACAAAACCTTGTTCTTCTGTGAAAAGGGAAACCATACTCACACTTACCTGCTTGAGCCTATTCCCTTGTCATCAATAGGCACTATCACAGCCATTCAACTTATCTACCACTCCCTTCGATGTGAGACAGGGTGTTGGGGCAATGGAGAAGAGTCAAATTGACTGTGCACATTATGCTCATTGCAAGTTTAAGAATTTGAGTACCACACACTAGTAAAGTGCTAAAATTTTGGTCACATCCAAACTTGCTTCCCTCACATTTTTAGCCATGACTTATACCTACACACTTTCCTCTCCCAACCACTATGTGGGCTCTCCATTGCAACTCTCATCACCACAAGAACATCAAGAGTCACTGATCAGCCACACACATACTACATCATTGGTTCTATATGTCATATTTGACCTTTGAGGATGATAATAAAATCTCTCTCTCTCTCTCTCTCTCTCTCTCTCTCTCTCTCTCTCTCTCTCTCACTCACACACACACACACACACACACACACACACACACACACAATGTGGGGTTGCTACAAGTCATTATAAATTAAAAGAAATGGTTTAGCTACATGCAATGCTTGGAGTAGACAAAACAATCCAGTAGGGAGAAGGGTTCAAAATTTGGTAGGTTAGTAGGGTAGTAGTTCGTGCAAGTCCTTGAGAAGTCAACACAAGGACGCCATTTCCTTGGTTAAATTTTTTAAGTTGCAATATATATAGTATAAATGTCACTCATTTCTCCTTTCTTTTCTATAGGTCATCTATATCCCATCAATCCATGAACCACAACTTTGGTTCATAGTTCTCGTAATAGCTTGGGGAAGAATTATTTTTTCCACGAATGAAGTGGAGACCACCTTGGACCCTCTTCCACCTACTACTTTGGATGAAGGTGAGATAGGGGACCAAGAGATCAATCATTTCAATCAAAGCACGGCCAATTAGAGCTAGGATGATTGCCATGATGATGACGATAAGATGGAAGATGATGAGTTCGAGGATGAAGAAGCTAGAGGAGCCACAAATGACAATTCAATTTCTCTCTTTATTGATATAGGAGTCATAGGTTTAGATTTAGATCAAGATAGCTGTAGAGATCTTTTGAAAGATTATATATTAAAATTTTTTATATTTTCTTCAATGAAAAGTTTTTGACGTGTCTCCCATTCATGGCTTTGTCTAAATCTCTCTCTCTCTCTCTCTCTCTCTCTAATTTTGCCAAGCATGCATCCTCCCATTTGCAAGAGAATGAGGAAGATTCTTGAAAAACTGCAGTCCACTTGCACATTGTTGCAAGATAGAGCTTGAAGAAACTAACATAGGTGCTACCATTTGGTAAAATGTGGGCACACTTCACTTTATAATGATGAGAATTGGAAAATGTAGTCTCCAAAGGGGCACTTAGAAGACAAAACTAGGAATACCTTGAAGGTGAGCTAGGGGGGTGAACTTTTAAGAAACTATTCATAAAACATGCGTTCAAAGGGTATTAACAAAGCCCATTTAGTTACATGCTTAAGGTAATAAAATGGCCCCTTTTTTTCAAAAACTTATGGGTTTTTCTATGAAATCAATTTAAAAAAACCCTTTTGTTAATATAATCCTATTAAAATCATACAATTTTGGCAATTAAAAAACACATTTATTTGAACTCACATATTATCTTATATGTCTAAGAGGTGAACCCCCCGAGAAGACAAGCAAGATTGAATGAGGGGATTTATAATTCATTAAAAAAGTAGGTCATTGCCAAGCTTGGAGGGTGTAGATAGAATATGAGGGGTTCCACTCTAAAATAGGCTTGTCTGTGTTTTGCACATATTAACTTACATGTATAAGAGGTGAACCCCCTGAGAAGGTAAGCATGATTTGTTGAATGAGGGGCTTTATAATTAATACAAAAAAGTAGGCCATCTCGAAGCTTGGAGGGTGTCGATAGAATACGAGGGGTTCCACTATAAAAGAGGCTTGTTTGTGTTTTGCAATAATGAGACAAATTGGCTACCTCAGCTTGTAAAAGCCAATCCAAAACATGACGGATGGATGTCATGGAGGTCACTCCTGTGGACATATGTGAAGTCCAAGAATGTATTGCCCATGAATTGGTAGATGTTGTCGTCCATGTTTGGCTTCTCATCTTTGAAAGTGCTTGCTTTACTTGGAAGCGCATGCATAAGTCTAGGATGGAGCTTCCTCTTTGTAGATTCATGTTTATCCACAAAGCCATTGTTTCACGTTTTAATATCATTTTTTCATTTTTGTGAAATTTTAAATAATGTTCTTTAATTTTTATTCACAAGGAAAATATAGAGAAACACCAAAATTAGAATGTTAAAGCGCTAAGGCAGGGTGGTGTAATAAGTGTAGAATAATTAGTGGCAATACACATTCTTAGTGTGAAAAAGACAAGAAAAACAAGTGCCTCTATAGCCTTGCATGAGTAACATCATCAGAAAGAAAAGCTATTACACTGTCAAAACCACCTGTCATAAGCACCTGTAAATATTTATGAAGAACCCTTCTAGCAATAACCACACTTGGATACTTGGAATTAGGGGAAATCAAGGACATAAAGATGTATCTTTTCTTGAGTATATGTTCGTAGAGCATTCATATGCTAAAAATAGATAAAATAAGAGAGAGATATGGCTATCCGAAGTTGGAGGTGTACTCCCATATGCTAAAAAATGAGCTCTATGGAATGTTTGCACTTGTTGCAGCTATAAAAATGGGTCCTATATCCATCTTTTATCCAAGGAATATTTTCTCTCTCTCAATTGAGAGGGTTATCTTTGAAGGCTAAATCTCGGGCCCATTTATCCCATAAACGATTAACTGCATGACAAAATTGTCAACACTTTGATTAGCCTTCTGAGTGTATCCCAAAATCTCATGCCAAACTTCATCAGGTACTTCAATGTTCCTATATTGTGCCAGAAAAGTGTGCTTCACATGATTGTAGTCCAAAACCACCCCTAGAATTTTTACTTGTACCACCTCTCATAATTTTGTAACCCAACTTTAACCTCATCCTGTAAATTGTATTGCAGCAACCACAATAATATAGCTTGATCTAGTATATTCTGCACTAAGAAATTACCGTTCAATCTCTCATTAAAAGCCCGTGCATTTGCATTAGGCAATCCATGATACTGTGGAAACGCGTTTGCCATGTTCAATTGCCACAAAAACACTTACATGTGATGTCGTAAGTTCAAGGGATGTCAATGGATTGCTCCAATACCTAATCCACCTCATATTGGGTAACCCGGCCCCTAGCGCTAAGATTCACAGAATCTCATGACCCTCCAAAGGCTGAAATCCAAATAAATGACCGCCTCAGGTGTTGTCCAGAATTTGCACATACATAGGGGGTTGTCCACAAGGACCCACATCCCATTTACATTTCTGCAAAAGAGACATATTTCACAAGAACCATAGCACATGAGCACGTCTCCTCAGTGGGGGAGACAAAACAATGTTAGTGTGCAAACGACAAGGAAAACAAGTGCCTCTATAGCCTTTCACAAGTCACATAATCGGAAAGAAAAGCTATTACATTGCCAAAACCACCTGTCATAAGAACCTATACATATTTATGAAGAACCCTTCTAGCAATAACCACACTTGGAATTAGGGGAAACCAAGGACATAAAGAGATAGATTTTCTTGAGTAGATGTCTTTAGAGCATCCATATGCTAAAACTAGAAAAAATATGAGAGAGATATGGCCATCCAAAGTTGGGTGTGTGCTCTCTTATGCAAAAAAATGAGCTCTGTGAAATGTTTGCAGGTGTTGTACCTATAAAAGTGGGGTGTATATCCCTTTTTTATCCAAGAAATATTTTCTCTCTCCTCAGTCGTCGAGAGCATTCTCTTTGAAGGATCCATTTAATTGGTCCATTTTTGGGCTCTACTTTAGTATGAGGTGAGGGGTCGGTGCGTCTTGGCCCAAGGGAAGGGGTGGACCTTGTGTCCATAGGACCAAAAATTTAAGGGGGGCACGTGGGCAGCTCATATGAACTCAAAAAAGGTGTCCCAAACTCCCAAGAGTCCACGAGCCCAACAAGCCAAGCTCCTCTCTAGTGATACAAACCAAGTGGACTCCCAGCTTGCCCTATATACCACTCATCTTCTCCTCACCCCTTCCCATGTGGGATAATTCCCACTTCCACATGGAAACTTCCTCCTCCTTCTTTCCATTCCCTTCACATCCCACAAAAAATTTCCAGCCCAACCTTTTCTCAGGAGCAACTTCTCATGAGCATAGTGTACCGCTCAGGCCACCAAATGCGACGTCATAAAGCACGGCTCGGAGCCCATCACCTCTGCTACTTCCAGAAATTTAAAATCTTAGCATTTCTAACTTTAATCATCAAGGTGGACCAGTTGCCTTTGTCACATGCCTTCTAAATCGGGACCGCCCACTTCAAACGCGCATAACTCATGATGTATAAGTCCGATAAAACAAGCTATAAAGCATGACATAAAATGCTCATTGAAACCCATCTTTTAGAGATTAAAACAACCCAAAAATCTAATAAACAATCCCAATAAAAGCAAGCCTTTGTACAAAAGTTTTTACATGGTCACTCCCAATACTCAAAGCACTATGTACACATATACACATGAGGCTAGTTGGAAAAAATTTTAGCATCACTTATTGGCTTTATACTCATCCAAAAAAATTTCTACATAGCTTGCCAACCCCCTCTATCCTGCTTGATCATTCATGACAAGCAGAGGTCTTTAGGGTGAACAATAACCACACTTGGAATTAGGGGAAACCAAGGACATAAAGACATAGATTTTCTTGAGTAGATGTCTTTAGAGCATCCATATGCTAAAAACAGATAAAATATGAGAGAGATATGGCCATCCGAACTTGGGGCCGGTGTGCTCTCTTTTGCTAAAAAATGAGCTCTGTGAAATGTTTGCAGGTGTTGCAGCTATAAAAATGGGTCCTATATCCATCTTCTATCCAAGAAATCTTTTCTCTCTCCTCAATCCAGAGGGTTGTCTTTGAAGGCTCCATTTAATTGGTCCATTTTTGGGCTCTACTTTAGTATGAGGTGAGGGGTCGGTGCCTTTTGTCACAAGGGAAGGGGTGGAGCTTGTGTCCAAAGGACCAAAATTGAAGGGGTGCATGTGGTGAACCCATATGAACTCAAAAAATGCACCCCAAACTCCCAAGAGTCCACAAGCCCAACAAGACAAGCTCCTCTCAAGTGATACAAACCAAGTGGACTCCCAGCTTGCCCTATATACCCATCATCTTCTCCTCACCCCTTCCCATGCGGACTAATTCCGAGTTCCACATGGAAACTTCCTCCTCTTTCTTCCCATTCCCTTCACATCCCACAAAATCTCTAGTCCAAACTTTTCTTAGGACCAACTTCTGAAGATCATAGTGCACGGCTCCGGCCACCAAATGCGATACCATAAAGCACGGCTTGGAGCCCATCACCTCGGCTTTTCCAAAAATTTAAAATCTCAGCATTTCTAATTTTAATTGTCAAGTTGTCTCAGTTTCCTTTGTGACATGCATCTACCACCACCTTCTAAGTTGAGATCATTCACTTCAAATGCGCATAACTCATGATGTATAAGTCCAATTCACAAGCTATAAATCACGGCTGAAAATGATAATTGGAAACCATATTTTAGAGATGCAAACAACCCAAAACTCTAGTAAACAATCCCAGTTAAAGAAAACCTTTGTACATTAGTTTTTACATGGTGAATCCCAAGTCTCGAAGCACTATGTACACATATACACATGAGGCTAGTTATAAAAAAATTTAGCATCACTTATTGGCTTTATGCTCATCCAAAAAATCCTCTACATAGCTTGCCAACCCCCCTCTATCCTACTTGATCATTCATGACAAGTAGAGGTCTTTAGGGTGAATAACTGCTATAGCTCATTCCCATAAGCCTCATTCACATTCTCAGATATTTTCACACTCTCTTCTTCCATTGATAGCATCTCATCCATCACAATTGTCATCAAATGTGCCAGATACTTCTTCACCTTGTAACCATTAACACGGTATTTGTGCTCTGCATCACTCAGATCTGACAGTAGCTGATACGTTCCATTTTCAAACTTGTTCACAACTATAAAAGGATATTTCCATTTGAAGGTCCAACTTACTATTGTAACGCAACACAAGATCACCCTTTTCAATTCTCTTACCCTTCACACATTCTTATACTTCCATACTTCCAATTCTCGCTTCACAACCAACAAGGCATCTCCTTTGATTTGTAGGCATCTAATTCCCAAATGTAAACAAATGTGCAAGCCACCTTCAAGAGCCATGTACTCTGCTTCATTATTACTTTTTGCATCAAGTTTTAGCCCTTGTTTCCTTACAAGTTTACCTTGTGCATCATAGATGACAATTCCTCCAGAAGTAGCAACATGACTTCTTCGATAAGAGCCATCAAAATATGACAGTGAAGCATTGGATATGGCAAGAGTTTCCACCTTCTTTTGCACCATCTCTTCCTTAACCAAAACATGAGTCCCCTTAAAGTGAGTAAATCCGCCAAGGTAGCTCCAATACTCTCTTTCACCAAGAAAGTGAACTAAAACTTTTGAAGTTCAATAACCCACGTCATTACTATCTTTGATATATTTGAGTTATTAAACAACTGAGGAAGCAATAAATAAGTGGTGAGAAAAGTGAATGACTTTTGTAACAAGTAATGTATGAACTGTCTGAAAGCATAAACCATACTGGTCATCACCATTTAAATCTTTGAGTAATCTCTTTTATGAAGAGTTTTCAACTATAAGAGGAAAGAGATAGAGAGAGATGGCGGTGGTTAGAGCACGAGCATGAGAGAGAACGTGAGCAACATGACGAGAGAGAGAGAAAGATAGAGAGAGAAACATGACTAGCTACTCATTGATTCACATGATTGATTCATTCTCCATTTACACAAGGCTCCACATTTATAGCTTGCTCATGCCTCTTGGAACTTCCCTCAAGGTGACTCTTCATGGCTCCCATAAACCTTAGTGTAAAGCCTAGGGAATGGTTCACTTTATGGTTCAACACTTAGCACAGTTCGGTGGTAAAAAGTTTTTTCAAAGACAACAACTTTTGACTCGATACCCACAAATCCCTTGATCCAAAAACTCATTGCTCTTAGAATACCATGACGCAAAGTGCAGTGCTTGGAGTCTACTCCAAGGTACATATATACACCATGATAGACCATGAGACATCACCCTTTTTTCCCCCAAGCATTTAGAAAATGTAAAGCACATTTCCCGGAACTTAATCCAAGATGCACATATACACTTCTCAAAGCTATTTATTGCATTAAAATCACCAAACCAGGTATAGTGTGCCTTCTCACCAAAAGTGTGAATACAAGTGCACCATTTATTGGGAACATGCCAGGGCTGGGAACCCATCAAGTAAATCAACATCCATGAGAGCTCATAAAAAAAAAATATTGTAGAACCATAAAGTAATGATAAAATATCCACTCCATTTAGTAGATTACATCTTTGAGCCAATCACTTCAAAATAAGCTTCATTGTTTTGCAAACAAGGATCAAAATTCATCAATGAAAAATCATGCTTTGACAAACACTTCTTCACAAATATTGTGAGTGTTGACTGCAATTTGTAAAGCTATGCTTTCTACAAGCACATTGAAATCCAAAAACACTAGCTCCATGTTATTTGTGCAAAGAGAAACTCCATTCCTTGAAGAAATCTAGACTTCAAGACACCAAACATGATCTTCTTCCATGTTTACAATGAGAAAAAACCATAAGATCTTTGCATCATCATGCACAAAAAAAAGCATTAGTTTTCTCCAAATCACAACATAATCACCTTTCCTAGCATGAATAAGAATACATGCTCGATCATGCTTTATATAGGCACTATTTGTGTGGATAAATACACATGTCCCATCACACAACATTGCCTAAAGCAAACATTCTTTTAGCATAGCATCGGTTTGTGAAATAGGTTGCTTCACACACATCACAATTTGTTTCTCATCCTTGGACATTTCATCAAGAGGAACTTCATTTTGGTTAGTTGACATTTCAACGTCATGAGCAACACAAAAATCTTCTCCTAGTGCAAGAGAATTCACAAAAGCATCGATGACATCATCTTCTTCACTATTAAGAAGTGAGGGAACTTTATTTTCATCGTGATTTTTCTTCAATGTCTCATCAAAAATCTCATTAAAGCATTCATTTCTATTAGATTTTCAAACATTCATTTATTAATTTGTCTCATGATAATCAACAAACAAAACTATATCGGCATCATCATCATTTATGATATCAAAATTATGTATTTCTCCATCAAAAATAGATGGAATGTGACACACAATGCTTTGGTTGATGGTGCAAGATGTGAGTATGGGGCTACTCGGGGACTCTGCTTGGATCTCTTGTCTCATAGGGTCCTCTCTCTTCACTTTAATCTCCATCATTTGCCGATCAATCCCATCTTCATCATGGTCATCATCATCCTCAAATATCCCCTCATCTGCTAGGGTATTCCATGCTCTCAATAAATTTTTTTATAATATCTTTGTATAAAGCAACCCATGTAAAATTTTAGTCTCTCTTTCAAATCTTTGATGAGATCCAAATGCAAATATTTATGGTTTAAGTTTTTACCATCAACGCAAAACCAATTGAATGCTCTCTCGAATAAGACTTCAAAGTCATCTACCCATGACTTTGGCTTATACAATTTATTGTGTATAATATCATGCTTGAGAACATAATATTTCTCCAATAATGTCAATGAGCAATGTCGGGCTTTATGATCATCATTATTGCATTGTGCTGATGGTTATTGCATCACTTTTCCCATTTGTGGTTACTTTCCCCGCAAAAAATACAATGTTCCTTACATTTATTTCCCATGGTGTCATTTTACGTCCACAACGTACTTAAAGTATGTGATTTGCATGTTAAAATTGCCTAAAATCAGGCTTTGCAGCAAAAGTCTATAGCATGCTTCTTTGACCACGTTCATAACATGTTTTCTTTGACCATGCTTATAGCATGCTTCTTTGACCACGTTCATGCACACAAACTTTTTTTTTATTTTTTATTTCACGAGCTCCCTGACAAGAGTGTGTGGATTGCTGCTTATGGAGTTGAAAATTTATCAAATTTGCAAACGGATATATTGTGTAATGATTTACTGATGACACAAACGGCATTGGGTGTGAAATGCTCGGCCGATTTATTGCTCACAGAGAATATCACCAGTGAATGCTATTATATATGTGTTAATCAAGATAATATAGTTACCCAGGTGGTTGCGCATTCAAAAGCAAGTGCCTCTTCATGGTTGCATGCCACGTGCCCAGGGCTCGATCTGATGTACTTCGAAATTCACGCAGTGCAATCAAGGAGCAATTCGGGCAACGTAATCATCATGAGGGTGTTTGTAGCGACCTCGGGCTTGCAAGGCTAGATGCTCTTACTCTTCTTACAAAATTTCATGATTTAATGTCTTATTGCATATTGTGCATACAAAATTTTGTTACCTGAAGGTTATGCTTCTGGAAAAATTCACTACTTGCAATATGCATGTAACGTATTTACTTTGGTGGTGTCCTCTTGGTTGGCTTCACCGCCAAGAGGATTCAATTTCTAGCAGTGATGAATGGGCACAGAGGTTTGGTTTCGCCTTTGCAAAAGACCAAGGCCACAACAATTCTGGAGCTTGACTGGACTGAGCACAACCCGTTGTCATTGAGACACTTCAACAGGCAATTGTAAACACTCTGCTATGACTCTAATGTGTCTACAGTTTTCTCCCATGTCCATCCCTTGGCAATGCAAAAAATGCCGATCCTTAAGCATTTTTATGCCATCCTCACCATGAAAAGATATAATAACTTTTGATCAATTTGATTTGTAAGCATCAGAAGTTGTTACCCCAATGGTTGAGTCTGTGCACTGCATGCATACGGTCATGTGTTCGACCCTCATTGTTGTGCGATAAGATAAAATGTCTTTTGCCTTGCAAAATTTAGAAGCAAGAAGGGAATTGAACTCGTACCCATCGAGCATACCACCTTGACTACAATAACCGCTTCACCATATCTCCCATAATGTCAAAAGCTTGCTCCCATCTCTAATAATAGACGAACAGCAGGATTGCCAAGTGTAAGAGGAGAGAGATGGCGGTGGTCAGATCACGAGCATGAGAGAGAACGTGAGCAAAATGACGAGAGAGAGATATAGAGAGAGAAACATGAATAACTACTCATTGATTCACATGATTGATTCATTCTCCATTTAGAAGAAGGCTCCACATTAATAGATTGCTCATGCCTCTTGGAACTTCCCTCAAGGTGACTCTTCATGGATCCCATAAACATTAGTGTAAAGCCTAGGGAGTGGTGCACTTTATGGTTCAACATCACCCTGCCATCATAATAAATAGGTTTCATTTATTGATATTTTTTTGCTCTTTGCAGCAACATAGCCCCAATGGATCATTCTTAACTGCTGTAATGGATACAATAACTGTGATGCCAAAGGTATGAATCAAGACAAACATTTGACCTTATGAATGAAAGTGGCCATTTGCCTTGTATCCTTTGGAGATGACATAATAACAAAGCTTCCGTATCAATTCAATTTTCTAAGATCACATGTCCAAGAATCTTCACTCTTGGCTGTGAAAAATGAAATTTTGTAGGATTAAATTGACCCTTGCGTTCATCATAACTTGCAAAAGTCATTTCAAGCTTCTGAACATGCTCTTTCCATGAACTATATACACAAAAATCATCTATAAACCCCTTGACAAACTTACCAAGAAACGGGGTAAGGACACATTCCACTTTTCTTTCAAAATCTCTCTCATAATAACTAATATCTAATTCTCCTAAATGATTTTCTCATGTTAAACTGATCATTTAATATGGGGGAGTGTGAGGAGAAAAAAGCTAGAATATTGGTTATGCTAGCAGAACGGCTACAATAGGGATCCAAAGGAGGGGAAATAGGGATCCAAAGGTGGGGGGGGCATGTGTAAAAGACCAAGGTGCAACAATGGGCTAAAAATACCCTAAGGTTCAGCCCATTAAAACTTCCAAAATGCTAAGGTTCCAAAATTCAAAGGTTGTGTCCAATGGTCAAAAGCCTAGGGAAATTGGATGCTTTGTGTGTGTCCAAAAAGTTTTTATCAAGGCCTACAAAGGAGGGGGCGAGCCCATGCAATAGGGGATGAGAGAGAAACTCACAAACACACACACACACACACACACACACACACACACACACACACAAGCTCCCTTTGTACACAAGGGAAAGAGGGACACATGTAAGCTCCCTAACCCAGATGCCCACAAGGTGTACTCAAATCCTATTGGATGACATGGAGGTGGACCAATGAGAATTAGGCTAGAGTAAGTCCAGTTTAATCAATTTAAAAACACTTAATAAAAGAACCAATAAGAATTAATCTCTCTAGAAGACTAATTGAACAGTCTCCCAAGGGGTCCAGTGAGCATTCAACAACCCAATGGCTTGCATGATTCCTATTGGCCATGAGGTAAAGGGGTCCAATGAGAGTTTAGTTGCATTTATTAATTACCTAATTCTCTCACAAAAGGGGAAAGGGGGACACAAATTGATAGCCCTCCTTTTTTTGTTTAATGGGCGGCCTTGGGTTTGCTTGGGCGGGCCGCCATTTAAGTTATTAAAAGGCCCTTATTTCCTTGTAAGGGCACCACACTTGGCATACATGTTGGCCAAGCTTGCCAAGCTTGCTAAGATTTTCCATTGGCGGCCTTTGGGTACTGTAAGGGATGACATACCGACCAAAGAAAAGCTGCTCATTTCTGACTAGGAGAGAGCTTCACGACGAGGAGAGAGCTCGCGGGCTTGCGTTGGACAGTATGGTGCTCCGACACCCTCACCGCAGAAGTGAAACTTGTTGGAAATCTCCTCGTGAAGCTTTTCGACACCAGCCACGTTGGGTTTTGTGCTACTCGGCAACCCACCTGCCACGTCATCGGGGGGTACCTATTAGTGACATCGCTAATGGGTAGGCCCCTTTTAGCAAGAAAAAACTCATGCAAGATATAAAAGATAAGCGAGGCTCTCCTTGAGAACTCTCTCGTGTGATTTTTTTTGGGGAACCTCTTTCATTTGGAGCGCTCTCTCTTTAGAGAGAAGCTAAGCCAAAGCCCAAGCTTTTTTTCATGGAATCTTCCCTATGCTAATGGAAGCCAAAGCCTAATCTCGCCCTCAATAAGCCAAGCCAAAGCTTCTCAAACTCATTACCCATATTCCTAAGCTCTCTAAGCCTAACGTTGTCCTCATTAGTCAAGATTAAGCAATCATTAATCGGGATTTTTGTAAGCTCATATCCAAACCATAATCTCTAATCTCTCATGAGCTAAGCCAAATCTCCAATCTCTAAACCGAGTCGTCATAAGCCATCAAAACCTTAACTTGGATAAGATTAATGTCGGATCTCATTAGCCATCATTATCATGAGCTCTCTAATCTGAAGCTTAATCTATCTAAGCCACGTAAGCCCGTTTAATCCCGAATTAAGGCGGCAACCTTAAATCAAATTGGACCAACCAAGGCTATTGGAGTTGAAGGAAGAAGAGGGTCCAAGGCAGTTCCTGTTGATCGTCTATTACCACCTGAACTGAGACAGGTTAAACCTTGTAAGGAGCATAAACGCCTCCATTGATGATTGATTAATCATGGATACTGTTGATTATTTGGTATAAAGCGTATTGTTTGTTTTGAGCTCTATTTCTGTTAAGTGTGTCTATTGCACATCTTTTCCCCGCACCTCTCACAGCCAGGGGCCCGGTGCCTTCTTAGCTCACCTTTCACATACTTATCCCCCAACATTCTTGGTGAACTCGATGCAAAACGAGCCAGGGTGAGCAGTAATGTGGAGAAAGATGTTGACACCCCAGTTTTCTCGTGTAATGGTGACACAGGCCATCCCCACTTTTCTTCCTTCTAGAATGGCTATGGTTCTACAAGTCTTCAAGCATGATTACAAGAGACAAGGCTCTTTTAATGAGGTCTTGGCTAGTCTAGAGTAATTCTATCACCATTTTTGGAGGATCCATCCTCATCAACAAATATCCACCTTCGACAACCTCTCTTATAATTTTCTTACCTCTCTCTTCTCTCCCTAATAAGCTTATGTCTATCCAAAGCTAGACTTTTGTAAATATTTCCTATCCTCTACATCCTACCCACATTCTCTCTTCTCTCTCTATTGACTCTGGTATTTTAAATAATGAGGAGACAAGATGGGAGCCACAGTCACATGCACCCCATTTTCCTAGTCACCAAAGTGGGACACTCACCTCAAATAGAAATATTGCTAAATCCTTCCCTCCTTCCCTATATAAGGAGGCCATGAAGCTCACTTGGGGGAGAACACACACACACACACACACACACACACAAATACCTATCCATACACACTCTTGTTCTACATGCTTGTAGCATGAACCCTAATCACATAATCACAACACCATCATCATCACCATCACCATGCATAAAAGATGAGCACCACACCACTTGTAATTAAGGGTTGAAGGCACAATTTCAAGAAGAAGAAGGGTGGACACACTCATGATATTCCTCGCCATCAACTCCCATCTCTCCATTATGCCTCCTACGATCTCGTTCCCTTCTCATTTTCCTTCCATACGCTACCTATTGTATTCATCTTTTGCAAGCAATCAACACACTCCATCTTGGTGCCATACTTTGTGTCGCTTTGGATACATCTCATTGTGAGTATGGTATATGCTTGTTCCTTGCCATTTTTTTAATTTATTTTTTTGCTTATGTTAAGGTGTGCGGATTCGCCACCACACACACACCCTCTCTCTCCCTCTCATATTCCTATCATCTTGCTACTTCCATCTTAAGGTGTGCGGATTCGCCACCTTTTGTATGAGAAGTGAGCATACTTGCATGTATCCCTGACCTCGTTATCTTCCTTACTACATGCACACGTAGCGAGCCCATTCTCACTCACTCACCACTCCTCTCACCTTATTCTCCGACCACCCCATTCCACATTTGGACGTGGATCTTGAAATTGTTTTCCATGCATGCTTCATTGTGTATATGTATGCGTCCTAGCCGCATATCTTGCTAGGTGGTGCCCCTATTGTGTATTCCCCATGATGAGGCCATTGTGCATAGTCTTGGTGTAGAGGCCACCGAGGATATACATAGGCCAAGTTCCAAGAAGAAGAAGGAGGAGGTGGAAACCATGTCCGCAACCTACAACCAACCAACAACAACAAAATGGAAGGAGCTCTGCACAATAGAGAATCAACACTATTCTACTTTGAGAATCGTGTAACTCAAGTCACCGAGGTAATTATCATAGTCAGTTTTCAAGTCGCACCTGATGCTGCAGCACAGATAACAGAAGCATTGGCTCACACTCTCCCTAGAGAAACTAGGGATCTACTGAGTTTGTTTCAGGAAAGAACACCACCCTCTCCTACAAGCTTGGACAGTGACTAAGCACCTCTAAGCTTCACATGAATCAGGACAACCTACCTCAAGACAGATCACACATACCAACACGTGTACGCTCAATCAAGGTAATATTGGACTTGAAGATTCACTACCAGCACATCATTGACAGCATGCCGGGTGGGGAGCGGTTTTTTGAGGTTCTGGCATCAGATCAGCCATTTGTTTTACCTTTGGTACAAGGAAATGTACCGTTTGAAGTTTTAATCTATGTCCTAGTATAATAGGGTATACACGCCTCCTTGTAAAGAAGAAAAAAATTTTGCAAGTTAAGAAGTGTGTCTTTCTAGCTCTCTCTCAGTAATCATGGCAAGTGTAGCATTTCCAACCATTACTGGTAAGGTGGGCGAGGATGCTGCAGACTTTCTAGACAACTTGGAAATAGCATGTTTCATCTCTGCGAGAGATGATTATGCTTCGCGCTTGCGCATCTTCCCACTTCTAATGAAGGTGGAGGCAAGATCATGGTACAATGCCTTGGCACAAGAAACCAAGGAACGGTGGGACTTATTAAGGGCAGCCTTTGTCAAGCGTTTTGGAGAGGGCACAACATCAGAGAAACTATGGCAATTGTTGACAGAGTTGAAGCAGGGCAGTATGCTGGAATACGCATCATATGAGTCAAAGTTTGTAGATTTATGGGGGCGATGGGTTGCATTGCTAAGAGAGGATGAGGGGGCACCTGATTTCCTAAAGAAGGATCGGTTTGTGGCTGGGTTATGGCCAACTCTTAAAGAGAAGGTGAAGGGAAGGTTTCCTGCTACGTATGAGCTAGCAGTTGAAGTGGCCCGCCTTAAAGACAAGAAGTTGCGCCTACAAGCCAGGAATATCGATGGAGAGGAAGCCGTTAGGACCCCACCACCTCTAGCACCACCTACAACAGTCGCCCAGAGGATTCAACCACAAGAACCAATTGAAGATCAGCAAGACCTGCTCAACCGAATCACCAATCAACTTGAGAATCTCTCAGTCCATTTGATACAACAAGGGCATGCACACAATCGCAATCAAGAGCAAGGGAGAGGACAACGAAGGCAAAACCAAGAATACCATTGCTACAATTGTGGGGAGGATGGTCATGGCATGTACTACTGTCCACAACCAAGGAGGCAGAATTTCAACAGAGGAGCCAGACAAAACCAGGTTTCACGACCAAGAGCAAGACCACCACCACCGAGGGCACCACGACAAGCACCACCCATGCAAATCTTACAACCACCGATTCAACCACAACCACCACCACCACCACCACAACTTCTCATTCCACCCTTACCCCCACCACCACTTGGCAATCAAACAGTAAGCGTAATCAGTCTTGAAGGTAAGGGAAAGGAGAAAGTGGAGGAGGATAAGACCAAGGTTAAAGGAGTAGATGCCATTGGGGTAAAACCCGCTAGGCATGGTGAATCTTCTCAAAAGGAAGAAAAAATGAAGAACAAAGGGGAATCTAGCAAAAAGCCGTCCAAGTCACGACGTAAAATTGACATTGTAGATTTCTCTTTGGGTGAATGTTTTAAACCATATGATTTGGTTCAAGATGTTTCTGTGCAGGGCCCAAAAATCACCTGGCCCCAGTTACTCCACCTAGCACCTAGGGTGAGGAGACAATGGACAAAGATGGTTAACACGAGGCGACCAAAGCCAAAGATAGCTGGGGCTATCTCTGGGAGGAATCTAGACGACATACTACCAGTGATGGATGCTTACATCAAAGGGCAACACATCTCCAATATCTACATCGATGGTGGCGCACAATATGCGTCATGAGTGAAAAAATGATGCACTGTTTGGGTTTAGAGGTGAGTCGGCCGGTACCATGCCGAGCCAAAATGGCAAATAATTTAAAAGTTCAATGTGTTGGTGTCATAAATGCAGTTAGGATAAAGGCATTCAACACCGAGGTAGACGTGGACATCTTTGTCATGCCACACAAAGGGGAGGGCTATCCTATCATTCTAGGGAGGCCTTGGCTTATGGCTATGAGAGCTAAGCAGGACTGGGACACCGGCATAATCCAAATGAAGGATGCAAAAGGAAGGCCAATACTTTACGACATGAAGATAGGTCAACAACGCGACATGGATCTAGAAACCTCCGAGGATGAGTTTTCTAGTGGTGACTCTTCAACCACTTCAGAGGAGGAGTCAACAAAGAGTGAAGAAAGTGACAGTAGCATTGAGGTGATGGGGATCATTCTCAAGGACCCTAAGAAGATGGAGCAACGTGATGCCTCATCATCAAGCCAAGGGGAGACACCAGGTATACAACCTCTAGTAGAAGCAAGTAAGCTACATCAAATGCTCTCTAGTGAGTTGTGTGGGAAGGAGCGTGAAGATTATATTTTGATGCTAAGTAATTTTACCACATTGTTCATTGATGAATATGATAAAATCACTGGCATCACAGTAGTTCAACATCACATTAAGCTCAAGGAGGGAAGTAAACCTGTAGTGCAGAAGCTCAGGCGGCTAGGAGTAATTCAACAAGACGCCCTACTCAAAGAGGTGAGGAAACTGCTAGAAGCCGGTTTTATCTATCCTGTTGAAGACTCAGAGTGGGTTTCTTCAGTGGTAGTCACACCAAAGAAGAATGGTAAGTGGAGGGTTTGTGTTGATTACAAGCCTCTTAATGCAGCCACAAAGAGGGACCATTTTCCTCTTCCTTTTCAAGACGAAATACTCAATAAGGTAGCAGGACATGAGCGCTACACGGTATGTGATGGCTACTCAGGCTACTTCCAAATTAGCATCGCTGAAGAAGATCAAAAGAAGACAACCTTCATCACACCATGGGGATGTTTTGCTTATAGAGTTATGCCTTTTGGTCTCACTAATGCTCCAGCCACTTTTCAACGATATGTGACATTTGTTTTTTAGCCATTCTTTGGAAAATCAATCCGTGTTTTTATTGATGACTTTTGCATCTATAGCTCTCGCTCTCTTCATTTGGAGAAAGTTTATGAAGTTCTAGCTAGGCTACAAGCTTTGGGTGGCCAACTCAATGTGGAGAAATGCCACATTGGTGAAAGCAAGGTTACTCTTCTTGGCCATGTGATCTCGGCCAACGGCATTGAAGCTGACCCAAGCAAGGTTCAAGCCTTGGTGGCTTTGACCTCTCCCACCACAACAAAGCAATTGGTCTCTTTTCTTCAAAAGGTGAGGTATTTGAGTAGGTTCATTCACTTGCTCTCCCAGGTGGTTCTCCCTTTACAACAAGTTACCCATCAAGAGATCTTCACTTGGAGTGAAGAAAATGAACAACAATTCAATGAGGTAAAACAAATTCTAGCTTCACTTCCCACCATAGCACCTCCAAAGTGGGACGAGCCATTTTATGTAAACCCTAGTGTTGGCAATGACACACTTGGGGCTGTATTGATGCAAAAGGATCCTCAAACTTCTTTCATGCGTCCTATCTACTTCTCTAGTCGAATGATGACCCCATCAAAAAAGGGATACACGGCAGTGGAGCACATGGTGCTTGCATTAATGTTTGCTACCACCAAATTTCGCTCTTATTTATTTTCTAGACCATTCATAATCTTAACAATGGAAGAAGTATTTCCTTATGTAATGCAGCACATGGATGTTTCTTCTAGGATTTCCAAATGGCTCACAAGGCTACGAGAGTTTGACTACACAATGCAAGTGGAGAACTCCACAAGGGCCAGTCTAGGAGGTATTCTCACTCATCGCCACTATGAAAAGAAGCTAAAGATAAATCCAAATGATCAAGATATTACACCTGTGCTGGAAGTCCTTAAGGTAGAGGAGGCTCACTCTCTTTTCTTTGATGGAGCCTACAAGAGGAAAGTGGACAAAGCTGCAGCAGGCATTGTCATCTTCAACGAGCAAGGGGACAAGGTTTTCTCCATTGGGAATCTCTTGGATTCTCACTCTAACAATGAGGCAGAATATGCAGCTTTAACTCTTGGGTTAGAGTGGTGTGTGACACAGGGCATTCAACGGTTAAATGTATTTGGTGATGCCATGCTTTTAATAAAACAAATACAAGGAACTTGGGCTTGTAAAAATCATATCTTGCTAGGCCATTTGCGCAAAGTCAAGGAACTTTTAGGGAAATTTCAAGTCGTACAATTACATCATGTCCCTCGAGCAGAAAATCAAGAAGCAGATGCTCTAGCTAGAGAGAAGTTGCAAGATGTTTCAGTGGTGGGTGCTATCAAGTTGAAGCTGCCTCTCTTCCAAGGTAGCGATGCTATGCCTGACATCATGAGTTTCTTGGACATAGGAGAGTGTCCTAAGGATCTTACTAAGGGCCAAAAGCAGTGGCTTGTGCGCAAGGCAACAAAATACCGCCTTATCAATGACGACCTCTACTGCAAGGGTAAGGATCAAATTCTTAGGCGTGTACCTCTCTCTAGAGAGATCACTGAAATCATTTCAATTAGCCATGATGGTGTTTGCGGAGGACACTTTGCACTTGACATCACTAGTAGGAAGATTCTACAAGCCGGGTTTGTATGGCCTAGTCTACATAGGGATGTGCATCATTGGTGTAAAACATGCAAGGAATGTCAAAAGGCAGGGGATAGGAGGCTCACATATGAGCCACAGACTCCTATAATCTCATATGGACCATTTGAGAAATGGGGAATTGATGCTATTGGCCCTTTGCCAAGGAGCCAATCAGGTAAATTTTATATCATCATGGGTGTGGACTACATGACCAGGTGGGCTGAAGCAGTTGCCACCACCCGGATTACAGCTAAGGAAGTGGCTAAGTTCGTATTTGAAAACATTTGTTGCCATTTTGGCACTCCTCTTGAAATAATTTCTGACAGGGGACCAGGTTTTAGAGGAGACCTTGTAGGAGAGCTAATGGAGAAGTTAGGTATCTCACGACGACACTCAACTCCCTACTACCCACAATGCAATGGTTTGGTGGAAAAGGTAAATGGTATGATCTGCAAGATCATCACTAAGCATGTAAACAATCACAAAAGTGATTGGGACAAGCATCTTATGGCTGCACTTTGGGTTTATCGCACTTCATTTCGCACATCCCTTGGGTTCACACCATATCACTTGGTGTTTGGTAAGGAAGCCATTTTACCCATTGAAGTACAATTGGCTAGTCTCAGGGTGCTAGCTGGGCAGGTGGAACGTCCTAATGCTCATCTCCACAACCACATTCTTGATCTAGAGAGGCTTCAACTAGACAGAGAAGATGCTATCAACTATTATCCAGCACAGGCAGAGCAACGTTGACTTACCTTCAACAAGGGACTTAGGGCAAAAGGTCTCAAGAAAGGTATGTTGGTCCTACGGTATGATAACAGGTTTGACACTAGGAAGGATAAAAAGTTTTCACCCAGATGGGAAGGGCCATTTTTCATTAGAAAGCGCTACGCCAATGGCAGTTACCGATTGATGGATGCAGATGGTAGGCTCCACAAAACACGTGTCAATGGATGGAGGTTGAAGCAATACTTTTTGAGATTTGATCAAACACCTATGATGGAAATCCCCGACGAGGGAGACTCCTCCACCTCAATTGAAGAAGAATCAGGTACAACGCTAGAGGCATGAATACCTCTAGCCTTAGGGGGAGGGCTAATGAGGAAAGCTTTTCCATGCATGGGAACCCCCCCATATATTTTTGCCCTTTTATCAAAATATTTCCCTTTATATAAGTTACTTTTGATTTTTTTCTTCCTTTTTCACAAACGTTTTAGCCTTTATTAAATAAATAATACTTATGCTAATCAATCACGATGTAGCATAATAAGTAAGCTTTCTTTGTTAATCTCTCTTTTGACCTTAAAAATATTAAATATATATATTCTAGTATTTTCTAATATATGTTTTTTCATGTATGTATATTATTCCACTCTACCAAATATTTTATTCACTAGTTTTCATTTTCAAACCTCAACCCCACTTTCAAATTTCAATAATACCTCCATCTAGATGATTGCCAATCTTTTCAACACTCTAGGTCATGTTTTCATACACATGAAGGAGCTTACACTTGAAGGCAAGAGAGAAGTCCACTCAAAGGGGACCACCAAAAAACTTTTGCAGCCACAAATAATACATTATTTGGCTGAATTTTTTAAGTAAAGAATAACCCCGAATCTGAAGGAGCATTCAACATAAAAGATGTAGCTCGTGATCTCAACTTTTAGCTCAATTTTTTTGAGAATTTTTGGAGTTATGAACACGGAGATATGATTTTTGTAGTGGACCCCAGTTTTCTTGTGTAATGGTGACACAGGCCATCCCCACTTTTCTTCCTTCTAGAATGGCTATGGTTCTACAAGTCTTCAAGCATGATTACAAGAGACAAAGCTCTTTTAATGAGGTCTTGGCTAGTCTAGAGTAATTCTATCACCATTTTTGGAAGATCCATCCTCATCAACAAATATCCACCTTCGACAACCTCTCTTATAATTTTCTTACCTCTCTCTTCTCTCCCTAATAAGCTTATGTCTATCCAAAGCTAGACTATTGTAAATATTTCCTATCCTCTACATCCTACCCACATTCTCTCTTCTCTCTCTATTGACTCTGGTATTTTAAATAATGAGGAGACAAGATGGGAGCCACAGTCACATGCACCCCATTTTCCCAGTCACCAAAGTGGGACACTCACCTCAAATAGAAATATTGCTAAATCCTTCCCTCCTTCCCTATATAAGGAGGCCATGAAGCTCACTTGGGGGAGAACACACACACACACACACACACACAAATACCTATCCATACACACTCTTGTTCTACATGCTTGTAGCATGAACCCTAATCACATAATCACAACACCATCATCATCACCATCACCATGCATAAAAGATGAGCACCACACCACTTGTAATTAAGGGTTGAAGGCACAATTTGAAGAAGAAGAAGGGTGGACACACTCATGATATTCTCGCCATCAACTCCCATCTCTCCATTATGCCTCCTACGATCTCGTTCCCTTCTCATTTTCCTTCCATACGCTACCTATTGTATTCATCTTTTGCAAGCAATCAACACACTCCATCTTGGTGCCATACTTTGTGTCGCTTTGGATACATCTCATTGTGAGTATGGTATATGCTTGTTCCTTGCCATTTTTTTTAAATTTATTTTTGCTTATGTTAAGGTGTGCGGATTCGCCACCACACACACACACTCTCTCTCCCTCTCATATTCCTATCATCTTGCTACTTCCATCTTAAGGTGTGCGGATTCGTCACCTTTTGTATAAGAAGTGAGCATACTTGCATGTATCCTTGACCTCGTTATCTTCCTTACTACATGCACGCGTAGCGAGCCCATTCTCACTCACTCACCACTCCTCTCACCTTATTCTCCGACCACCCCATTCCACATTTGGGCATGGATCTTGAAATTGTTTTCCATGCATGCTTCATTGTGTATATGTATGCGTCCTAGCCGCATATCTTGCTAGGTGGTGCCCCTATCCCCATGATGAGGCCATTGTGCATAGTCTTGGTGTAGAGGCCACCGAGTCTATTTTTTTCACTTCCGCCTCTCAGCAACAACAATAGGCTACCCAACAACCGTATAATTTGCAAGAGAGGATCCGTAAATCTCGGCACACGGTTACCGAGAAATTGCATCGATTTGAAGGCCGGGATATTAGCAAGTTTTCCAATATCTACGAGCAGGCAATGGAAGAGAATGGAATTGATGATCAAAATGCAGTGGAAGGATTCCATTTAATTGCGGAGCCAGAACTTAGGAGCTGAATAAAAGAAATTCAGGCGGTTCAACGCCCAATCTGGCAGGATTTCAAGAAGGCATTTCAAGAGGAATACTTCCTTGAAGATTCAAAAAGGGTAACTAGGCAAAGCTTTATGAAGTGGGTGCAGAAGAAGAACAAAAATCTATCTACATGGTAGTTATTACGGGAATTTGAGAAGAAATTCGAGCATCTCTCCTCTATAGAGCAACGTTCAATGAAGGATCATGGATGACATCATCATGCACAAAAAAAAGCATTAGTTTTCTCCAAATCACAACATAATCACCTTTCCTAGCGTGAATAAGAATACATGCTCGATCATGCTTTATATAGGCACTATTTGTGTGGATAAATTCACATGTCCCATCACACAACATTGCCTCAAGCAAACATTCTTTTAGCATAGCATCGGTTTGTGAAATAGGTTGCTTCACACACATCACAATTTGTTTCTCATGCTTGGACATTTCATCAAGAGGAACTTCATTTTGGTTAGTTGACATTTCAACGTCATGAGCAACACAAAAATCTTCTCCTAGTGCAAGAGAATTCACAAAAGCATCGATGACATCATCTTCTTCACTATTACGAAGTGAGGGAACTTTATTTTCATCGTGATTTTTCTTCAATGTCTCATCAAAAATATCATTAAATCATTCATTTCTATTAGATTTTCAAACATTCATTTATTAATTTGTCTCATGATAATCAACAAACAAAACTATATCGGCATCATCATCATTTATGATATCAAAATTATGTATTTCTCCATCAAAAATAGATGGAATGTGACACACAATGCTTTGGTTGATGGTGCAAGATGTGAGTATGGGGCTACTCGGGGACTCTGCTTGGATCTCTTGTCTCATAGGGTCCTCTCTCTTCACTTTAATCTCCATCATTTGCCGATCAATCCCATCTTCATGTGATTTGCATGTTAAAATTGCCTAAAATCAGGCTTTGCAGCAAAAGTCTATAGCATGCTTCTTTGACCACGTTCATGCACACAAGCTTTTTTTATATTTTTTATTTCATGAGATCCTTGACAAGAGTGTGTGGATTGCTGCTTATGGAGTTGAAAATTTATCAAATTTGCAAACGGATATATTGTGTAATGATTTACTGATGACACAAACGGCATTGGGGGTGAAATGCTCGGCCGATTTATTGCTCACAGAGAATATCACCAGTGAATGCTATTATATATGTGTTAATCAAGATAATATAGTTACCCAGGTGGTTGCGCATTCAAAAGCAAGTGCCTCTTCATGGTTGCATACCACGTGCCCAGGGCTCGATCTGATGTACTTCGAGATTCACGCAGTGCAATCAAGGACCAATTTGGGCAATGTAATCACCATGAGGGTGTTTGTAGCGGCCTCGGGCTTGCAAGGCTAGATGCTCTTACTCTTCTTACAAAATTTCATGATTTAATGTCTTATTGCATATTGTGCATACAAAATTTTATTACCTGAAGGTTGTGCTTCTGGAAAAATTCACTACTTGCAATATGCATGTAATGTATTTACTTTGGTGGTGTGCTCTTGGTTGGCTTCACCGCCAAGAGGATTCAATTTCTGACAGTGATGAATGGGCACAGAGGTTTGGTTTCGCCTTTGCAAAAGACCAAGGCCACAACAATTCTGGAGCTTGACTGGACTGAGCACAACCCGTTGTCATTGAGACACTTCAACAGGCAATTGTAAACACTCTGCTATGACTCTAATGTGTCTACAGTTTTCTCCCATGTCCATCTCTTGGCAACGCAAAAAATGCCGATCCTTAAGCATTGTTATGCCATCCTCACCATGAAAAGATATAATAACTTTTGATCAATTTGATTTGTAAGCATCAGAAGTTGTTACCCCAATGGTTGAGTCTGTGCACTGCATGCATACCGTCATGTGTTCGACCCTCATTGTTGTGCGATAAGATAAAATGTCTTTTGCCTTGCAAAATTAAAAAGCAAGAAGGGAATTGAACTCGTACCCATCTCGCAAAGCATGCCACCTCGACTACAATAACCGCTTCACCATATCTCCCATAATGTCAAAAGCTTGCTCCCATCTCTAATAATAGACGAACAGCAGGATTGCCAAGTGTAAGAGGACAGAGATGGCGGTGGTCAGATCACGAGCATGAGAGAGAACGTGAGCAAAATGACGAGAGAGAGATATAGAGAGAGAAACATGAATAACTACTCATTGATTCACATGATTGATTCATTCTCCATTTAGAAGAAGGCTCCACATTTATAGATTGCTCATGCCTCTTGGAACTTCCCTCAAGGTGACTCTTCATGGATCCTATAAACATTAGTGTAAAGCCTAGGGAGTGGTGCACTTTATGGTTCAACATCACCCTGCCATCATAATAAATATGTTTCATTTATTGATATTTTTTTGCTCTTTGCAGCAACATAGCCCCAATGGATCATTCTTAACTGCTGTAATGGATACAATAACTGTGATGCCAAAGGTATGAATCAAGACAAACATTTGACCTTATGAATGAAAGTGGCCATTTGCCTTGTATCCTTTGGAGATGACATAATAACAAAGCTTCCGTATCAATTCAATTTTCTAAGATCACATGTCCAAGAATCTTCACTCTTGGCTGTGAAAAATGAAATTTTGTAGGATTAAATTGACCCTTGCGTTCATCATAACTTGCAAAAGTCATTTCAAGCTTCTGAACATGCTCTTTCCATGAACTATATACACAAAAATCATCTATAAACCCCTTGACAAACTTACCAAGAAACGGGGTAAGGACACATTCCACTTTTCTTTCAAAATCTCTCTCATAATAACTAATATCTAATTCTCCTAAATGATTTTCTCATGTTAAACTGATCATTTAATATGGGGGAGTGTGAGGAGAAAAAAGCTAGAATATTGGTTATGCTAGCAGAACGGCTACAATAGGGATCCAAAGGAGGGGAAATAGGGATCCAAAGGTGGGGGGGGCATGTGTAAAAGACCAAGGTGCAACAATGGGCTAAAATTACCCTAAGGTTCAGCCCATTAAAACTTCCAAAATACTAAGGTTCCAAAATTCAAAGGTTGTGTCCAATGGTCAAAAGCCTAGGGAAATTGGATGCTTTGTGTGTGTCCAAAAAGTTTTTATCAAGGCCTACAAAGGAGGGGGTGAGCCCATGCAATAGGGGATGAGAGAGAAACTCACAAACACACACACACACACACACACACACACAAGCTCCCTTTGTACACAAGGGAAAGAGGGACACATGTAAGCTCCCTAACCCAGATGCCCACAAGGTGTACTCAAATCCTATTGGATGACATGGAGGTGGACCAATGAGAATTAGGCTAGAGTAAGTCCAGTTTAATCAATTTAAAAACACTTAATAAAAGAAACAATAAGAATTAAGCTCTCTAGAAGACTAATTGAACAGTCTCCCAAGGGGTCCAGTGAGCATTCAACAACCCAATGGCTTGCATGATTCCTATTGGCCATGAGGTAAAGGGGTCCAATGAGAGTTTAGTTGCATTTATTAATTACCTAATTCTCTCACAAAAGGGGAAAGGGGGACACAAAGTGATAGCCCTCCTTTTTTTGTTTAATGGGCGGCCTTGGGTTTGCTTGGGCGGGCCACCATTTAAGTTATTAAAAGGCCCTTATTTCCTTGTAAGGGCACCACACTTGGCATACATGTTGGCCAAGCTTGCTAAGCTTTTCCATTGGCGGCCTTTGGGTACTGTAAGGGATGACATACCGACCAAAGCAAAGCCGCTCATTTATGACTAGCAGAGAGCTTCACGACGAGGAGAGAGCTCACGGGCTTGCGTTGGACAGTATGGTGCTCCGACACCCTCACCGCAGAGGTGAAACTTGTTGGAAATCTCCTCGTGAAGCTTTTCGACACCAGCCGCATTGGGTTTTGTGCTACTCGACAACCCACCTGCCACGTCATCGGGGGGTACCCATTAGTGACATCGCTAATGGGTAGGCCCCTTTTAGCAAGAAAAAACTCATGCAAGATATAAAAGATAAGCGAGGCTCTCCTTGAGCACTCTCTCGTGTGATTTTTTTTGGGGAACCTCTTTCATTTGGAGCGCTCTCTCTTTAGAGAGAAGCTAAGCCAAAGCCCAAGCTTTTTTTTCATGGAATCTTCCCTATGCTAATGGAAGCCAAAGCCTAATCTCGCCCTCAATAAGCCAATCCAAAGCTTCTCAAACTCATTACCCATATTCCTAAGCTCTCTAGGCCTAACGTTGTCCTCATTAGTCAAGATTAAGCAATCATTAATCGGGATTTTTGTAAGCTCATATCCAAACCATAATCTCTAATCTCTCACGAGCTAAGCCAAATCTCCAATCTCTAAACCAAGTCGTCATAAGCTATCAAAACCTTAACTTGGATAAGATTAATGTCGGATCTCATTAGCCATCATTATCATGATCTCTCTAATCTGAAGCTTAATCTATCTAAGCCACGTAAGCCCGTTGAATCCCGAATTAAGGCGGCAACCTTAAATCAAATTGGACCAACCGAGGCTATTGGAGTTGAAGGCAGAAGAGAGTCCAAGGCAGTTCCTATTGATCGTCTATTAGCACCTGAACTGAGACAGGTTAAACCTTGTAAGGAGCATAAACGCCTCCATTGATGATTGATTAATCATGGATACTGTTGATTATTTGGTATAAAGCGTACTTGTCCAAGCTATTATCGATAGTAGAATGAGTGGATTTATCTCAAGATTCACCACTTTTTTACTCTATGTCATTATATTAAGAATATTTGGGTGTTAAGGTCCACCACTTGTACAACCTATAAGGCTATATCTTAAAGGTTATTCTTTCTCACCACTTGGAGTGACCATGATAGGTTTTACATGGGGGTTTGGTTCCAAGGTCAACCACTTGTCCAAGCTAGGGTCCATTGAAACACGGAGAGAAGGATGCTCCACCATTTGTCCAAGATAGGCTCCATTGAAACAATAAGAGAAGCAAGCTGCACCATGTCTCCAAGATGCTAGGCTCCATCGAAATACCTTAAACCCACAATATTTCGTAGATGAGGGGTTTAATTTCAAGGTCCACCACTTGTCCAAGCTATTATCGCTAGTAGCATGAGTGGTTTGCTCTCAAGATTCACCACTTTTCCACTCTATGTCATTATATTAAGAATATCTGGGTGTTAAGGTCCACCACTTGTCCAACCTATAAGGCTATATCTTAAAGGTTATTCTTTCTCACCACTTGGAGTGACCATTATAGGTTTTACATGGGGGGTTGGTTCCAAGGTCCACCACTTGTCCAAGCTAACTCTATTGAAACATAGAGAGAAGCAAAGGTCCACCACGTGTCCAAGCTAGGCTTATTGAAACATGGAGAGAAGGATGCTCCACCATTTGTCCAAGATAGGCTCCATTGAAACATGAAGAGAAGCAAGCGGCACCATGTCTCCAAGATGCTAGACTGCATTAAAATACCTTAACACTAGAATGGTAACAGTACACTTTTATGTCCTTGGACACTTTTGTGTCCTTTTAAGTGACCATTTTGCTTGAATTATTTGAAGAGTATGAAAATGAATTTCTACGTGCTATATATCCACAAAGTTGCCTTATGAGCTGAAAAAAACTTAGCATTTTTTTTTGAGTATCGATCTCACCATTAACCTTACTCTTGCACAACATTTTTGAGCCTAAACTATGTGAAAAAACGGGTTTTGGGCTTTTTTTCAATTTTTGGCAACTATACCACTCTAAACTTCATGTTTGTGAGGTTTAGATGGCTAGAGGTTAGGCCTTCATAGTTCTCAACATGTTTTGATGCTTGTAGGGAGAGCTAAGTGTTAAAATTGAAAGTTATTACCAATTTCCAAGAATTGCATAATCCTGTTTTTTGGCCAAAATTAGCACCTTTATGATTTTTTTGGTGGCTTTCTTGATATCCAAATTTAATTTTGATTGTGTAAGTATAATGTATAACATAAATCTAATCTTCCTTGAGTTTTGGGGGACCTAATATGCTATATAGCATAGTATATGATGATGGTTGAGTTTTTTGATTTGCTGAAGAATACGATACATTTTAGAGTAGCAAGTATAACTTTCTCAATATTGCTAGTTTATTAGGCCAATCGTGTTTATTTTGTAGGTAGTAACCATATCTAATCATAGACTACAAACTTGGCTAGATATTGAGTAGTTTCTATGGGTTTCTAGAGGTAAAAGCAACCATATGTTTTGGTCACCAACCCATTGAAGTTAACGGGGAATTTTATCTCATGTCCTACAAAAATCTCCACTCTTATTTATATGCAATCAACCTAAGAAATTGTTGTTTTGGGCAAAATGCACTGGTCCATCAACTTTGGAGGCTTTTAGTGACCAAGGGATGAGAAAAATTACAAGTTTCTCATTTTTTCCATACGTAGTAGTTATTGAACTATAAGCTCGTGAAAGGATTTTTCAAAATGAGTGGATCTACTATGGTTTTGGAATTTTTTCCCAAAACCCTGAAAGGACACTTTTATGTCCTGTTAGGTTTCCATTCTAGTGTTAAACCCACGATATTTCGTACATGGGGGATTTACATTCAAGGTCCACCACTTGTCCAAGCTATTATCCTTAGTAGCATGAGTGGTTTGGTCTCAAGATTCACCACTTTTCCACTCTATGTCGCCATATTAATAAGGTTTGGGTGTTAAGGTCCACCACTTGTCCAACCTATCAGGCTATATCTTAAATGAAATTTTTTCTCAGCACTTGGAATGTGCATGATATGTTTTACATTGTTTTTTGTTCCAAGGTCCACCACTTGTCCAAGCTAGATCTATTACATATATATTATACATTCAATATTCAAGTAGATTCCCTACCTATCATGTCTAGTAGCATGGATGCTCTGGATTTAAGGTCCACCACTTGTCCAACCTATACTCTCTTATGTAAGGGAGATCTCCCTATAAATTCAAAACCTTCCCGCCTAAATTTTAAATATCCCGCCCAAATTTTAAAATTCAAACTTTTTTATAAAATTTAAATTTTACCACTTAAATTTAAAATATTCCACCCGAAATTGATTTTAAATTCAAGTTTACCACAAAAAGATATCATTATCCCACCTAAATTCAAATATGCAAACCTCAAATCATTATATTGTACATAAATTCAAACAAATTCAAATTAACAAGCCTAAACTGATATTAGTTTTCAGAGATATGAATTTATCAAACCTAAATTATGTCACCATGTTAGAGAGAGTGGTTAGAGAATTTGAACAAGGTCCACCACTTGTCCAACCTAGATACCAAGAAGGATTGAGCGTACAAGGTATTGTTTGGAGGTCCTTATAGTCCACTGGTCTCAAGGTACACCACTTGTGGTAAGGGTCACCAAAAAGTGTAAATATTCATCCAAACAAATACACGTATTTTTTGTCTAAATGTCCTAGTTTCAACCATTTATGTCCATTAGGTATATCACTAAACAACACTACTTTTGTTGAGAAACAGAAGTTACAATCATATCTACAAATGGATTAGAGGAAAATCAGCTCAGCATACATCCAGAACTCGCTACAAGAATCGACTTTAACAGATCATGCAAGTAAGTCTTCCATTCAAGTTTACTAGTATTACAATGTGTTAGTTATTTGTGATATTTATGTATGTATATATACTATGTGTGCATATCGTAATTAAGTGTAATTGTGTATCTGCATTATGTATGAGTATTATAATGAAATAACATAAATATACATACATACACATAGATAACACAGACGCACACATACATGAGCATGTATTTTCAAGAGAGAGATAGCAAGATACAGAGATAGATAGATAGATAGAGAGAGAGAGAGAGAGAAATACTTGTTTTCTAGAGAGAGGAGAGAGAGAAAGATAACAGATTTCACTGTGTTTATGTATGTGGAAGAAAGGAAGACGATGTATGGGAATATGTGTACGTTTTTTCAAGAGAGAGACAACAAGATAACAAATTTCACTGTGGTTATGTATGTGGAAGAGAGGAAGACGATGTGTGGGAATATGTGCATGTATTTTCAAGAGAGAGACAGCAAGATAACAGATTTCACTGTGGTTATGTATGTGGAAGAGAGGAAGACGATGTGTGGGAATATGTGTATGTGTGCGGGAATCCTTTTAAACTATGTATCTCTGTCTTTTGATGAGATAGTGTGTGTGCAAGAAAGAGTTACAGAGAACTATCTTCTGTATATGGAGAAAGACAGAGAGTGAGAGAGAGAGAAATACCGTTTTTTTCTCTATTCGTGAGGTGTGAAATGTCTCCTAAGAAGAAGCTATGCCCGATCCTGCCCTTCTGGAAAGCGTTGCGTACGATGCTGTTTCTTTATCTTGTGCGGGAACTGTCAATCTTGTGTGCTCCACCTGTGCGTTGTGTACGATGCCTGGTTTGCTCCTCTACGCGCGCGTATACTCCAACTGTGTGCGATCCGTGTGCGCTTTCTGTGTGTTTTCTGCTCGCCTGCTTTCTCTGTGTGCGTTGCTCGTGCGCTCTCTCTGTGCCTAATCTTGATAGGGTTTATTAGAATGCCACATATGCTACAAGTCCATGTTTTATTATAGGATTAAAAAAAACAAAAGCAGTATAAAACATTAACCAATTTACACGGCAAAAATTAAAGAAATCATGGTTGAAAATATGCAAAACATGCATAACTCTATACTAGGACCCTGCCTGGGGTGCTGCCCCGGACCCCGCTCAGAACAATATCCCAAAACCAGCCTCCCAAGCTCCGCCATCGAGAGTGCTATATTCCACATCACCATCAAGAGCGCTACCCCCAAACTCACGTGGAAGCGCTGCCTCGTCAGATGCACCCCATTGTGGAATTGCCCTAAGACCCCGCATCTGGAGTGCAATGTTCTTATTATGTCATAAGAGACAACACTTCTTTTTTGTCACCTTTTGCCTCGTGGAAAACCTAAGCTTGTTTTCACATACTCAAGCACTTCAAGCCACAATAAATTTTCATTACTATTCGGCAACCCTTTTATTCAAGTCTTTGAAAAAACGTTGTTTAAGGCCACCCTAAACCATTTTCATTTAGGGGTGTCTAAAACTAGATTTTTGGCAATTCGAGAAGAAAATGGTCAAATTTTTATACTTAGTTTTAACCACTTGACCGATTCAAATATTGGAAAGCAAGGTCTTGTAATACTTTTCTTTGGACATCACACATTAAAACTAGGTCCCTCACTTGTCCAAGCTATTCTCTAATACAATAAAGGGCTTTTGGTTTCAAGATGCACCACTTTCCCAACCTTGAATCCATTAAAGAAGCTAGCTCTACTTAGACATTTAATAGCAAGGTCCTGTAGCAGTTCACATTGAACATTTTCCATGACAGCTAGGTCCACCACTTATCTAAGCTATGCTCTAATAGAGTAAGGGGGTTTTGGTTTCAAGATCCACCACTTGTCCAAACTTGATTTGGGAAGCAAGGTCCTATAATGGTTTGCTTTGGACATTCACCATTACAACTAAGTCCACCACTTCTCCAAGCTATGTTCTAATACACTAAGGGGGTTTTGGTTTCAAGGAGAACCACTTGTACGGCTTTGTTTTTGGAAGTAAGATCTATACATCGTTCACCTTGGACCTTGGACATTGGATACTACAACTAAGCCCACCACTTGTCCAAGCTATCCTCTATATATAGCCAAAGGGTTTGGGTTTCAAGATTCACCACTTTTCAAACCTTTCTTCCATTAAAGAAAGGAGGGGCATTATAACTAGGTCCACCACTTGTCCAAGATATGCTCTGATATAGAAAGGGGATTTTCGTTTCAAGGTCCACCACGTGTTAAACCTTGCAAGACTCAAGGGATACTTGGACATTGGAAATCATAGTCCTATAGTAGTTGATAGGTGGCAGTGGGTATTACAACTAGGTCCTACCTATGCTCTCATATAGCAAAGAGGCTTTGGTTTCAAGGTCCACCACTTGTCCAACCTTGCTTCCATTAAAGAAATGAGGGGCTACATAAACATTGGCAAGCAAGGTAGCAAGGTCCTAAGGTATTTCACCTTGGATATTGGGAATTATAACTAGGTCCACCACTTGTCCAAGCTATGCTCTGATATAGAAAGGGGATTTTCGTTTCAAGGTCCACCACGTGTTCAACCTTGCAAAACTCAAGGGATACTTGGACATTGGAAAGCATAGTCCTATAGTAGTTGATATGTGGCAGTGGGTATTACAACTAGGTCCAACCTATGCTCTCATATAGCAAACAGGCTTTGGTTTCAAGGTCCACCACTTTTCCAACCTTGCTTCCATTAAAGAAATGAGGGGCTACGTAAACATTGGCAAGCAAAGTAGCAAGGTCCTAAGGTATTTCACTTTGGATACTGGGCATTATAACTAGGTCCACCACTTTCCAAAGCTATGCTCTGGTATAGAAAGGGGATTTTCGTTTCAAGGTCCACCACGTGTTCAACCTTGAAAGACTCAAGGGATACTTGGACAGTGGAAAACATAGTCCTATAGTAGTTGATAGGTGGCAGTGGGTATTACAACTAGGTCCAACCTATGCTCTAATATAGCAAAGAGGCTTTGGTTTCAAGGTCCACCACTTGTCCACCCTTGCTTCCATTAAAGAAATTAGGGGCTACGTAAACATTGGCAAGCAAGGTAGCAAGGTCCTAAGGTATTTCACCTTAGATATTCGGCATTATAACTAGGTCCACCACTTGTCCAAGCTATGCTCTGATATAGAAAGGGGATTTTTATTTCAAGGTCCACCACGTGTTCAACCTTGCAAAAATCAAGGGATACTTGGACATTGGAAAGCATAGTCCTATAGTAGTTGATAGGTGGCAGTGGGTATTACAACTAGGTCCACCACTTGTCCAACCTATGCTCTAATATAGCAAGGATGCTTTGGTTTTAAGATCCACCATAATTTCCAACCTTGCTTCCATTAATATAGCAAGGAGGATTTGGTCTCAAGGCTCACCACTTGTCCAACCTATGCAAACCTTTTTCATGTTGTAGCATGATTTTTTGTTTGAAGAGTATTTTTCTATAACTATGGATTTAACAATGTAATCTTTTTCACTTACAGGATGGACTTCGAATCTGGGGAGAAAGTACATATGATACTTGACAATGAAATTGTTGGTATTTGTTGTGTGTGTAGAACAGATCCAGATTCCACTTGTGGTGGTACAAAGATAGGGCAAAGAAATGTCTCCATACTAGTGGAGGAATGCTTGAAGGATGTGGTCCTACCTTTTCCTATAATGGATACTTCATCTCTCCAAGGCTCATTATGGAGTGTTGTTCGATGGTCAAAGCTTCTTTTGAAATATTTTGTATTAAGTGGGAACTTAATTGATCCACAGGAAAGCTACAATGGTGATGAAGAACATGATCATTATGATCCTCTAGTTACAGATGCAATACCTATGACAAGCCCAGAATTTGAAGCAGTGATTCGAGAGTCTTGGAGAAATCAGAGGGTCCTTTTAAAAGATGACACAATGATGCAAACCATGAATGAAGGGACCATCTTATATGTATTTCCACATGATTATGTCAACTTTCAGGAACTTGGTCATGATTGTGTGGGTGTGGGTATTGAAAGAGAAAATGCAAGCATTGATAATGTGGTTGAAGTGGGTAGCATCACTTTGCTAAAGTGGACCATCAAGCAGACAACAATGTTGAATGGTAGCCCATTACAACGCTTTGTTCATGTTGATGGAATGCATGCTACCTATGAGGATGTATCCAACGATGACATTGTTGGAAAAAAACTTGATGGGAGTAATTTTGTCCCGTTGTCAAGGAAGAGACGATACACTTTCATTAACAGGACTCAAAAATCAAAAGCAGCACCAGCTTCGACTTTTTACCTTTCAAGCAGATCAATTCAAGGGTATCATGCACTGATTCTTCTGCACAAAAATGTTGCCAGTTTGCAGATTGTGATATGGTGACAAGGTTGCGACAACAATTTTGGGGAGAGTCTCAAAAATCACGGACTAATTATGTTTATGATGTTCTTTCTATATGTTATCAGAAAGATGAGAAGTCACGATACCAATTCAGGATAAATGGCTCTATTGTTTGTTGTAGAGCATGGTATGAGCTACATGGAATACCAAAGACATCATTTTATCGATACAAGGAGAACTTTGAAAATGGTGTGCGCCAATATGTACATGGGAACACATGTACATTGAGAAGGGGACTTCAACATACTAGTTTAGCAAGAGCACTACTAAATGAGTTTGTGGAAAACAACTCTGATAAGATGCCACATAGAAGTAGAACACTGCTAGATGGCTCAAGAGAGACTCAATTGGTGATTCCATCAACATAAAAACAAGTGGATATTTTATGTGAAATCAACACGACACTTGGCCAAATGGGCTATGAGACGAAGCTATCCCAATCTTCTTTTGATAGAATTTGGAACAAAGAGTACCCACATGTCACTTTAACAAAGACGAGTAAGTTCTCTAAGTGCAATATTTGTAGCTCAATAAAGGCAAGGTTAGAAGCTAAACCTTCTCTTGAAGAGAGAGCTCTTCTCTTGAGGGAGAGAGAAGTTCACATGGCACAACAAAAGAGTTGCAGAAGCCTATATTATGCATGGCGCACGTATTCAGAAACTCAACCACAAAAATATGTATGCATAATCCATGATAAGATGGATCAAAAGAAGACTGCCATTCCTAGATTACACATTATTCCTAAGGGTGTGGATTCAGGATATAATCTGCAGGTGGCATTGATTGGCATAATCACTCATGGACATGGAGAAGGTCATTCATTACGGACACTTTGTCTTGAATGGTTTGTGGCCAGCTAATCCAAATCTTACAATTGGCTCAATTGCTAATTGTTTACATAACCTAGAGAGGATAGATAAGCATCCTCTTGGTGATCTAGTAACAAATGGACTTCCAAGGAGCAATATTTCACTACTACATGCTTTGAACTCAAGGGATGCTTTGGACTACCATAACTTGAGTGATGGAAAAGATCCCATTGTGCAGTCAGAAATTGCAGAAGAGGAATTGGGGTCAACATTTCACAGGTTGCCAGAGAACTTGTTGCTACAATTGGATAATTGTGCAGGGGAAAACAAAAATCGATACTTATTTGCCTATTTGTCAATGCTTGTTGCAAGGGGTGTTTTCAAAACCATCCAGCTGGGATTTTTAATGGTTGGGTATACACATGAGAACATAGACACCATGTTTAGTAGGTTTTCAGAGAAGTTTAGAGTTACACAAACCTATACTTTGCCACATTTGATGGATACATTACGAAACAACTCATCTTCATCTCCAGCTCCATTTTTTCTCACAAAGATCCCCGATTTCAAGAAATATTGGGATGGCTATCTTTGTGATGGACAAGACATACTTGTTGGACATTCCAAAACGCTTCAATTCAGGTTCTTTATGCAGGATGAGACACCAATGATGCAATATAAGGCACATGTAGGTGTATCAAGCTGGAGTGGAAGTATTCGCCTTTGGGAAATAGACACAGAAGGCAAGCCAATGTTACCACATGGAGATCCACCTCTAGTACAAATGGCCGAGTATGTCAAGGCCCACGAAGAAGTCATTTTGGGGCTAAAGAACTATATAAAATTTTGGAAAAATTTAGGGAATGGTTCAAGTATTCCGCGATATTATAGACCCGTGATAGATTATTGGAGTAAGGTAATTGAAGAGATTGGAAAATCAATCATATCAGAGGGAGTCTTGTATGAAATGTTTTGGCCAAAAAATCAAGAATATTCTCACCTACAAAGCACTACAATGAATTTGCAACAAGGAGCAAAAAGATTCCTAGGCCTTGAAGAGTTGAACGATCATTTTTGTGGGCCTCAACGAGATAGGCCAAGAGAAGAGTTTGACCCTATGTCTGATGTGCACCAAGGTGACTTTCTTATGCTTGTTCCGAGTGACACAGAAATCTATCCAATGTGGCTTGCAATGGCTTTATCTGACATTGATAATGAGCCTACATCACCAAACTACAGAAAACTCTTGATTCAATATTGGGCACCTTGCACGAGAAAAAGTGGGATGACAGATACTCAAGCTTACAGTAATTGTTGGAAGGGTTATTGGGATGTCAACTATAAGGACCCACAAGTGTGGGAAACTGTAGATACAATTGTTTGGTCCTGGAGACCCAACAAATAAGGACCATTTTCTAGAATAAAGATTCCAGAAAGGCATGCTCTAAAAGCCAAAGAAGGCCTCACTCGTGCACATCAACCACACTTGGATCAAAGTTCAGATATGGTATCAAATGTGGAGTAGAATTATGTGGAGCTTCTATTGTGACTATACTAGTCAATTTGTAAACAAAATATTTTTTGTATCTTTCTTTGTTTTATGTAATTCGTAGTTATTATTCAAATCCATGTGTTGTACATCCTCTTGACTTTTGGTGTTTATCAACACCACAATCCTATGAGATTTTCACTTTATTTACTAACCACACACCTCAGTTTTTCCCACTTTAAGTTGAAAATTCCTAAATTACATGAATTTAGTCGATTTGCAGATTCCCATAATGTGAGATTTTTACCAAAATACCTAATATGGTCTTAAATGTGAGATTCATCAAGCCAATGAATTCATGCAAGTTCTTATGGATTACGCTAATGATGGCTTGTATAGGCTCACAAATGGAGACCCATAAATCTTCTACAGTGTAGAACCAAATGCTAGAGAGTTGACCACCCATAAGAACCTCTATGCATTCATGTATACAGATGCACATGAAGTTCAAGTTTTGAAGGTAATGATAAGTATGGAAGAGAGTACAAACTTGTCAATCCAATTGACTTAGAAGAATACACATACAAGGGTACTCCAGTTTCTACTTACTTTCAGCCAAAAACGATGTCAGAGTACATACCAGAAAGGATTCCATCAAGATTTCCTTCAAGACGAGAGGAGAGCATGAGGGACGTCTTTCCAAGAGACCATGAATTGGTTAGGTTGGTGACTAGACCACAACAATTAGGACCATATCAAGTGGCACAATGTGTCAAGACAAATTACAATGGGTCAGCGGATCCATATGCTCATGTCTCACTCTTCAAACAAGTGTTGAGAGTTGAACGAATTGCAGATTTGCATACTCAGTATGAGGGATTTGGATTGAAATTAGAAGGGACAACTTTGAGCTGCTTCCAACCACTAAATAAAGATGATTTTCTCAACATAGCACAACTCTTACAAGAGTTTTTAGAGGAGTTCTCTCAAATGGGAATCAAGCACAACATGCTGTCATAAATCTATGCTTTCAAGCAAAAAGCGCACGAGAGAGTGAAGGAAACTTTGCTTCGCTTCAAACAATACATAGAGAGATGTCCTACACAAGAGATACCGCAAGATGAGAGATTATCAGTTCTCTTCATAGAGGGATTGAGGAATGAAACTCTAAAAAAGGACCTCCATTTAAAATGATGCACGATGTTTGAGCAAGTTACTAGAGAATCTTTATATCTAGTTGACAATTGTAGGGCCTATGGAGAGGTGACTGGAGATACAGACAACGCGACCAGTAGTGCCTTATCTCTGAAGAGAGAATCAACAACAAAGAGAGATGTTTAAACTCCTTGGGAACCAATCATTGAACAAGTGGTTGAGGGAGTAATCAAAAGAATAAACCAAGCCTATGAACAAAACCTAGATGTATGACAACCACAATTGAGGAGATGTAATACTTGTGGAGGGGATCACCCCACTCCATGGTATAGCACTCAATGAAAGCCACAACGTGCACTAGGGAAACAACCACCTCGTTTGAATGATGGTAGAGTAGTATTCAACTACTCTACCATGATGGTAGAGTAGTATGAATGATGGTAGAGTAGTATTCAACTACACTCATCCAACATATGTTCCATAAACCATGAAAAACCACTACTCCAAGGATGCAAACACGCTCATGTTCATAGACAATCCTCAGGATTATGGTTCAACAAACATTTTGACAAGGCAAGAACAACCATTGACTAGATCACCAACTATGAAACAACAAGGTCCATGCTATGAGTGTGGAGGTGATCATTGGGCACAAATTTGTCCAAACAAATACAATTATTTGTATTCTATGAACATTGTGGAAGAGACCATCTACGCCAAAATTTTGCTAAGAATCTAGACTATAAAGGAAAAGCAACAATGGATGGTGTAGGCGTGCTTTCTTCTTCAAGCGGATCCAAGGTAGAACCCACCATTCCTTTAAACGTGATGACTCAAACTCAAGCTCAAGAAGCTGCTAAAACCACAATCATTGAGGAGGAAGCCACATTGCCTGTTCAGATAGAAATTGAGAACCAGACAAAATGAAAGCGAAGAGGTTATAGGAGAAAGCTTCTTTGGAAACTGAACTAAATTAAACAAAACAATAGCTTAGACGAGAGAAAGAGAGCAAGAAAAACGTAAAGGGACCTAAAGAGTCAAAGACTAAATCGGGAGGTTCAGTCTTGGTCAACAAAGTCTTTACCTTTAGATGCAATTTTGAAGGCCTATGAAGCTAAGCTAAAACCCAATCAAACCCAATAGGATAGATGGATAATATATCCTCATCCATGGTGGTGCAGCCCAAGTTTGTTGACTCTAGAAGGTGGCATGGGCAGATGTATGCAGGCAAGCAGAAGCATGGAAAAGGACTGGAGCAGCTAGGAAAATCATGGGATGGTAGGTAGCAGCAGAAGTGTATGCATGATGCGGCTTATAGGCCAAGGGAGGCTCCATGAGGGGCTAGTTTAGTGAATAGGTAAAAGAGATGCAAAGTGTGGCTTTTGGGTCTAGGAATGAAGCGCTTGAAGTGCTCAGGGAGCAGATCCAGACAGCTCATTAAACCGAGCTACGGAGCCCAAGATATTAAAGATAGAAGTTTCAGTGGATTGTAGATTCTTCTCGGACAGGGCATCTGGGGACAGGTGGTCCAAGTGGAAGACAATGTACAAGTAGAGAGCTCAATTCATGGATCCTACCTGTCTTTTCGGATTGCGGATCAAAGCCACGGTTTGCAGTTTATGGCCAGTTGAGTTTTTGTCGGGGGCTAGGTTGGTGCCCACCTAACCACATGGGGAGTCATGCCATCTGGGGTTGTTTTGGGTTGCGACAGAGTTTGAGAGGATGCTATGCAATGTATGAGGCTAGCAGGAAGTGACTGCATGTTAAACGGATCCCGGAGCGGAGAGATATGGCAGTCGGAAGATTGGGTGCCTTTGTCCAAAGTTGGTTGTGCAGATGATTTTTTCATTTTTGAAGGCCTTGGTTCAAGGGTGCCAAGGGGTTGAAATGCAGAGAGGGTAAGTGAGGTTGGAGCCGAGAAGTTGGAGTTTTAGCGAGTCTTGACTGCTTGAAAATCGGGTCCGGGAGCAGACTATAGGAGCTTGGGGAAGAGGACCAAAAAAAGAGGATCTTTTATGAATTTTTTGAAGGTTCTTAAGACCCTTCGGGGTGCATGTAAATGAGGTGCTGCCACATGGCAGTGGGATTATCTCGTATGTGCTGGTGGAATCAAATAGGCCACGCTATCAGGCCTGGGCCGTGAGTTCTCATTGGCACACAAGAGGGGAGAGAGATGGGATCTCCCACCCATGGCGATGGCGTGTGGGCGCAGGCGCTGCGCACGCGGACCTGATGGCGCTGGGTGGTGATTTTGGCCAAGTGGCGGCACAAGTGGAGTAGATCCGAGCAGCGGTGGCCTGCTGATGGAGAAACAGTATGATGACATAGAAACTCGTAAGGGCCAGTGCCCACGACCGCTAAGGGTCGAAATTTTTTAGGAAAGGGGTATACCCCCTCCCCCCAATAGCGACATCGCTATTGATCAAGGAGGGGAGGGGTCTCACTGCAGAGAGATGAGTTGAGAGGGACACTTAAAGGGAGAGGCAAAGGATGTCCAAAGATAAAGTCAAGCCAAGGCAAGAGAGAAGAATTCAAAGACCCAAGGGGAAATCCAGGCTGCCAAATGGAAGGAACAAAGAACCAAGGTGTACACCATGCAAATGTTTCCAAAAATCAAATATGCCAAGTGGTGGAATTGCAAACAAATTCTAAAAGAAGCTCTAAGTGAAGGCCACGGGAGGAGAAACTCATCCATTTTTTCTTTTTTGGACCTCCTAGAGGCCCCCCTATAAAATGATGTAAATGCGAAAATTTGAGGGCTTTTTTGCCTGAGTGTGTGATTGGAAGCTTGAAGCATGTGTGGTGCCACGCTTGCCATTGAAGCTGCATACTTGATTGTACTACTCCCCTATGCAATAATACCACTTATTTGCCCCTATCTCTTGTGTTGCTTCTCTCCATTCCCCTCCTTTTCTCTCTCTCTTCGTGTATTGGCCATTGCTTGCAGAATAGGAGTGTTTTGTGAGTCAGAAAGGGTGAGCTGAGCAGTGTGGGTGCATTTGTGCTGCAAGGTGTTTTCTTGCTAGGTGTGAGGTAGTTGTTCTGTGTGCTAAAGTGGAGTTGTTGGTGCAAATTAGCCAATTTGAAGGTGTTATTTGAGAGGTTAGGGGTGTTGTGGAATTCCTGGGCTATAGAGAGGCAAAAATTTTGTGTGCTGGGTGTGTTTCCTATTCCCCCTCTTCAACGATATAAAAAATAGAGGTTGCAAATGTGCAAGGAGCTCATCCAGGCGGCCCAAGCTCTTATGGAACCAGTTCTAGATGCTCCAAAAACTGAGGTGCTAATCCGTGAAAAACTCTAGGAATTGGAAATTCTTGGTATTGTAAACAAAGAGAAAGAGCCAGGCGTTGAGGAAACTTTAGATACAAGGGAAGTAGCCAATACCACAGATGGGATGGGCTCACAAGTAGTGATGCCTATTCCGAAGGTAGAAGAACCGTGGCAACAATCCTTATGGGAATCATCAGAAACCAAAAGATGGTAGTGCTATCTTACACTTAGCACCTATTCCTAAGATAAACATGGATCATGAAATTTTCCCAAGGGATATAATATCTCTATATGGGGATGATGGATCTGTCCCATCTCAAGAGAGTAAACCACGCTCTCTAAAGACTTCTCCATCTTTCATAGGAGAACTTGAAACAAAATTGGATGTTAAAATGGTATCTTCTCGGTGGAAAACCACACCAACAATGATGGATACCAAGAGCTTGCATGAATTGATGTCTTCTCCTATACAATGCACACTTTATCTCTATGAGCTACTAAAAATGAGACCGCATCTACCAGGCCAAATGGGCAAAAACTTGGAAAACATGTGATTGAAAATCCCTTCACATGACCAACTTGCAGACAAAAACATGGATGACACCTCGCCTAAGAAGCCCCTGGGGGAGGTCACCTAATAAAAATGTAACCTATCACGTGAGTTCAACAGAAGGGTATTTAAAGTTCTTGAAACTTACAGAAGGGTATTATTTTTTCAAATTTGAAATTCACAGATAAGGGGTTTTACAAACATGTCTTGAACGCACGTGATATGGTAGTTTTACACATAGTGAACCCCCAAAGAAGAAGCCTCAGACAAAGCCAGTACCAGTAAATAAGGTGGGTGACTACCGTGAAAGAGAACAAGGAAACACCACCTTACCACTTGAGTACAAAGGAGTAAATGCGGTTGCTATATTAGATAGTGGGGTATGAATTGCCATTGCAACCAAAGAAATATGGAAAAAATGGGAAAAGCCTACTCACAAAAAACGAATGAAATCGCAATTAGAAGATGGATATGTGGAGAAACCGATTGGAATATTAGAAAAAATCATCGTATCCTTGTGTGGCATAGAGTATGAGCACACATTTTCCATAATAAATTTGATAAGAGCAACAACTTTGATATCATATTGGGCATACCATTCATGCGTCAGCTCAAAATGGTACAAGACTCGGTCTATGACTGTATCTACTTGAGACACAAGGATGTAACTACAAAAATCAGTGTCAAATATCATAGTCATTAGGGCCAATTTGGATGAAATAAGGGCTCTTTAGGGTTTCTCTATTCTTGATCTAAGGGTCAAGGAGGAGCCACATTTCCAAAAGTATGGCACTTTTGTACATGTGTCAAGATCTCCTTCACTTGCTTTTGGAATATTTTGCACTATTTTAGCCATAACTTTTGCATATGAAATCCAAATTTAGCGCTCAAATGGTCTATGGGTGGCGCTTGATGAGCTCTATCCAATGAGTACCCATGTTGAATAGTTTTGGTAAGATCTTCAAGGTATTTTTTAGGTTGCCCCTTTTTAGATCCTTACACAGCCCTTTTTTCATCCAAATTGGCCCTAATGTATAGAGACATAGAACAAACCTCGCGGGAAGAATTAAACTCCACAATTGATTTGGAAAGCAAAGCATATATTTGGATGTATGGAGATCTTGAGAGTGTAAGTCTGAGGAAGGAGGATTGTATTCTCGATCGACCTATGGAGGACACATACTATATTACAGAACCTTTTCGAAAAGAGATGTTTGAACCTTTTGGATGGGATCAAATACTAGTGACTCTTGATGTGTGTGAATGGGGTGACATTTATTTACGATAAAGGTGTTGAAGGAAGCTAATGAAGTTTGTGAGTATGAAAGAAAATAAGGTGAAACAGATACCTGCATCATGGAGCAGGGTGCCAAAGTGATAACAAAGGAAGAAGAGAAACCACAAGAATATGTCATCATTGACATATCTAAAGAATCAACATAATCTGTTTCAAAGAATATGTCATCATTGACATACCTAAAGAATCAACATAATCTGTTTCAAAGAATTCAACTTCAAAAAAAGTACAATTGAAAGCAGATGAAGGACCAAAGTTTCGAAGTTCAATGTCAAACACAAGATCAAGAGAAGAACAAGGATAAGGAAGAAGATCGATTGTCTCCTACGACGATCAAATTCAGCATATGTAGAGAAACATGACTCAAAATCACATGTTAGCTGTGATAGATCCAAAATCGACAAAGAATATAATGTCTTATGATACGTGGATAATGATTGGGAAGCCGCCAATCACTGAGCTAGAGGAGATAGTGTACACAAGTTCTAAAATGAAGATTCCTAGATTTGGCATGGCAGAAGCAGTACTCAAGTTGAGTACTGGGGAGTACAAGGATACTTTCCACATAATTGACTCCCATCATATCAAAGAGAGTCTGATCCTGACAAAAATTGAGAGGAACTTCTTCTTTTGACAACAACCAAAAACTTCAACAACGAAAACGGTAAGACTTCGTAAAGCTTCTCAAATCCATGAAGAGAAGAAACTGCCAACCATCGTGGAAAAAGATAAAGAAAAGGTAAATACTTGATCAAGTATATCACCCTCGCAAGACAACTTTACCTTCAATGAGCCTACATCAAACTTACAACGAAGCTTCTACATCAAGAGCCAAACCATCAACAATGCAATGGTCACCAAAGCACAAATTCTACCAACCAAAGTTTCCATCACAAAAAAGAATCTAGAAGAAGCAAAAAAATGTCAACCAAGTGTTGGTATCCAAAGAGCACATCAAAGTCAAAGACCCAGATTGGATACAACAAACACTAGTTCAACTTCAACAACATAAAGTGACAGTGTGGGTAGCATCAAATGAGTGAATCACTGCTCAAGGCTACTTCCAAGGAAATGTTAATTTTTGGGCCAAAAAGCCTAAAGTAATAGCCTAGACCTACCCACCTCAACGAGCAAGTTCTACAAAGAACAAGAAGCACTATCAACACAAGGTAAACAACTCAAGCAAGAGAAAAAACAACAAAAAAAGGCAATAAGTATGGGTACCAAAGTCAGACCTCAACCAAGCTACCCAATAGCAGGTGGTGAAGTTGTGGATGATTCCACTGAAGCTACTCAAAGCACAAGGGTTTTACAAAGGTAACACTCTAATATGGTTACCAAAAGTCTTAGCTCAATATGGAACAACTAAGAGAAATCATGCAGCACAAGCTTCTACCCCAAAGCAAGCAAAGACAACCAACATCCACAACAGAAGCCAATTGCAACCAAGGCTTCTACAATCTACAGATGGATACCTCGTCATCAACTAAAAAAACAAGGCTTCTACAACACAAATCATCAGGTATGGCTACCAAAGCCTAGTGTCCATCGAGTCATCAAGCGAAAGGAGAAAATGCAAAATACAATCACACATGAACCAAAGACAAGGTGGGTTCCAAAATTACTCATGGAATCTCTATCACAAAAAATCCACGCATCTCGACAACCACTTCTCATGCAAGATAAAGAAAAGGCTACATTAGTCTCTATAGCAGCTGAAGAACTTGTTTTTCAAAAAAGTAGTGACAACAATGACAAGTAAGTCAAGAGGAGTCAAAGTATGCCAGTCTAATAAAACAATGGTGGCATCCAAAGACCAACACAATGGAAGAGGCCTAAATTTTTAGAACTTATGGAATTGGGTTTTTGGACTTGAACAGGTAAGTCCAAGTTGCCATTAAACATACATGGAATAAAAGTCATAGTTGGGTATCTAAGCCACTAAATGAGCAAGGTGTTAGTCCCAAACCTTGATGTAATATTCTATGTGGTCTAAGCATCTTAGTTATTCTAGGTACTCCTCAAGATGGAAGAATTGAGCATAATTACGTTGTGTCGCTCATGCTGGTATAGGTGAGCTTAAGAGTTGAATTCATCGTAGTATAGTGGTAAGTGAAGGAGGAAGCTCAAAAGATACTCACTCACTTAGCACAGCGAGGTATGAGTGGAGAAGCTTCTACATCAAAAACCCTTCTTTGAAACGTGGAAGCTATTGAGACGTCCTTTGATGTAACATGTGCTATATTTTTTCATTGAAGTACCCATCAACTCCATCTCTTACACTACATGCTTTTTCTTTATAAATTTCTCTTATGCATATAGGGTATCCCATAACTGGCACTTGCATTAGGCACTCTTCCTTTGCCAAGCACTCACCTTGTATGATAGGTACTTCAACTCCAATAAGAGCAAATACCAAAGTTACTTTTTTCCCTTTCGTCATCGAGGTTTAGACATTAATCTAGAGTCACATCATCTTCTTGTATATATTACTTCTACATCAGCAATAATAAAATGGCTACCCAAATCAATCGGTAACAACTTGGAGCTACAATTGTAGATCCCATTGTACTTATCAAGAGAATATCTTACATTCAAGTAAACAACAAATTTTTGGCAAGCAATGGAAAAATGAAGAATGTCCTACAACAACAAGCAATGAAAAATTGAGCAAGCGAGCTATACACAACAACCGTATGTATCTCACACAGTGCTTCAATATTGGTGACCTATTATAGACAACTCAAAGTGGACATGGAAAGCAAACCCAACATAAGGTACATGCCACAAAGAGGATTGGTTCTATAAACTCAAAAACATGAAAATCCCTCTTCATGGTGTCAAGACTGACAACAAAGAGGAGAACGTGCAGCAAGAAAAAAAATTTGCCTCAACAATTAAGCTCAAATTACGTATCAACAACACGACAACAACGACAAAGCACTTCCCAAGCTGAGACCAACCTTGAAGACAAAGCTGCATACATCCCTATGACAATACTGCACAAGGTCGTATCAAGGGACAACAGGATTTAGGAAGGGAGGATTGTTTGAGGATAGCAGATCGAATAGGCACCCAACTTGTTGGACACGTAGCCAAACACCACATTTATACTCTATTAGTTTCCAAGATAGTGTAGTAACATTACTCTGTGTAAATCCTGATTCCAAGGTAGCAAGTCAATTCCCTGAGTTGTAATACTGTCATGATAGTTGTAAAAGTCCATGTGAACTGGCCACTGGCCATTTAGAAAGCCCTGGGTATAAAGGTCAATGACTTTATTGTTGTGAAAGGGGGCTTATTTTTAGAGAAGAGGAGATCTCTAAAACCGTTGTGAGCGGGATGAAAACACACACAGCGCCTCTATAACAACCCGACACACACTCTTGGGAATATACACACACACACTATGGGGCACCACTCAGCTTACACAACACACCTGGCCGAGACAGGGAACACACCTATGGAGTGAGAGGAGAGAGACTATCCACTTGCCCACTCCACACAGAGAGATACACAGACACACACACACCCAAAAAACTCAGCTCAAAAGAGGAGAATTTTTGATGTCTAGATACAAATGATCTTGGGCCAACACAAATGGAGCAAACAACTCACACAGTATGGGTAAAATATGCCAGATACAATCACAAACTGGAGCAGAAGATTCGCTCATAGGAGAAACTTACACAGCCAAAAAAGCAGAGAAACAGTGAGGAATTTGGAAAAATGGACAGTGCCATCACGTCCCGAACATCCCAAAACCCCAGTCTACAATGTCAAAGTGCTCAAATCCGACCTCGGATGAGCAGTTTACGGCCAAAACAGGCTCCAAAAACCCCAAAAACACACCTACGGCTGTTCCTCCTCTCTTCTCCACGTTTTTTCTGGTCTTCTCTCAGTTTTGTCAGTTCCCACACTTATCTTTATTACTTGGGCACCCTTGGCCTTTTAGATGACCTCAAACGGATCCCGAACAGGCCAAAAACTGACCTCGCAGTGCATAGTTGTCACCTTTTTGCATCATCCGCACACCTGACACTCATTTCTTTTCAATAATGCATCCCACCACCACGTGAAGTGGCCCCAAAAAGTGGTCCTAATGATGACCTTTCTGCATAATTATCACAAGGAAACACCCACATTGTGTCCATGCTTCTCTACGTGCAAATAGCCTTGTCTGGAGTTCCAAAAGCATAAATATTGCAGGCCACATTCAACCCAACCGATAGAGACAACTCAAGTGACTCATCACCTGACATCTTGGCTTCACCAACCATAGCAACAACCTACAAATCATGCACCCAAGTAGCTAAAATCATTGTGTGAAGGTAAAGTTGTTGATATCCAAAGCACAAAAGTATCCCCGCAGCACACATATCCCTAGCATAGGCATCCACATAGCTTATATTGGACTCATATATGCCAAACCCCTTCTCCTCATCATCACACATAACTTCATCCACATCATAATCATGGCTATCACCACTATCCATAGCTTCTAGCATGGGTTCATCAGTCTCCAAGAATACAGATCCCTGCTCTAAACCACAATCATGCTCACAAATCGATTCAATCACTGCACATCCATCAACATATGGCTTCAAAACAGGCTCCACATCCAACAAATCCAAAAAATGGCTCTCAACCTTGCCCTCTTCCCTAATTTCCAAGGAACTAGTATCCAAAGATACGTACTCATCATCAATAACCTCAACCTCACACTCACACCCAGAATCACAAGGTACACAAGTAGCCAATGCATCCTCTTCAAGACTTTTCAATCCTATATCCAAAGCATTACTCACCTCTTTAGGCTCTTTCATAAACCTGTCAACCTGCAAGACCTCTTTACGCTTCACAATAGACCTTGGGAAGAAACGAGAAACATCATAGGATAGGCTAATTTTCACCTGCTTAAACTTAACTTCATCTTCCATGTCAAATCTATCTTGCACATGCATACCTGTACTGATACCATGTTCCTCAAGACGCTTAAACTTCCATTCCTTGTGCTTTGCAATGCATACCGCATCTTTAAAAGACTCGGGCGTCTTCAACTCAACCTCGAACCGCAACCAAGGTGACAAACCATCAACAAAAGAACTTTTCTTCAATGAACAAGGGGGGGTCTCATCCTTAAGAGCAACACACCAACGAGTCCATAAATCTGTAAAACCTTGTACATAGGCATCAACACCTTGACAAGAACCTTGCTTAAGAGCATTGAGCTCATTCCATTCTGCATTTGCATCTTCCACAACCTGGAAACACTCTAAAAAAGCTTTTATAAACTTGTCAAGACTCAAACCATAAGAAGAAGCCACTGCTTCTTTAGCTTCCAAATCCATGACCAAACACGGGCCTCATCTTTCAAAAGCAATCCAAATAGCCTCAAAATCTTCTCCTCATCACACATATTGTTTCTTATGCATGCCACCTTGACTTGCTCCAGAAAGTCTTCCGCATCTGCACCACTTCTTCCATGAAATTCCGGTTAAGAGAAATCCATGGCTACCCAAGTTACGATGCTTTGAGAACCCCTTCGAACACACGTACAAGAACGCAAAACTTTTGACTGACTCAATTCCTAGAAACTTCAATGGAGCTCAACTTTAGATAAGGAAAAACACATGCACATCAAATGAGTTTTCATAGTTAATCATTGGAATTACAACACACAAAGGACATTCCAGTATCTCTCTCAATCTTCTTGGCCCAAACATAAAGACTATGCGCTGCTAGAAAAAGATCTTCCTAGACACATGAACAATAATCTGGATTCTTTGAGTTAAATGAAAAGGAGTGAACTGAGGTCCATTTTGATCATCCATTAAAGTCAACCATGCAACTCCCAAGAAAGCACACCTGTCTTATCCTCTGATTTTGCCAAAATTTCAGCAGCATAACAGCATAAATGGCTCAAAAGACCAAAAACCAGCCATCATAACTTGGAAAATTGTTGACAGAGTTTCCCTAAAAGTAGAGCAGTAGGAACCCAAAATATAGACTGTATATATATGCATAAACTGCCAACAATAAAACCCGAGCATCAAACAGGAATCACTAATACATAGCCTATGGCGAGGTCACGAAAAGGATGCTCCAGCTACCTGTATCACTAGAAGGATCTCCACATTTGAGAATCCCCCAGCTCAATAAAACCTCACGCTATCGACCCTCACACGAAGGCTTATGCAAATCTCGTATAGTCAAGTCTCAGAAATGACTATCTTCTAGACTAAGTCTCAGAAATGGCTGGGACTGCCAAATAAAACCAAGTATGGCTCCACAAAGGCGTACAAAGGCAGTTTCCACAAGTAACGACAATCCAATAGACAATGCGCTCAAATAGGCGCCAAATGATGCATACCCAGAACCATTGCAAGTGACACCACTGCTAGTATATCACTGTACTCCAGCTACATGTACCTATGTGAATCACCTGTATGTATACCTGTCCCTGTAACCTGTAACCTGTAATCTGCAACCTACAACCTATAATCCCGAATCTCGAAGCTTGAAGCTCGAAGAAGAAGGTACTCGAAGAAGATCCTCCGTGGGGGCGCCAAAAGAATGTGAGCGGGATGAAAACACACACAGTGCCTCTATAACAACCCGACACACACTCTTGGAAAGATACACACACACACACACACACTATGGGGCACCACTTGGCTTACACAACACACCTGGCCGAGACAGGGAACACACCTATGGAGTGAGAGGAGAGAGACTATCCACTTGCCCACTCCACACAGAGAGATACACACACACACAAAAAAAAAAAACTCAGCTCAAAAGAGGAGAATTTCTGATGTCTAGATACAAATGATCTTGGGCCAACACAAATGGAGCAAACAGCTCACACAGTATGGGTAAAATATGCCAGATACAATCATAAACTGGAGCAGAAGATTCGCTCATAGGAGAAACTTACACAGCCAAAAAAGTAGAGAAACAGTGAGGAATTTGGAAAAATGGACAACGCCATCACGTCCGGAACGGCCCAAAACCCCAGTCTACAATGTCAAAGTGCTCAAATCCGATCTCGGATGAGCAGTTTACGGCCAAAACAGGCTCCAAAAACCCCAAAAACACACCTGCGGCTGTTCCTCCTCTCTTCTCCACGTTTTTTCTGGTCTTCTCTCAGTTTTTTCAGTTCCCACACTTATCTTTATTACTTGGGTACCCTTGGCCTTTTAGATGACCTCAAACGGATCCCGAACAGGCCAAAAACTTTCCTCGCAGTGCATAGTTGTCACCTTTTTGCATCATCTGCACACCTGACACTCATTTATTTTCAATAATGCATCTTGCCACCACGTGAAGTGGCCCCAAAAAGTGGTCCTCATGATGACCTTTCTACATAATTATCACAAGGAAACACCCACGTTGTGTCCGTACTTCTCTACGTGCAAATATTGACCCCATTTAGCCTCCTGACGCCACTAGATACCATCTGACGCACCTGCTTACCTCATGTCGTCGGCCTGTGGATCGCTTCCTCGAGAAGTTTTACGTGCTACCAACTCCTCATTATTGTAGAAAAAACACATTGGTACTGGTAACGATGAAAATCGAGGCACTATGTACATGCTTGCCTACCTGTACACATTGTTGGGGTATAAAGCCCAATGTGGTCGCCCAGTAAGTGGGCGGGCCGCCAGGTATGTACACATATTCTTTTGTTAAAACCTAATAAGAACTCACTATGCTCTACACATTACAGTAGAGCGAGTTCACCATATCGTCGTGCTCTTCTTCTCGCACTCTCTCTCGCGTCGCACTTCCACTCGTACTCCTTCAACTGGTATCAGAGCTCAGATCGAGGCTCGGGGCAGCACTCCAGGAGGCTAGAGTCACCAGCTCAGATTGGAGTGAAATTCGACAGGCGAAGACACGGCCCCAAATCTCGTGGGACAGCTTGAAGGGCTTGGTGTTGTCATAATTTCATTCTAAGGTCATCTCAGCCACTGTTCGGCTTCGACAAAGGTCTACGCAGGCCATTTTCGACTACGTGGTCTCGACAAGTGCATATCCGACTCTGCAAATTTGGGGTTTTCAGCCTACGACTGCAGGTGCTGAGGATATCGACACTCCTAGAGTGTTGATTTGTGGCTGTCTACACATCGAAGGACGGCTCACAGTTCTTGGAGGCGTGTCACATACGAAATGGGCGCATATACACACAGACTGTAGGCGACATCCACTAGTTCATTGGGTAGCTTGTGTTTGCTGCTTGATATTCCAGATTTCATCCTGACATTGCAGGTACTTCCACATGGGATGTATTGTCAGAGATGATGTATGTCTGTTGAGGGTTTGCTGGCTGTGAGTCACGCAGCAAACAACCCCCGCAGCGGTTACAGCATACAGTGGGAAATTTGTGGATGTATGACTTTGTGGGAAGTCTATGTACTGTCAGATTTATTGTAGCCTTTGTTGAGGGACATTGCAGGTACTTCCACATGGGATGTATTGTCAGAGATGATGTATGTCTGTTGAGGGTTTGCTGGCTGTGAGTCACGCAGCAAACAACCCCCGCAGCGGTTACAGCATACAATGGGAAATTTGTGGATGTATGACTTTGTGGGAAGTCTATGTACTGTCAGATTTATTGTAGCCTTTGTTGAGGGTCGAGTGAGGTTTTACTGAGCTGGGGGATTCTCGAATGTTGAGATCCTTTCGGTGATACAGGTCTTGGAGCGATCCCTCGAGCACCCTTAGATAGGCAGCTAGGATGTATTGACTGTGAGTTAGACAGTTGGGATTGCATCTTTGCTTTACTGCCGTTGAGGCATTGTCATAGTCTATGCTTACAAGACAGTGAGAGGATAGTGAAAGACAGTACAGGTGCAGGACAGGTTTACCCGCAGCTTACAGTGTTAGAGAGACATTGTTTTTTGAGCTGTTTTTTGGTCTGTTTTTGAGTACACTAGAGCCACTTTACAAAGGAGACTCTGCCGAAATTTATGCAGAATCTGAAGCTTTCTTGGTTCATTTGACAGGTTGATATTGGTTCAGAGGTCAGTTTACAGGGGAAACTCTGCCGAATTTTTCCCAGGAAAGTAAACCACTGTGAAGCGTAGCTATGGCTAGATCACAGGACACTGCTCTTTACAATATCAAGAAGCTGGATGGAACCAATTTCCCATTGTGGAAGCAGCAGATTTGGCATGTGTTGGTACAAAAGAAGCAGATAAAACCTATAAAGCTCAAGGGGATAAAACCAGAAGATATGGACGAAGATGAATGGAGCGAAATGGATGAATTGGCACTTTCTACCATTATGCTGACTTTGGCAGAAAGCGTTTACTTCAATGTAGCAGACGAGATGTCGGCTTATCAAGCATGGTTAAAGCTGAGTGATCTTTATGAGCAGCAGAGTGCAGCTTCACAGGTATACTGGCTTAAAAAGCTTGTTGACTTGAAGATGAAAGAAGGGACACCTATGTCCAATCATCTAAATGAATTCAACACAATCTATAGTCAGTTGTCAGCTCAAGGTGTCAAGTTTGATGAACCTATTAGAGCTATGTTCCTGTTGATCACATTGCCGGAAAGCTGGGACACTTTTCGCATAGCTTTGAGTAATTTTGCACCTCCATATGGTTTTAACATAGCAGGTGTAGAAGGAAGTCTGCTTACTGAAGAAACCAATAGAAAGACAATGGACAAAGGCAAAGGAAAAACCTTAGTTGTCAGGGGAAGGACCAAAGAAAAGTACAAAGGTGGAAAGAGGAATCAGTCTCGTAGCAAGTCCCGCAGTGCTAAAGGCAAGAGTGACATAGAATGCTACCATTGTGGCAAGAAGGGTCACATGAAAAGAGACTGCAGAGAATGGAAAGCAGAAAAAGGCAAAGAGAAAGCTGAAGACCATGGTGAGAAGAACAAGTCCTCAGTGAAGATTCAAGAAATAAATGTGACAAACACTGTTGCAGAGGATGACAGTCTAGTGTCAGGAGACATCTACTCCTTGAAGAATACAATGGACTCAGCTCTTCTTATAGCATCTGATGGAAATGCACTGAGTGACTGGATTATAGACTCAGGGGCATCACTTCATGTGTCTCCAAACAAGGAGTGGTTTACTTCTTATGTGACCACTAAAGATCATGTTCGGCTAGGAAATGGGCAGACATGTGCGATCTTAGGTGTTGGAGATGTTCAATTGAAGTTTCAGAATGGCTCTTCTTTCACGCTGAAGAATGTGAGACATGTTTCCGCAATTACAAAGAGCTTGATCAGCACAGGTTTACTTGATGATGCTGGCTACGTCACCACTTTTGGATAGAACATGTGGAAGATATCCAAGGGTTCTATGACAGTAGCACATGGAGTAAAGTCTGGAGGACTTTACATGATTTATGTATCAAATGTCTCTAAAAATGTAATAAATGTAATCGAGCAGCTGAACGTTTCTTTGTGGCATAGCCGGTTATGACATATGTCCAAGAAGGGAATGGAAATCTTGTCTCGTTCTAGTTATTTTCGTGGCTTTTCATTTAATGATTTAAGACCATATTAGGTAAAGTGGGAAAATCCCAATTCCCAGGTTGGACAACTTTCAATATATCATGTATAAAATATAGAGATTTTGTCAAAAATTTGAGTTTTCTTAAGGTCTCATTCCACTTTATGCACATACAATACACAATGAAAACAACTAAAATATCATGGTTTCAATCAATTGGATTATTAGAAGAGGAGTATATTGCATCCATTATCGTTGTCTATGTTCTACTATCCCACCTACAACTTATCTTAACATGGAGAGCTTGGTTTCTAGGTCCACCACTTGTCCAAGTTAATGGAAAAGTGACTCAAGGTTCACAACTTGTGAAATCAAGGATCCATTGAGGAATACAATCCACTTGGCTATTTTTCCTTAATTTATTGCATGTGACATTTAAGCAAGGTCCACTTCTAATCTATAACTTCTTAATTTGAGGCATGGGGCATACATAAAATATGTAGCATATGCTCTATTGCCTCATAGGAAGGTTGGTTTCAAGGTGCACTTATCCATGCTAGCATATCTTGGAGAAATGATGGAGCTTGCTTCTCTCCTTGTTTCAATGGAGACTAGCTTGGACAAGTGGTGGACCTTTGCTTCTCTCTATGTTTCAATAGAGATAGCTTGGACAAGTGGTGATCTTGGAACAAAACCCCCATGTAAAACATATCATGGGTATTCCAAGTGATTAGAAAGATTACCATTTAAGATATAACCTTATAGGTTGGACAACTAGATCTTGGCTTGGAGAAATGGTGGACCTTTGATTCTCTCCATGTTTCAATGGAGTCTATCTTGGAGAAATGGTGGAGCTTGCTTCTGTCCATGTTTCAATGGAGCCTAGCTTGAATAGTTGGTGGACCTTTGCTTCTCTCTATGTTTCAATAGAGTTAGCTTAGACACGTGGTGGATCTTCAAAATAAACCAACTACTATCAATGTTGCCTAGCTTGGACAAGTGGTGGAGTGTTTCTCTACTCCATGTTTCAATGGATCTTAGCTTGGACAAGTGTTGGACCTTAAAACAAAAACCCCATGTACAACATAGAATGGATTTTCTAGATTTCAATGGAGTCTAGCTTTAACAAATGGTGGAGCTTGTCTTCATCCATGTTTCAATGAAACTGGCTTGGACAAGTGGTGGACCTTGTAACAAACCCCCCCATGTACAACATATCATTGGTTTTCTAAGTGATGGGAAGGAATACCATTCAAGATATAAACTTATAGCTTGGATAAGTAGTTGACTTTAAAACCAAATTCATCATAATACAATGAAATACAGGTCAGCCAATTCCTAAATCTTGAGACCAAACCTCCCATGCTATTAGAGATAATATATTGGATAAGTGGTGGACCTTCTATTATTTTCCCATGCCTAGTTTAGACAACCGGTACACTTCGCAGCTATAAAGGTTGGACGAGTTGTGGAGCCTTGTTTCTATCCATGTTTTAATGGATCCTAGCTTGGACAAGTGGTGGACCTTGGAAAAAAGCTTCCATGTACAACATATATGAGGTTTTCCATGTTTTAATGGAACCTATCTTGGACAAATGGTGAAGCTTGCTTCTCTCCATGTTGATTTTGGAACTACCTTAGACAAGTGGTGGAGCTTTTCTTTTCTACTCTTCATAATACAACGAAGTATATGTTGGTTACATGGTGAATCTTAAGGCCAAACCTCCCATTTTACTAGAGATGATAGGTTGTGTTGGAGCTATATATGGCTCACTCTACTCAACTTGGTCTCACCTATATATTTGTATCTTGTCCTCAATATGAATCAGTCTTTGGGAGCGTATATGGTGTGTCTCTTGTCTCGTCTCTCTCTCTTTCTCTCTACATCTCAACAGTGTCTCTTGTCTCGTCTCTCTCTCTTTCTCTCTACATCTCAACAGTGTCTCTTGTCTCGTCTCTCTCTCTTTCTCTCTACATCTCAACATGGTATCAGAGCAATAACGATCATGCGCCGATTCAATTCATGGTGACAAAACAGTATGTGTATGCGATTTGCATGTAAGATTCAAAAATTGCTACAAATTTTATATTTGAGCATTGATTCTTGTTAATTGTGGTTGTTTTGTGTTAAGAAGAATATGATTAGTGTTTTGTGTGACGTTTATTACTAATCAATCTAATCGTTGATTACGTTTTCTCGTTGATGACACCCTAAACTTCATCTCAATTTTTCTTGCTGTTCTGCTCAAAATTTGGAGAAACTTTGCACTTTTCATCCAAAACTTGTTCGTCTCTTTGAGCTCTTCGATTTGAGTTCTAGGTTTGCGTCAATCGGAGTTCGCAGCAGAAAGTTATGCTGTTTTTACTGCAATTGAGCTTGACGCAGCTTTCTTCGTCCTACTTCTTCGTGAAGCGTCCGCGATCGTTTTTCTTATTTTGGCGTTAACTTTTTCGAGAAGATTTAGCTTTTTGCTATTCATATTGTGGCCGTCAATCTTGCGTCTCATGCCACTCTATTTTGAGGACTCTTTTATTATTAACGTCTCCTTTACCCTGCCCTTTTTGGGTGACGTCTCTCACATCTTTGGAAGTTCCTTGAGCATCCTTCTTACGTTTATCGTTGACAGAACGCAGTCCTCATACCTCTCTCATTCTCAATTGCGGCCTTCACCATATATGGTGTGAAAATTCTGCGATCTTATCTTATACGTCTTCTCGCAACAAGATATGGCTATGAATATTCTCGTCAACGGCTTTCCTTCTGGCCAGAGTTCTGTTCCTCCTTTCCAAGGTCAAGGTTTTCCAGGCTGGAAAGCAAAGATGCTGTTAATTCTTGAAGGCCACCTCTGAATTTGAGACTGTTAATTTGAGACGAGTAATATTTTCTCTCGTCTCAAATTTCCTAATAAGCAATGTTCTTACTGCAACAGAAATGGCCATACTGAAGATGATTGTTGGGCACGTCAATATGATGAAGAACACAATATTACCACAAAACAACCACGTTTATCTAGAGACTCTTCTTCTTCTTCTTGTGAATATTGTGGACGATCTGATCATCCCACTCATATGTGCTATAAGCGTCGATTTGACACAGATCGGAATAGAGCATATGCTACTGAACATCGAAACAACATTGTACCAGAAACAAGCTGCGTCCTATGTTCAGTTGCTCCAGACAGAATACTTCATGTACGTGATGGATCACTTTTTATTGTCGATTCTGGTGCTACAGGAAATATGACATATCACTCTAAGTGGCTCCATAACTATCATCCACTGCCAGTTCAACGTGTTGTTTATCTTGCTTATGATACTACTTGTCAAGTAAAGGGTATTGGAAACTTATATCTTGGTACCTTATCTTCTTCCACTCGAATTTTGCGAGGAGTATTACATGTACCAGATCTTCAACGTAACCTTCTTTCAATTGCTAGACTTGTTGATCTTGGTCTGTGTGTTGGATTTGATCATACCAAATGCCGAATTGAGAAAGATGGACAGACTATAGCCACTGCTCCTCGAAATGGTAATTTGTTTGAACTTTCTCTCAACGATGCTGTAGCAAATGTTGTCATTGCTCCAGGTGATCATGATTGCAAAGTATGGCATCACCGTTTTGTTCATGCTGATTTCTCAAAACTCCTTGATCTTCAACGTCGTGATCTTGTTCATGGCATGGATCTTAAAGTCCATCCTCATATGGGAATTTGTGAATTTTGTGCTCTTGGGAAACACAATCGCAAACCCTTTCCTCTTTCAAATACAACTCATTCTCATGACATATTGGATCTTGTTCATACTGATATATGTGGACCTCTACCTTCTTCGAGATCACAATATCGCTACTTCATTACTTTCATTGATGATTTCTCAAGGTATACGACAGTATTTCTACTTAGACAAAAATCTGAAGCCTTATCTGTTTTCAAACAATTCCACAAGGCTGCGGAACTTCAAACTGGTCGTCGCCTTAAGAAGCTTCGTAGTGACAATCGAGGCGAATATGTTTCTCGAGAGTTTGTGAGTTACTGTGCTGACAATGGAATTCATCATGAACACACTATTCCATATTCGCCTCAACAAAACGGTGTTGCTGAACGAAAAAATCGCACTATTCTCAATGCTGTAAGATGTATGCTGATTCATTCTGGCTTATCTCGTGTTTTTTGGGCTAAAGCTACTTTGACAGCAGTATTTATTCAGAATCATCTTCCTACTACTGCACCCTCTGGTAAGATACCCATCACAGCATGGACAGGTGACATTCCTTCTGTATCTCATTTTTGAACCTTTGGATGTATTCCTTATATTCATGTTCCCAAAGAAACACGAACAAAGCTTGATGCTCCTGGTCTTAAAGTTATTTTTATTGGATATTCTGACACTTCCAAAGGCTACAAATTCTATGACCCTTCCTCCAAGAAAGTAATTGTGAATCGTGATGCTACTTTTAACGAACAGCTTATGGGAGGCTCATGGTCCATGGATGATTCTGATGATACTAAATCATTGCTTCAAGATTTTCCATTTCTTTCAGAAGATGAAACTCTTCCTGTAGAGCAACTTTCCTCTTCACAACCATCCATTCCGAATGTCGCCAATGATGATATTGATATTTTTGTTGATCTGCCTATTGATTTTGAACATGGCTCATGTCATGTTTATGATGACGATATTGCTGATAATGCTTTTTCTACTTCCGAAGATCCAATTACTTATGATGAAGCTATCTCTTCACCACAAAAGGATCAATGGAAAGAGGCTATGGAAGCAGAGTACGATTCTCTTATCTCTAAAGGTACATGGATACTAACTGAATTACCTCCTGGTCGTACAGCTATTAAATGTAAGTGGGTGTATAAGACAAAAGTAAAAGCAGATGGATCTTTTGACAAGTTCAAGGCGCGTTTAGTTGCAAAAGGTTATTCCCAAGTAGCTGGTGTTGATTATCAAGAGACTTTTTCACCAGTTGTTCGCATTACAAGTGTTAGAGTTTTATTGGCATTTGCTGTTCAATTTGATTTAGAAGCTCATCAAATGGATGTGCGAACTGCTTTTCTTAATGGTGACTTGGAAGAGGAAATTTATATGGAACAACCAGAAGGGTTTGTTACTCCAGGTAAAGAAGACCTTGTTGCTCAACTCCATAAGGCACTATATGGTCTCAAACAAGCTTCGCGAGCCTGGTATACAAAATTTGATCTTTTTCTCACCTCTAAAGGATTCATCTCTTGCTCGTCAGACCCCAACTTATACATAAAACGCCAAGGTAGCAGTTTTGTGATTCTTGCTCTTTATGTGGATGATACCATCCTTGTTTCCAATGATTTGGGATTTCTTCAGCAAGTGAAAAAGTTATTGTCTTCTGCATTTGATATGGTGGATCTTGGAGAGATTCACTCGTGTCTTGGCATTCAAATCCAACGGAACCGTACAAAAGGTATTTTATTCCTTCGACAGTCAAAGTTTATTGCAGATACTATTCAAAAATTTGGTATGGAATCTGCACATTCAGCCAACACACCTTGTCTTGCAAGCTCTACGAAGAACACTTCTGACAATGGCGGTCAACTTGTCACAAATCAACCTTATGCTAACTTGATTGGATGTCTTCAGTTTGTTGGCATGAACACTCGTCCTGATATTCTATTTGCTGCTAATTATCTTGGACAACATCTTGCATCTTTGCATGTCCTTCTCTTAAGCATTGTCTGGCTGCTGCAAAGCGTGTGTTGAAATACTTGAAAGGCACTACAGATTTTGGTTTAGTCTATCGACGACAACTCACATCGGATTCTATGCAATCTCTTTCTCTTTTGGGTTACACAGATGCAGACTGGGCAAGCTCACATTTATCTATGCGATCTACTAGTGGAAATTGCTTCTTTATAAATGGTTGTCTTGTTTCTTGGACTAGCAAGAAACAACGTTGTGTTGCAGTTTCTACAACTAAGTCAGAATATGTTGCGGCATCACTTGCAGCTCGTGAGTTGATTTGGCTTCGACAAATGCTGGTTGATATTGGTCACTCTCCTCTTCTAGCACACCCTTGCGGTGTGACAACCAAAGTGCTATTAGTCTTGCAAAAGACTATGTTCAACATAATAATCAAAGCACATTGCTGTCCATTATCATTATGTCAGGTATGAAGTACGCAAAGGACCATTATGGTTGAACACTGTCCAAGTGACCAGATGATTGCAGACATTTTGACCAAAGGCCTCAACGAGTCACGTTTCATCCTCTTGCGCTCGGAGCTTGGAGTTGCTTCGACCTCACTCTTTCTAGATTAGCTTCTTTGCTATTGTAAATAGCTTTGTACATATGACATTGTAATATTTTAGGTACCATGCACTATGCACACTCCTCCACATTTGCACATTGTGATCTCTAAGTCACTTGAATTATTTGTACATAGATGCACAATTCACTTTCACATCATCATCGCTGATTCACATTTTCACATTGTATAGGGGCTTGGGTTTTTTTTCCCTTGAACTCCCAAGGGTTTTTTCATCAAATCTAGAGACCTTTGTTTGAGTGGGGGTGTTGGAGCTATATATGGCTCACTCTACTCAACTTGGTCTCACCTATATATTTGATCTTGTCCTCAATATGAATCATCTTTGGAGCGTATCTCTTGTCCTCACTCTGATCCAGTGCTTGTCTCGTTGAGTCGTACTATCTTGTCTCTGGTCTCTGTCTTGGTCATCCTCTTTTATCATAATCTCAATAGTGGTCTCTTGTCTCTCGTCTCTCTCTCTCTCTTCTCTCTCATCTCATCTATCCTCAACAATCTCAGGTTGGACAAGTGTGATCAACCTTCTATCAAGTCTCTCCATGACTATATTGGACAATTAGTAGACATAACATCTCTCTATGTTGTCTAGAGATGAGCTTGGACAAGTGATGGACCCTGCTTCTCTCTTTCCCTTGGTTTACCAGTTTGAAGACTCAGTATATATACTTTCTTAGATCTAGCTTGAACAAGTGGTGGACCTTGCATCCACAATCTTAATTCAGTACAAAAAAGTATATAAAAAATAACAATAGGAATCTTGGTTGAAGGTCAAGCAATTAGGTTCCAAATGCACATAATAATATATTTTCCACCCATATTAAAAGAAAGTTAAATATGTTATTACCAATTGACAAAGGTAACGTCCAAGAATTATATCTTTCTTTAATATCTTTCATATCTTTAGTCAGATCTAAATCTTCATCAAGGCGACATGCATGTATACATCAACTTTCAAGCCATTCAAGAATACATGCACTTAGATTCCATAGTTTTGTTTTCAAAGTCTTTTAGGTTCTAAAACTCTTTCACATAAAGTATGTAATGACAAAATTCTTGAAGCAAACATTTGTTCCCAAGAAAAAGATCCCTCTCACATATTTAAAGTCCATGAATTCTCTGATCCACACTTACAAGTTTTACTTTGACATCAAACATCAATTCTTTCATAGTTCCAAATAAATGCAACCTCGATATAAATTGACAAAAAATGAATTTCTTTTACTATATGACCCAACATAGGCCCCAATCAAATAAAAAATGAGTCCCCAAAAATTTGGGTGCACTCTAGCAATACATCAGAGTCCCCTTAGAATAGGATGGGTTATTTTTATTTGCGAGTTAATCAATTCGTGTTTTTTTGCTACATGTGATGCTTTTTCGAGTTTATAGAAGCATGGATTCCAGTCATATGTATGCTCTCTAAGGTGGCGTTGTGGTATGTTAAATAAGTACCGAGGGAAGGAGAGAGAAGAAGGATTAGACGGAGAGAGAAAACCATACTTGTGAAATAGAGATAGGATCGGGGTGTGAGAGTACCGACAACGAGAGAGAGAGAGAGAGAGAGAGAGAGGGAGATGAGGGGGAGAGAGGAAAGATAGGTTCAAAATGAAAAAAGTCCGGCTAAAGTTTGGGCAAGAAGGTTCTCAAGCCGGTTCAAATTATTTCATTTAGTAACTTGGTATAGAATTGTTTATGTGTTGGTTTAATGTATATATTTTATAAATATCCTACATTTTAATTGAGATGAAAGTGGAGTTAAGTAAAAGTGGAGTTTTGTTGTGAAGAAGGAGGTTGTGTGCACGTTTTCTACTCACATGTGTGTGTGTGTGTGTGTGTGTGTGAGAGAGAGAGAGAGAGAGAGAGGAGGAGAGTGGGAGATGAGGGGAGAGAGGAAAGATAGGTTCAAAATGAAAAAAGTCCGGCTCAAGTTTGGGCAAGAAGGTTCTCAAGCCGGTTCAAATTATTTCATTTAGTATCTTGGTATAGAATTGTTTATGTGTTGGTTTAATTTATATATTTTATAAATATCCCACATTTTATTGAGATGAAAGTGGAGTTTTGTTGTGAAGAAGGAGGTTGTGTGCACGTTTTCTACTCACGTGTGTGTGTGTGTGTGTGTGTGTGTGTGTGTGTGTGAGTGTGAGAGAGAGAGAGAGAGAGAGTTTTCCTGTTCATATGCGTGTGAAAAGGTTCCAAATCCGGGTCCACAAATAATGTTTTTCGAGCCCTTAGAGAGGCAGTTTGTAGTGGTTACTCATTGCACTATAATATGCCTATAGTATTCATAGAAGCATAATAATCATAGTGTTTCCCGAGCCCTTAGAGAGGCAGTTAGTGTTGTCTACTCATTGCACTTTTAGATGCTTATAAATCTTATAGGGGAATAATAATCGTAGTGACAAATCATGCATATTTTATTGCACACCCCACTTTAAAAGTTAGTGGTGGAGTAGTAGACGATTATAATATTCATATTGACAAATCATGCATATATTATTGCACATTCCAATTTAGCAGTTAGCATATGCTGCGTGGGACCCCTCATGTCACTAACACATGCCACTCTTCCATCACTATCAACGCTTTTTGAGAGCATGGTGCTTTAGCCTATATATAAATGTTACAAGGCAAGCACCATATGCTACACAAGTGAATCGGAGGTGCTAATCAAGAGAGATTTTTTCATTTTCCCTGTACTTATACAATGCCTATAGGATATGATAGTACTGGTAATAAGGTAGTTGCAAGAATCCATGAAGAGCTTCACAAACTCCCCCCCAACGCACCCCTTGAAGAAAAGAAGACGTTTACACAAAGAGAGCGTGACACAAACAAGGCGATCCGGATGTTCAACCACCTTAATCGCGCTCGCAACACCGGAGACCAGGAACTCAATGATGGCTTTGAGACAATGCGAGAAGCTCTGGGCAAGTGGGAGACATGGGGGTACATAGATAGCTCTCGAAGGGCCGCTTTACAGGCGGAGATTGACCATGTGCTTGTCTGCAAACGCACAATCAACCTGGTCGACATCTCTGGCTCTAATGTGGTAGAAGATTGAGGCAAGATTTAAATAATTATGCACTAAATAATATAGTAAATAAATATGCACTAGCACATGATAAATTGTACTAGTGTGATGCAAGTTGTACTGTGTGTGTGTGTGTGTGTGCAGGTTTGATTCCCTACGTAATCATGTAAACAACTTATTTTAATTATATGATGCTTATTTTAACTATATGATGGTGTTCCACTCTTCAGTGCCTTGGCGAGAATAATTCATATGTCTCTGTCTGACTTATTATTATTGAAGTAGCTGTGATACTTTTAATCGGCCTGGTCTACTAACACATCTTCAAGATCTGTCATAATTTAGGGTATTGTTGATATCTTGTAGCTAAACTAAACCGTCAAATGTAACTACAAGCTGTTTGAAAGCCAAAAATGTAAAGAAAATCTATGTGAGTTTTTTATATAATGCAAGAAAAAGATGAGCATGTCTTTAGTATTTACCCTACTTTTAGTAGAATATACTTTCCTGTCCATGTAGGTGTTGTTGCAAACAAGGATGAATGCCTAATAAGCCAATTTGAAACTAGGAATCTAAAAAATATTGATGGTTGTACTTGTTTGGGCGAAGACCTCAAAGTAATGAAACACGCATAGACTCTTGCATATAAAATAGTAATTAAGAACACTTTACTGAGTTGAAGAACTGCATACGTACATAAACACACACGTATAAATAACTATATATATTGTATAAACAAGTACTTAAAAACACTTTACCGAGTTGAAGATCTCCTTACGTACATAAACACACACATATAAATAAATAAATAAAAAGATATTATATATATAATATAAATATTATATATAAAACTATATATATTCTTAGACCGACAGTGTAAAGAAATACTGACAAGCAAATGAAATTTTGACAGCATAACAACGTGAAAAATAAAAATAAAACCATTCCATACTTGCTTCTGTGAAAGCTTGCCTAACTTTTGTTAAGCTTTCCTATTCTATACTTGCTTCCGTGAAGCTTGCCTAACTTTTGTGTATACATGAAACCATGATTATGTTTCTAAACATGAACAAAAAGCATGATTATATTCACAAGCAATCAAAATTTCGACAGCATAACGGCGCGAAAATACAAACAACAAAATTTTCCATTCCATACTTGCTTCCGTGAAGCTTGACTAACTTTTCTGTATACGTGAAATCATGATTATGTTTTCAAACATGAACAAAAAGCATGATGATATTGATAAGCAATCAAAATTTCGGTAGCATAACGGTATGAAAATTCAAACTAAAAAAATTCCCATTCCATACTTGCTTCCGTGCAGCAACGAATGCTCACGGGAAGAAGAAATTACATAAGCAAAAAAGCATATGTTGGTATATTACTTTGGTAAATCCAAAGCTCTCAACAAACTTCTATCTAGTATAATAAATATGAAATCATGGCTGAATTGATAAGGACGATCAACACCAACAACATGTCTTCAGTAATACCAAAAAAGTGGCACCCAAACACCATGGTCACACATCGTTCCATAAAAATCACAAACTAGAAAAAATGATAGATAATACCAATGTTGATGTCAATCAAGGGCAATGTGATCCGGGCTCATATTGTTGCCAATCAGTCTCCTCATCGCTATCTGCATCAACTGCTGAAATAGCACGTACACATGGAGCCTTGAAGCGTGAAAGATGTTGATGGAAGACCTCTGGATCACTATCTATGCAGAGACAGTGTCTAGACAACTCAACGCAAACATTGCCCAAGCCACCACATCCAGAAAACATATCAACAATGTAGGTGTGCTCCGCAGTAAATGTCCGCACAAGCCAGCTAAAAAAAACAAAAAATATGCGTATTTTTACTTTATGTAACATAGTCCAATAACGCATAGTAGGAAGCATATATTCTTACCGAAAGAAGTCAAGGCTACGCTCGGCGGCACCTCTAAGAGAGTGTCCTCCAATGTACTCTCCGTCGACGCGCTCCACCAGTATTCCGGACTTGGCATCGAAAGAGTTGTTGTCCACGCTCTCTCCATCTCGTCGATCGTAGATAGGACGTTGACCCTTACGATAAAACAATCCTAGCAATAGTGTTTCCACCTACAAATTACAACTAGAATGTGATCTAATTGAAGAAAACTACAAGCATGCTTTTCAATCAACAAATAAATTTACTTACTCTCTCAATCTCAATGGTCTTTCGCACATAACCATCGGGGATCAAAATAAGGATGGTGTGCATCATTTTGAATCCCATCTCGATGGCATGGCTAGACACAATGCCAAAGTGATCAGTGGAGCTTAGGGTGATGTACCACCCATTGTCTGCCACATACTTTGAAGCTATTACGGCCACTTTCTTACTTAATTTTTGAGAGAATTGATTCCATGGAGGGACCTGCATAATACGCATTGTTAATTTAATTAAAGTTCCAAAACTATCATAGACTGTCCATTGTGGTTTTGAAGGATGCATACCTCGTTCTCTGAAAAATTTTCAACTTTAAAGTTTGTTGGAAAATCCGCAAACAAAAGAGAGGCCACTTCATTGCTCTTTTCCCCATCAACATGGGCTGAATGAAGAAAATCCAAGATCCTGCATACGATCAAATAAATGTATTTCAAACATTCACAACACACACCACACATAGTTAGTCTTTCTTTTCACATGTGTTTACCATTTCTCATCATCGAGAGAAATTTTGTAAACATCTAGCATGTTCCCAATAACGTTCACATCACAATCTATGGAAGGCACTGCATAATCAGAAAATAAAATATTTCATCAAGAATTGTTGAGTAGAAAGAAAGTGACAGCTAGATATCTATACAAGCAAGTTTACCTGTGGAGCCTTGAGCACCTTTTTGGTTCTTTTTGGGAGACTTCTTGGGCTTCTTGGATCTAACAAAATCCAATCGTTTCTTTATAGAGGAGATTGTACTATTGTTTACTCTTTTCGAAGAGGTGGCTTTCTTGGAAGCTGAGCCAATCTCCTCAATACCATTTTCATTTCTTTCAAGAACGTGCTCTAAAGCAAACAAAAATATATTTCTCACAAACATAATCTAAATAGTATGAGCACTTTAACAATTTTGTAGTTTTTATAAATGCCAAAAATAACCTTTATATAAGTTCCCTTCATCACGTGGGTAGGTGCCTCGAGTGTAATCTAGCCACCAAGGGCAATACTCAATTTCCCAAGCAATCAAACCATAATCTCTCATCCATAGTGGATACATACACTCCTCACAAGAGAGGTCCCTCCAACTTTCAACAGCAATTGGCAACTTCTCCAACAAAGTTTGATCGTAAAGCTGAATTAGCCATCTACATAAAATGCAGTTAACTTTATTTGAGCTCCTTTCCTAAGTGACTTATTTATTATACAAACTCTAAGTAAAAAATAGAATAACAACCATAAAGATATCAATTGTATTACCTGAATAATACTCTCCTTGAAGATTCCATAAGCTCTGGAATTTTTTCATCCGACTCTTTTGTGTTGAGCTTACTCCAAAGCTCCACAAAAGCTTTATCAATGTGGTCCCTCAATTGGTGATGAAACCATGCTTCAAAGCCCTCCGGCATTTCTTCAATCATTTTCCCTTTGATCCTCAAGCATTGCTTCAAGATACTTCCCCAATACCACTCTTTACGCAAGTACATTCTAAATTTCATTGCACTAATATAACGCTCAGAAGTAACATCATCTACACGGCAATGCATCAAAGAGTGCAATATTTCCTTTTTCCTATAGAGCAAACAATAAACAAACCATAAATGCATTGATTCATTTGATGATTTCATGTGTATTTTTTATCCAAAAATTATTACCTCTCTGGTGATATTTTAGAAGTTGCCAAAGAGTGGACTTTGTCTCTTGTAAGGCCCACTTGATCCTTTTCTCTTATCCAATTGAAGTTAAATAATAAAGAGAAGAACCCTTGGCCATTGGCGGGGTTGGCAATGGCCAACATCTATGTTACATTAGCACGAGATCAAATCAAATCAATTTTTCAATCAAATATATCAAATTCAAATGACATGTCAACTTACAATTTTGTAGAAATTCAAACATAAACGGGGAGAAGAGAAAGTGTTTACCTTATAAGCTCTTTCTTTGAATATTTTTTCTATTCTTCCTCGAGCAACCATTTCCTTTTCTGGCAGTGAAATCGAGGGATCATTGATCTCTTGCATCTCTTTGATAAGAGACAAGTCAAAGTCTTCCTTTTGTAGAGCAAATGAAAAAAAAAAGTAAGATTTTACAAAATAATGTCAAGCTTTAGAAATTACATAAAAAGTGTACTTTAAGGCAAAAAAATTTACCTTCCATATGAGCATTGCTAATAAAAGAGTAGGAGCAATGTACCAACTCCCTTTAGATGCCTTCTTCTCACAAGCAAGCTCTACCTCTATCCATCGAATCCAATCTTAGGGAAAGTCTTTCATTAAAGAATCTTTGCTTGCCACAGCCAGTTTTTGGAACAAGAAGATCTCCTACCCAAAATTTGTGCTCAAAGTGGTTCTACCAATCCTAAACCACAATATCTTAAATTAAATGGCAGTAGAATGACATCGATAAAGTAATAGCAATAACGCTCCCCCTCTGCACTTCTATCAACAAAGACAAATTGACATTTCACAGAACAATGTCTCCACTTTATCATTGAAAATTCTACAACAACAAAAAAGAAAATTAGAAAGCATAGAGTAATACAAGTCAACTTTACATTAAACAAAAAAGAAATCACTTACGTGTTTTTATTAAGCGCATCCAAGTTTTCAAACGGTGATTACCATCCCAAACGATAAATTTTTTTCCCCTTAAGTCTTCCCACTCAAGGGGAAGGGAATCATCAAAATCATCGCTTATTTCTCACCAAATAGGCCCCCATTCATCTTTGTCTAAGTCGGAAACATAATGTTGATCATGGCCTGGCTTCTTAAATGACACAAGAAATGGAGCTCCAAGCACACTGTATCCAGACATCTCAAACCTTTTCACCAAGCCCTCAGTGCCTGGACCCACCGCTCTAATGGCTTCATTTTCCATCAATCTACAAAGAGGAATTCGAGGAGGTTCCCCACCTCTCTTTACAATAAAACCCTCTACAATCTCCTCTAATATTCGACCATGAACATCCTTTCCAAATACTGTTGGATGATCGGGAGGTTTAGCAACAATTGTTGTTGCTTCAGACACGCTGTGAGCCACCAATTCACCTTGTGTAGCATGAATATCTATGAACACCTCTTCTTCATGCACATCACTCAATATATCCTCTTCTTCATGCACATCACCCAAAATATCCTTATTTCGATGGACATTGGAAGAAGCAATGGAAGATCGTGCATTGGCCCTATGCCCTGTAGTGCCAGACCTTAATGTGTATCCTACTCCTACAAGCAAAAAACAATAAGAACACAAATAGTTTAGTGAGTATGATGAGACAAAAGAAAAGAAAACAAATAGCTTAATGTATTTGAACTTACTTTGAGAGATACCTGTCCTGCCACGTTTAGATGGTGTACGAGCCATAATCTATTAACCACAAACAACAAAAATCTTCTTAGCAATGACAATACAAATATAAAATTCTAAATTTCGGCAGCATAACGGCGTAAAATGCAAACTAAAAAAAAAAACCATTCTCAACTTGCTCATGGCAAGGAAAAATACAAATCCACTTTGACATTTGTATACCTCTTCTCTACAACGATCTGTTCTTACATCATTGTAATTGTTACTGTAAGTGTGTATGCAAGTGTGTTAAAGTGTGTGAATGCAAGTGTTTATATGTGTGTGTGTGTGTGTGATGTATGCATGATTGTGTGTGTGAATGTAAGTGTAATATGTGTGTGTCTTTATGCATGATTGTGTATGTGTTTGTGCTATGTATGCAAGTGTGTTGATGTTGTGAATGCAAGTGTTTATATATGTGTATGTGTGTATGTATGCAAGTGTGTTGATGTTGTGAATGCAAGTGTTTATATATGTGGGTGTATGTATGTATGTATGTGTGTGTATGCAAGTGGATGTGTGCATGATTATGTGTGTGTGAATGTAAGTGTAATATGTGTGTGTATGCAAGTGTGTTGATGTTGTGAATAAAAGTGTTTATATATGTGTATGTGTGTATATGCTTGACAATACAAATATAAAATTCTAAATTTCGGCAGCATAACGGCGTAAAATGCAAATTACAAAAAAAACCATTCTCAACTTGCTCATGGCAAGGAAAAATACAAATCCACTTTGACATTTGTATACCTCTTCTCTACAACGACCTGTTCTTACATCATTGTAATTGTTACTCTAAGTGTATGCAAGTGTGTTGATGTGTGTGACTGCAAGTGTTTAGATGTGTGTGTGTGTGCAAGTGTTTTTGATGTGTGTGTATCACTGTGTGTGTGTGAGTGTGTGTGTGTGTGTGTGCTTACCTGAACACGCTCGCCCGATCCACCGGAGGAGGTCCAATGGAAGCTCCATTGGAGCTCCTCCATGCCTTGAAAGGCATGGTGAGAAAGCAGCGCGCGCGCTGTCCTCTCACCATGCCTTGAAAGGCATGGTGAGAAAGCAGCGCGCGCGCTGCCCTCTCACCATGCCTTTCAAGGCATGGTGGAGCTCCCCCATGCCTTTCAAGGCATGGGGGAGCTCCAATAGGAGCTCCATTGGAGCTCCATTGGACCTCCTCCGGTGGATCGGGCGAGCGTGCGCAGGTAAGCACACACACACACACACACACACACACACACACATCATTTGATAGAAAATCTACACACACACACACACAGTACCTTGTCTTCTCTTGCTCCTTCTTCTTCACGGCAAAACTCCACTTTCTCTTCACTCCACTTTCATCTCCTTCTTCACAAAAAAACTTCACTTTCACTTCACTCCACTTCAATCTCAATTAAAACTCCATTTAAACTTCACTCCACTTTCATCATCACAACTTTTTTTTTTTCACACACACCATATATTACAAAAATGATATTGTGGTATAAACACTCACACACACACATTCATTTTATATATATATATATATGTATACCACACACAAAGATATACACAAAATGGATTCATATATATAGTTTTACTAAAAAAATACTATGTTTTTTACACACACACACACACAACCATATATTTAAAAAAATGATTGTATGTGTTTGTGTGTATAAAAAACGTAGCATTCTTAAAGTTAAGTCATGCACACACACACACACACACACACACACAAAATGTAAAAACTATGTGCACAGTTAAATATCTTATGTGCACATACACTCAACTTAAATATCTTAACTTAAAAAAATGCACATACACTCAACTTAAAAATATCTTAACTTAAACTATGTGCACATACACTTAACTTAAATATCTTAACTTAATAAAATGCTACGTTGTTACACACACACCCACAAAATCATTTATACACACGCACAGTAATGTATATAACTTAACTAAAATAATTATATATACACACTACCAAAAACACACACACATATATATAAAATGGCAAGATGGAATCATATATATAACTTAACTAAAAAAATTGCTACGTTTTTTATACAAAGTCAGTCATATAGAATGTTACGTTTTTTATACACACACTCACACAATCATATATATATATATATATATATATATATATATATAATACACACACACACACACACACATACACAAAAGATGAAGACACTATTAGACTGCATTAAATGCAGTCCTTGAACCACCATTTAGAAATTAAATGGCCCCTCAAATTTGATGACATATTCCACTGCACATACATTCAGAACCGTCATATATTAAATGCACTTCTTCAATTATGATTTTCATTATTCTTTGAGCCGTCACAAGATCTTACGCAACTGTCTTTTCGTCTACCTACCAATTTTTCACTTTCATTAACCTTCACATCTTTCATTAACTTTCACCAGTTTCATTAACGTTAACTTTATCTTTAACTTTCATTAACCTTCACATCTTTCATTAACTTTCACCAGTTTCATTAACGTTAACTTTATCTTTAACTTTCATTAACCTTCACCACCTTCACTTAATCCACCACAGTTTTCTCGCATCTCCACCCTGTAATCTGTTGCTTGAGAGAATATGTCCAACATGAAAGTAACAATAACTTGGAAGGTTGGTGGTCAAATAGTCAACCGCGACATTCAGTTGAAGGGAAACTCATTGTTGCTTAGTGCTTACTATTTGCAGAGTTTGCTGCCTCCATCTTGCCATTTTCAGTCACTATCTGCTCTTATTGAAAGTGATTGTGGCCTAACAAAAGTCTTGCTGCAACCATAGTGGGATATAGAAGGTCATCAGCATTTCTTAATAGATGGTTCTTTTTCGAGCTTGTTTGAGATGCTTCATTCAGACACATTTATACAGGTATCTGACAATGAGAAAGGAAATGACAAAGAGATATCTGAAGATGTTTTAAGCATTGTGCATCTTGAAAGTAGTGGTGACGATATAGGACAGCTCAAAACTCATTCAATCGTCATTTGGATTCAACAAAATCCAGGGGCAAAAAAGTTAAATGATCTGTTAACATTATGTGGAGCTCCTTTGCAAGTTGTTGAACTTCCACAACATTATGATGGAAATTTGTGTTTTGAGTTACCTGCGACTCAGGATAAAACAAAACGAATGACAGGGATGGAACAACGCTTTGATGGTCACTTGTGGACTCGCCCATCTGTGACAACCATGGCAATAGCATGCACAATTCGTCTAAGCCACTGTTTGGGATTCATGCAGTGTAATTATTCAACGTGTCCTCATTATATTAAGGAACAAGAATTCAATAGTAGAGATTTTCATGGATATTTGGACAGACAGGTGAAAAAGGACTACCTTGCAATGGAAGAGAATACAACAATAACTTGTCATTATTGTCAGAAGGTTGTTACTTGTGTTGCTGCTTGTCCCTGCAAAATCTATTATGTTTTGCCTAGAGATGGTACAATGTCGCGACTGGCAATACATGTTGGTAAACATTGTCATAATGTTAAGGCAGGTACCTCTAGGGCTGCTATTTCAAGAGTGCGGAAACTGGTAGGTGCAGTACTAAAAATAGAAAAGGGTGGCCCAAGAAAAATTCAAATGTTGGTGGCTCAACAACTTGTTCTTCACTCCTTGATTGGTGAGGAAGCTGAAGCTACATCCGATGTACAATTCAATGATTTTTTGGAAGAAATGATGCCACTGGTTCAAACCAAAGGGTAAGAAAACTCAATTTGGTTCCTTGAATTTGTTAATTTTTTAACTATTATAAATTTAGCCTTCTTGTGATGCATCGTGTAGGTTTTCTTCAATTGTTTCAAAGGAGAGAAAGAGTCAAGGTGCTGTTATTGGGGATGGATATGATAATATTTTATTGCTTCAAAAAAAGTGCATGTTTCCTTTTTTTCATGGGAGTAGATTTCCTGGACAGGGTGAAGAGGATGACAAGTGCTTCCTATTTAAAATGTCCACTAAAGGACCAGGTTCTGGGATTGATCTAGTAAATCGGATGAAAAAACTGAAACTGGTGACTTGAGAAATGCGTGGGTACATTTTGATTTTACCCATAGAATAGATGGATGGGCAACAATGTCATGCTCAGTTTATGATCCAAGGTAATCTTTAAGTATTTAAATATCTCGTATTTTTTTATCATTAAATAAAAGAAGATGTGTGAAAATGTTTATGTTGAATATCTTGCAGCATACGATCACTACAAATAATTGCTATATGTGAAACTAAAGAGGAGGATGCAAAGACTCAAGTTATTTTTTGGGAGAGCCTTAATTCAACAATGGAAAAGTACGGACATGGTGCAGCTGACTTTGCAGGTTTTATGTCTGATGAAGCTGGTGCAAATTGGAATGCTATTCGAACAGTCTTCAATGGCGGGCCAGATAATATCATGGAGGGACGTGAACGATCATGCCTATTTCATTGGGAGCAGAGTCTCCACAAATATGCTAAAAAGTGGATACCTCAACATCTAACAAATCAACACATTGATATGTGTGAGGACTGGAGAGCTTGTAAGACCATTGTGCTTGCATCTCAAAAGGCACTTTCAATTCAAAAGTGGTGGAGACAACATCTATCTACAGAGAGCATCACAAGAGTGAGCAGATGGTTTAAATGGTGGGAGCAACGAATTTCACACTGGGGAGGAATTGGAACAGATGTAAGTACCTTTATGACAATCTATATTTTTAGAAAAAATTCTTTTCATACATGAAATTTATAAATTTTAATTCATGTTTTTTTGCATTTCATAGGGTGGTCTAAGTCCGTGGGAGCGGGCACAAATTCCCAATGTTAATTTATCAGAAAGTGTACATGCCAGTTGGTTAGCAGGTGAAGGTGGAAAGGGAAAAATATCCTTGTATGATGCATGTGTAACAGATGTTATAAACTCATATATTCAATGTGCAAAGCGTTTGGGATATACTACTGGGCGTTATATAGGAACGGGTCCCACAATGGAGACCTTGCTTTCTCGAGTTGAATCTCAGCAAACTCCAACTCCAACCAACGTGGCCCATCTATTATACGAGGCTGTTGCAGGGACTCCCATGTATGCGCAACCAATTTTGCATGGAGACAAAGAAACAGTACAACGCAAAAAGAGGGGCAGAACAGGAACAAGTAGCTCCCATCGGCCGGAATATGTCATGGAATCTAAGCAACAAAACCATCGCGGTCGACCAAAAAAAATCAAGTTTGATACCCAAGGACCAGGTATTTCTAACATTCCGCTGTAAATTAGTGACAGTGATGATGATATTGGATCTCAAAAAGAAACAACCACACCTTTGTCATCTAAAACAAACAATGTGTTTGAGAGTGATGTGCCACGCACTCAGTGGGCCCTCAGGAGAATGCCCATTCAAAGTGAAAGAAAATATTTTGGAACAGTAGGGAGAAAAAATTGTGACAATATCTTGCATAGTCGCTCAATTGGTCTTGTTGCTCCATTATATGGTCCGAAAGAATGTTCAAGGGTAAAACAATCGAGCAATGGTTATGGTTTTGTAATCATGATATTTTGCATACCCAATCAATCAAAAGACAAGTCAAAGATTTACCTCCTGCTCCAAATGTTTGGCCAGTAGCAAGAGGGACAGATATCTCCACACAGGAACTTGCCGCGCTGCATCAGAGTGGATTTTGGACAGAGAATTCAATGGTAAATCCACAACCTCTTGCTGGCGACTGCAAAGAAGGTGGTGGCAGCTCGAGGAAGAAAAAGTGGAGGCATGGAATCTCTAAAGATGCCATGAAGAAATTGGAAGCATGTAATAGTATGACAATTATATTTTTGGATGAAGTGAAAAGGTCTCAAGAGCATGTAATTTTCTGAGTTCTCACTGAAAATAGTTATGAGATTCATATAAAACAGAGTCCAGCATGCACGTGTCCGGATTTTCAGAAGCGAGAGAATACCAACAAATCCTTTTTGGCATGCAAACATATGTACTATGTGTACACAAAAGTGCTCGGACTTGAACCTAAGGAGCACATGATTATTCATCAGCCAACCCTCTCACCAATGAACATCGCTTTTATTCTTGGACAACCAAGGATGATTTCTCCCTCCATTTAATTACAACTGGTTTGGTATGCTTCTTTCACTCAACTAGAATATTGATCTATGATATGAAAGTGTTTTTCTGTATTTATTTTGGTTTATTATACTTGTGATTATTTATCTTGAAAAAACATTGTTTATGCAGCAAAGGATTTCAAATTTCAAGCAAAAGATATAAGGCATCTTGCAAGCTATTTGGGAGCAAATTACTTGCCTTTTAGAGTGACCATTACATTTATGGCGACTATCCTTTTTTGTACTCTAATTTTGATCTTATCCTGTGGTAGTTTTGCGAATGTACTTACATCCTCAAACTTATGTTGTTTCAAAAAGCAATTGCTTGGGAAAAATAGTATTGTCTCTATCTGGCATTATTTTTTACTTCATCACATTTATATATGCTGTGGATTATATTTAACTCTGAAATTAGTGTTGTCTCTATTCTGCATGATTTTTTACTTTATCACATGTTTATATGCTGTGGATTATTTGACTCTGATCACATGCGTTTATTTGTTTACATTTTTTCCGTCGTTATGCCCTCTCGGTCTCTCTCTCTCTCTTTCTCTGCGTAGTGATATACAACTCTATGATTTTACTTTCTGTCTCTAGAAGAGAAGTCACTCTCTCTCTCTCTCAAGGATTTATGATCTCTTCTTCCAATGGTAACTCGCATAAATACTATCTCTCTAGAATTTATACTTTCTCTCTCCCTCAACCACACATATATGGAGTCTTATGACGATTGAAAATTACATTAAATAGATACTTTATGCTATGACACATATTTGGTTAAAAAAACTCTAAAGATTGCTAAAATTGTCAAAAAAACTTGAAATGAAAAACTCGCAAATGTTAAATCCCCCAATAGGATGCACTCCAATAGTACATTGAAGTCCCCTTAGAGTAGGGTGCACTCCATTCAAGTGTTCATAAAATTGACACACCTTTAAAAAAAAAAAAGACTATATCAAATTATACAAATGTTGAAAGATACACACTAGAATAAAAAAAGCATCTCATAGCCATATTTATTCAATGCTTTCATGTTGGCAAGTACACACCAAGGACATAATTTGTCTCAGAATCACTATACTGATTTACAATTGTGTTGTATGTATAGACTCTCTTATCTCTTGCATACAACCATCCTACCAACCATGGAATTATGGTTCTCTGCAAGAAGTTTTGAAGTTGCTCGGAAGTTTGCCTCCACATCTTTGGAAATATAAGATATGTCCCTGGCATGTTCCACATCACCCTATATGGAGTGTCATAAAAAATTAAGGTATTGTTTGCATCCAAATCCTCAAATGTCTTCCAAATATCACTCAGATTTTTGTGATAATTCCTTGTAAATCCTAACATGATATTTGGATTTTGGCAATTTTTGTTACTCATAAACAACTTGAACTTGGTATACTGCTCAGGAAAACATTTTGTGTGATGCGTTGCACCCTTGTTAAGTTATAGCAACTCCATATCCATAGCTCAAAGTATTCAGCACAAAAATCCAAAAAACTTTGTGCGTCTGGTCGCACCACATGATAAACTTCATCTTTGTCCTCCACAAGTCGCATGTGTTGAGCCCAAGATGGCATAGAGTCTCCATGTTTCATTTCAATTGTCTTGAGAAGTAACCCCTCTAGATCCAAGATAAGTACTCTTTTGATGTCCTTGAAAGCAAGTGGTAGGTGATAAGGAGGTGATTCATTCCTTGGACAAGGTCTTGGAGGAGGTTGGATGGGTAATTCAATAGTTTTCTTCAATTTATGCCAGCATATAGCCAATCCATTTTTCTGTAATGGTTCTGAAATTAAAGAACAGGAACACTTAATGCAAACACAACAATAGACATGAGTTTTACATTGTCTACCCTAAGGTTTTATTAGATACCAAAATCCATCTATGATCTACTCATTAATAGAAAGAAAGTCAAATTAAAATCCTGACTCTTTTTTATGCTACACTCTCTCTTAGTCTCAATACCATGGAGTTCAACTAGACTTAAGTCAACTAATAACTACTACTTGTTGTTAAAGGTATGCTTGAAGTGTATAAGGCTTAACCAATGCTCTAGTGTCGAATGGGTATTTAGGTCTCAAGGTCTACCACTTATCCAAGCAAAGATCCATTTAGATATGGAAACCCAATTTTTCTTAATATAATGATATAGAGTGGACAAGTGGTGAATCCTGAGACCAAGCCACTCATGCTACTAGGGATAATAGGTTGGACAAGTGGTGGACCTTGAATGTAAACCCCCCATGTACAAAGTATCAGGGGTTTTGGGTATTTCAATGGACTCTAGCATCTTGGAAACATGGTGGAGCTTACTTCTCTCCATGTTTCAATGGAGTCTATCTTGGATAAATGGTGGAGCATCATTCTCTCCATGTTTCAATGGAGCCTAGCTTGGACAAGTGGTGCACGTTTGTTTCTCTCTATGTTTGAACAAATTTAGCTTGGACAAGTGGTGGACCTTGGAACAAAATCCCCATGTAAAACATATCATGGACATTACAAGTGGTGAGAAAAAATACCATTCAATATATAACCTTATAGGTTGGAAACGTGGTGGACCTTAACACCCAATTATTATTAATATAATGACATAGAGTGGACAAGTGGTGAATCTTGCGACCAAACCTACTAGGAAAAGTACGTTGGACAAGTGGTGGACCTTGAATGCAAACCCCCCATGTACAAAATATTACTCATGCTACTAGGAATAATTTGGTATTAAGGTCCATGTTTCAATGGAGCCTAGCTTGGAAAAGTGGTGGACCTTTGTTTCTCTCTATGTTTCAATAGAATTTGCTTGGACAAGTGGTGAACCTTGGAACAAACCCCCATGTAAAGCATGTCATGGGCATTACAAGTGGTGAGAAAAAATACCATTCAAGGTATAACCTTATAGGCTGGACAAGTGGTGGACCTTAGCACCCAATTCCTCTTATTATAATGAAATATAGTGGAAAAGTGGTGAATTGTGAGACCAAACCTACTAGGGATAATAGTTGGAGAAATGGTTGACCTTAATGTAAATCACCCATGTACAAAATATCATGGGTTTTGCGTATTTCAATGGAGCTTAGCATCTTGGAGACATGGTGGAACTTACTTCTCTCCATGTTTTAATGGAGCCTATCTAGGAGAAATGGTGGAGGTTCCTTCTCTCCATGTTTCAATGGAGCCTAGCTTGGACAAGTCGTGGACCTTTGTTTCTCTCTATGTTTGAATATGGTTAGCTTGGACAAGTGGTGGATCTTGGAATGAAACTCCCATGTAAAACATATCATGGGCATTTCAAGTGGCGAGAAAGGATACCATTTAAGATATAACCCTTATAGGTTGGACAAGTGGTGGATGGACCTTAACACAATATAATGACATAGAGTGTACAAGTGGAGAATCTTGAAACCAAAACCACTCATGCTACTAGGGATAATAGGTTAAACAAGTGGTGGGCCTTGAAATAAAAACCCCTAGAGTGTTTCAATGGAGCCTAGCTTGGAAACATGAAGGCTTGCTTCTCTCCATGTTTCAATGCAGCCTATCTTGGATAAATGGTGCAGCATCATTCTCTCCATGTTTTCAATGAGCCTAGCTTGGACAAGTGGTGGACCCTTTGTTTCTCTCTCTATGTTTGAATAGAGTTATCTTGAAAAGTGGTGGACCTTGGAACAAAAACCCCATGTAACAACTATCATGGGAATTACAAGTGGTGAGAACAAGAAATAACCATCAATATATTTACCTTATAGGTTGGACAAGAGTGGGGTGACCTTAACACCCAATTATTCTTAAATATAATGACATAGGAGTGGATAAGTGGTGAAATTGGGACCAAACCTACTAGGGGAAATAGGTTGGACAAGTGGTGATACCTTGAAATGTAAACGCCCCCATGTACAAAATATCACTCATGCTACTAAAATAATTTGGTATTAAGGTCCATGTTTCAATGCAGCCTAGCTTGGAAAAGTGGTGGACATTTGTTTCTCTCTATGTTTCAATAGATTTATCTTGGACAAGTGGTGTACCTTGGAAACAAACCCCCATGTAAATCATGTCATGGGCATTACAAGTGGTGAGAAAAAATACCATTCAAGCTATAACATTATAGGTTGGACAAGTGGTGGACCTTAACACCTAATTCCTCTTAATATAATGACATAGTGAGGGACAAGTGGTGAATCATGAGACCAAAACCTACTAGGGATAATAGGTTGGACAAGTGGTGAACCTTGAATGTAAACCCCCCATGTACAAAAAATTATGGGTATTGGGTATTTCAATGGAGCCTAGCAACTTGGAGACATGGTGGAGCTTATTTCTCTCCATGTTTCAATGGAGCCTATCTAGGAGAAACAGTGGAGGTTCCTTCTCTCCATGTTTCAATGAGCCTAGCTTGGACAAGTGGTGGACCTTTCTTTCTCTATATATTTTAATAGAGTTAGCTTGGACAAGTGGTGGACCTTGGAATGAAACCCCCATGTAAAACATATCATGGGCATTTCAAGTGGTGAGAAAGGATACTATTTAAAATATAACCTTATAGGCTGGACAAGTGGTGGACCTTAACACATATTTCTTCTTAATATAATGACATAGAGTGTACAAGTGGTGAATCTTGAGACCAAGCCACTCTTGCTACTAGGGATAATAGGTTGGACAAGTGGTGGACCTTGAATGTAAACCCCTCATGTACAAAATTATGTGTTTAGGGTATTTCAATGGAGCCTAGCTTGGAAACATGGTGGAGATTGCTTCTCTCAATGTTTCAATGGAACCTATCTTGGAGAAATGGTGAATCATCCTTCTCTCCATGTTTCAATGGAGTCTATCTTGGACAAGTGGTGGACCTTTTCTTCTCTCTATGTTTTAATGGAGTTAGCTTGGACAAGTGGTGGGTCTTGGAACAAAACCCCTTTGTAAAACATAGCATGGACATTACAAGTGATGAGGAAAAATATCATTCAAGATATAACCTTATAGGTTGGAAAAGTGGTGATGGACCTTGACAAGTGGTGAAGGATACCATTTAAGATATACCCTTATAGGTTGGACAAGTGGTGGACCTTAACACCCAGTTATTCTTAATATAATGACATAGAGTGGATAAGTGGTGAATCTTAAGACCAAATCACTCATGCTACTAGGTATAATACGTTAGAGAAGTGGTAGACCTTGAATGTAAACACCCCATGTACAAAATATCATGGTTTTAGGGTGTTTCAATGGAGCCTAGAATCTCGGAGACATGGTAGATCTTGATTTTTTCCATGTTTGAATGGCACCTATCTTGGAAAAATGATGGAGGTTACTTCTCTCCATACTTCAACGGAGACTAGCTTTGACAAGTGGTGAACCTTTGCTTCTCTCTATGTTTGAATAGAGTTAGCTTGGACAAGTGGTGGACCTTTGCTTCTCTCTATGTTTGAATAGAGTTAGCTTGACAAGTGGTGGACCTTGGAATGAAACCCCCGTGTAAAACATATCATGGGCATTTCAAGTGGTGAGAAAGGATACCATTTAAGATATAACCTTATAGGTTGGACAAGTGGTGGACCTTAATACATAGTTCTTCTTAATATAATGACATAGAGTGTACAAGTTGTGTATCTTGAGACCAAACCACTCGTGCTACTAGGGATCCTAGCTTGGACAAGTGGTGGACCTTGGAAAAAAGTCCCCCTGTACAACATAGCTGAGTTTTTTCATGTTTTAATGGAAGAGAGATTCGACAAATGGTGGAGCTTGCTTATCTCCATGTGGATTTTAGAACTAGCTTGGACAAGTGGTGGAGCTTTGCTTTTTTACTCTTCATAATACAATGATGTATAGGTTGGTTACATGGTGAATCTTAAGGCCAAACCTCCCATCTTACTAGAGATGATAGGTTGGATAAGTGGTCAACCTTCTATCATTTCTCCATGCCTATAATTAGACAATTAGTAGAACTAGCATCTTTCTATGTTGTCTAGAGCTGAGCTTGGACAAGTAGTGAACCTTGCTACTCTCTTCCCTTGGATTATTAGTTTGAAGACTCATTATATATACTTGCTTAGATCTATATAATTACTCATTAGCTAGGTTACAAGTGGGTATGTAATTTGTTAGCCTCAAGGGACTTTGAATATTGAATAGTAAGAAAGTCAAGTGCTGGTTTGAAGATCTTTTGCTTATCTAAACTAGACTCTAACTCAATAATAAGTTTTATAAGTTCCACAAATTGTCCTATCTAGGCTCCAAAAGAGTCTTAATTGGTTTGTGCTAGATTCTAACTTCCTTGATGGGGTAGAATCCTAGAAAAATGAGGCACTATAAGTTTTACGTTAGCTCAAATGGATTTTTCACTTAAACTCGACTGCAATTTGGCTATCTAGTCTTTGTCTTGATGGAGTTTAACACTAGATACATAGTAGTGATATTTAATCTTCATGTCTCTTCACTTGATCGAGATATGAGACCATACTTTCAAGGTCACCACTTGTCTTACCTAAAGACCAATGTGAGACATGGGAGCAAGAAAGCCATCCGATATTGTTTTAAGGACTATTACATAGGCAATCAATAACTTAAGTAAAGCAAAAAGACTTGGATCTTTCACAATTAATAACTTAAGTAAAGCCAAAAAGACTTGGATCTTTGACAGTTTTTTTCAAACTAAAAAAGCACAATCTCATGCTAACAAAACTATAAATCACAATTGAAAGGTTTGAACAAGAAAAAGATCAACAATCTTAATAAGAAGGATAATTTTCATTTCATTTGATGATTACAAACTAAAATAAAGTCTCTCAAGAAATTGATAAACAAAAAATGTAGGTGACTGCTTCATTATTTTGAGCAAAAATATCAAAATCTCTATTGATTGAGCTCCATCTAGTAGTATCCTTTGTAAGATCCTGCAAGAAGGAATAAAAAGAAAGATTTTTTAGATACCATGCACATGAGTGTTCAAGCATGTGTATCAAGAATATATGACATGTCACTAGTACCGTAGGGTTGCTTTCTATCCAGCCTTAGAAGATTGTTCTCAGCTTTCACCTTATTTATATAAGCCTTTGCTGTGGTTGCCTTCAAAACTCCTTTTGTGTTACAACCCAATTGCCTAGCTAAAGTGGTCAATTGTGACGCCTTCATGCTTTCAATGGGTGTACGCTCCTTTGCCAAGATCTCTTGTATTTGGGCTCTTCTCATTTCATTGCGGTGGCTTGTGTCACTTGCATCTTCAATGATAGTTTCATCTCTGTCACCTTTTGCGGGTGGTATTCTTCTTGTAAAGAACACCTTAGATGACCAAACATCATTTTTCTGCTTCCAATACTCCATGATTTGTTTGTATTCACTATCATTTGTCACTATAGGTTATCCATAACGATTAGAAGCAATTAAATCACGCACATCCCTTCTCTCATCAAGCTGAATCAAGTATGGCAGTAGCTCCTCCAAGAGCATATTGTCAACCATCTTCTCAGCATCAAATTGTGGTGGAAAAATGCAATTGTTTGCTGGTGAAATACATCCCTTGTAAGGAGGGTCATCAATAAGCACTGTTCTTTGTGGATCACATTCAAACCCCATGGCAATTTTGGCTAGAGGCTTGAACATTGCCTCAACGTTTGGATTGTCAGGTCTAAACAATTTTTGAGTTTGAGCGGTGTAGCAAAAATCTTGCGACCAAATTGCAAAGAAAGGCAATGTATCCTCAGCTAAGTTGTTTAGTGCTGCAAGGATTTGATACACATTATTCCTAGTAGCTGTCGACCAAATTGCAACATTAAACCTTTGTAAAATAGTCTTCAAGAATTGGATGCAACCTGGCCTGAGTATAATATATCTTTTTGAATCCATTTGCACTGAGTTGTGGTGTGAGGATGGTTGAGGGGAACGTTTCAACAATAGACCATTTAAATCCAATATAATTGTAAGCATGGATTTCTCAACATCTACGCTACATGACGTAGTACCAATTGGCAATAGCTCGTGAGTGGACTTTTCAGTCTGTTTTGATGTATGTTGCATTTTTGAAGCATCGATTTCTTGGTTCTCATTATTGGAAGCTTGCTCAAGTTGCACAACACTAGACTCTAGTATAGAAATATCATCCATCTTGGGCACTTTAGAAACCATAGAATCTATGGATTCTATAGTTGTTGATTGAACCATAGGAGCATTATCCATCCCAGTTTGTGAATCTAAGAAAACACACACACAAATGGTATCTCAAAACCACTAGAATTTTATTCACCATATTTATATGTAGAACTCCTAGTAAGAAATTTATTTAAGGTAAAGTCGTTGTTAGAATCCTTGCAACCATTTTCAGCATTCGTACACCAAACACCACTTGTCTAAAATACAATCTACTAACTCAACATTTTCCATACTATACTTTATTAAAGATGAGTACTTAAAGTGAAAACTAAAAGCCACCCTTGTTGAGGAAACATGGATACAAGGTCCACCAAATGTCCCACCTAGACTACAAGAAAATAATTAGAGATTTGGCTTAGATTTGGATTCAAAGGCCACCACTTATTCAAGTAAGATAACTCCACTTGTTTAAGACAGTATGTTTGAAGCCCCACCACTTGTCCAACCTAGACATTGATTAAATTTTGGTAAGATTTATCACAAGTCTAGAGTAGAATCAAGATTCTATGGCCAAGGTAGTCAAATATGTTAGACAACACACAAAGCATAAGAGCACTCTAGATTCTCGTTGAGCATAAACTAAACAATAATCAAATGTTATATTCACTTGAGATTTCATCCATGAAAAATGAAAATGATGCATGTACTTGAGATTTCCATCCATGTACAATACTTTACAATGTCAAGTAAAGCTATAGTCAGCAAACAACTCTTCTCCTGCTTCAACTTGACAAATAGTCTCAATGCATACATGGCCATATTCTTCTGACTTGATGTGTGAAGAGGTGCATTTATGCCAAGGTGGAAAATTTGGATCAAATATATAGCGTACGTTGGGACAGACATTTGTACTGTGAGAACTATTTATATAGCCCGACACGTTTCCTTCTTCTACACAACCAATAATGTATGATTGATCTTCCTCTTCTTCTATGTTTGGATCCTCTAGAAGAGAATATTTATGAGCTCTTGGAAATATTTTGCATATCTTTTTCCAGTGTTGAAATCTATACTTATGCCCTCCATAGTTTAGAATAGTCAAACCACTTTCCAGGGTAGTATGCACAAATAGCCCATAACCAGCTCCTTCAATACATGAAAGTCGCACTTCAAAATCCACACCGTTAATATGGAAAATTACATCTTTGGGAATAGGAAAAGTTGGTGTCCCAAAAGGATCTTCATGTCAATCATAGTGTGAAATACATCTAGTTTTTATATCACTTAACTCCTTTGTGTCTGCAAAAAGAAGAAAATATTATGCATAAAATAATGACAATATCAAAGAAAGATATCATTATTTTATAGTCCAATAGGTCCATTGTATGGAAGACTTAGAGTGCCTCTTACATGGTGCCTCCAAAGTTTCCAAAAAATAAAATCATTGGAAAAAAAAGGCCACTGTGTCTCCAATCTATTGCCCATTTGAAGCATAGAGAGAACCAAGGTCCACCACTTGTCCAAGCTAGACATGGAGCATTGACACAAGATCCAACACTTATCCAAGAACCCTATAGTATATGTGGTAACATGGGATGCATTGATGCAACAAAAGTAGTCTAGCCTCCTCATCCATCTCTTTTTTCTTGTAGCCTAGAGGGATTAGTTTCAAGGTCTATCACTAGTCAAAAACTACACATAGAACATTGATACAAGGTTCCACCACATGTGAAACCTATCATCTCTAGTAGCATGGATGGTTTGATATCAAGGTTCATCGCGTGTCCTACCTATACTCTATTGTAGCATATAGATTCTGGTTTGGTGGTACTACACTTGTCCAAACTTGGCTTGTTGTTGATATCTGGAGGTAATCAAGGGTCCTCCACTTGTCCAAGTTAGGCATATAAAACAATTGCAAGGTCCACCATGTGTACAACATATGATTGCTTATAGCATGCATGGTCTTGTTTCATGGGCAACCATCTTCTCTCCAACATGTGTCCAACCTCGGCTCCATTGAAGCATGGAGAGAAGCAAGGTCCACCACTTATCAAAGCTATTTTTTTCTCCCAGTGCTTTCAAAACCCATAATACGTTGTACATGGGGGGGGGATTCTTGTTTCAAGGTCCACCCCTTCGCTAAGATTGGATCCATTGAAACATAAAGAGAAGCAAGCTCTACCATTTGTCCAAGCTAGGAGCCATTGAAACATGAAAACCCCATAATATGTTGTATACGGGGGGTGTTTTTCAAGGTCTACCACTTGTCTAAGCTATGGTCAAGCTATGGTCCATTGGAACATGGAGAGAAGCAAAGCTCCACCACTTTTCTAAGCTAGGATCCATTGAAACATGGAGAGAAGCAAGCTCCATTGTTTGTCTAAGCTAGGCTCCATTGGAACATGGAGAAAACAAGCTCCACCACTTGCCTATTATTGCATAGAGATTCTGGTTTGAAGGTCCACCACTTGTCCAACCTTGCCTTCATGTATGGAGATAATCAAGAGTGCAAAGCTTCTCTAAGCTAGGGACATAAAAGAGTTTCAAGGTCCACTACATATACAATCTATGATGGGTTGTAGCATGGGAGGTTTCATTTTAAGGTTGACCACTTCTCCAGCTCCGCTTGTCCAACCTCAGATCCATTGAAGAATGGAGAATAAAGGTGTACCAACTCTCCAAAATAGGCAAGACAATCTCTATAAAACCCATGAATTGTTAATATATGCTATGCTGTGGAGTTTTGTTTGAAGTTCCACTCCTTATCCAAGCTACAATCCATTGAATCATGGAACTAAGTAAGATATATCTCTAGTCCAAGATAGGATCCATTGAAACATAGAGAGAATCAAGGTCCACCACTAGTCCAAGCTATGCATGGGTAATTGATATAAGGACCACTACGTTTTCACCTATACTATGCTCTATCATGGATGGTTTCATATCCCACCAATTTTCCAACCTATTTAGTAGGTTGTATTATGGGGGTTTGGTTTCAAGGTACTTCACTTTTCTAAGGTGGGTTCCATTGAACCATGGAGAGAAACAATGTCTACCACTTGTCCGAAATATGCTCCTTTAAAACATAAAAACAAGGTCCACCACTTGTCCAAGCTATTAGTGCTAGTAGCATGAGTGGTTTTGTCTCAAGATTCACCACTTTTTCACTCTATGTCATTATATTAAGAATATTAGGGTGTTAAGGTCCACCACTTGTCCAACCTATAAGGCTATATCTTAAAGGTTATTCTTTCTCACCACTTGGAGTGACCATGATAGGTTTTACATGGGGTTTTGGTTCCAAGGTCCACCACTTGTCCAAGCTAACTCTATTGAATAATAGAGAGAAGCAAAGGTCCACCACTTGTCCAAGCTAGGGTCCATTGAAACATGGAGAGAAGGATGCTCCACCATTTTTCCAAGATAGTCTCCATTGAAACATGAAGAGAAGCAATCTGCACCATGTCTCGAAGATGCTAGGCTCCATTGAAATACCTTAAACCCATGATATTTCGTACATGGGGGGTTTACATTCAAGGTCCACCACTTGTCCAACCTATTATTCTTAGTAGCATGAGTGGTTTGGTCTCAAGATTTACCACTTTTTCACTCTATGTCGTTATATTATGAAGATCTAGGTTTTAAGATCGACCACTTGTCCAACCTATAAGGCTAGATCTTAAAGGGTATTATTTCTCACCACTTGGAATGACCATGATATGTTTTACATGGGGGTTTGGTTTCAAGGTCCACCACTTGTCCAAGCTAACTCTATGGAAACATAGAAAGAAGCAAAGGTCCACCACTTGTCCAAGCTAGGCTCCACTGAGACATTTAGAGAAGGATGATTCCCCATTGGTGGAAGATAGGCTTCATTGAAACATGAAAAGAAGCAAGTTGCACCATGTCTCCAAGATTCTAGGATCCATTGAAATACCTTAAACCCACGATATTGTTTACATGTGGGGTTTAACGTCAAGGTCAGTCACTTTTCCAAGCTATTATCCCTAGTAGCATGAGTGGTTTGGTCTCAAGATTCACCACTTTTCCACTCTATGTCATTATATAAAGAAGATCTAGGTGTTAAGGTCGACCACTTGTCCAACCTATAAGGGTATATCTTAAAGGGTATTCTTTCTCACCACTTGAAATGTCCATGATATGTTTTACATAGGGGTTTCGTTCCAAGGTCCACCACTTATCCAAGCTAACTTTATTCTTCTCATAGAGAGAAGCAAAGGTCCACCACTTGTCCAAGCTAGGATCCATTGAAACATGGAGAGAAGGATGCTCCACCATTTGTCGAAGCTAACTCTATTGAAACATGGAAGGTTTACATTCAAGGTCCACCAGTTGTCCAACCTATTAACGCTAGTAGCCTGAGGGGTTTGGTCTCAAGATTCACCACTTTTTCACTCTGTGTCATTATATTAAGAATATTTGGGTATTAAGGTCCACCACTTGTCCAACCTATAAGACTATATCTTAATGGTTATTCTTTCTGACCACTTGGAGTGACCATGAAAGGTTTTACATGGGGGTTTGGTTCCAAGTTCCACCACTTATCCAAGCTAACTCTATTGAAACATAGAGAGAAGCAAAGGTCCACCACTTGTCTAAGCTAGGGTCTATTGAAACATGGAGAGAAGGATGCTCCACCATTTGTCCAAGATAGACTCCATTGAAACATGAAGAGAAGCAAGCTGCACCATGTCTCCAAGATGCTAGCCTCCATCGAAATACCTTAAACCCACGTTATTTTGTACATGGGGAGTTTACATTCAAGATCAACAATTTGTCCAACCTATTATCGCTAGTAGCATGAGTGGTTTGCTCTCAAGATTCACCACTTTTCCACTCTCTGTCATTATATTAAGAATATTTGGGTGTTAAGGTCCACCACTTGTCCAACCTATAAGACTATATCTTAATGGTTATTCTTTCTCACCCCTTGAAAGACTATATTTTGATGGTTATCCCTAGCTATTATTGCTAGTAGCCTGAGTGGTTTGGTCTCAAGATTCACCACTTTTATTAAGAATATGTGGGTGTTAAGGTCCACCACTTGTCCAACCTATAATGCTACATCTTAAAGGTTATTCTTTCTTACTACTTGGAGTGACCATGATAGGTTTTACATGGGGCTTTGGTTCCAAGGTCCACCACTTGTCCAAGCTAACTCTATTGAAACATAGAGAGAAGCAAAGGTCCACCCCTTGTCTAAGCTAGGGTCCATTGAAACATGGAGAGAAGGATGCTCCACCATTTGTCCAAGGTAGGCTCCATTGAAACATGAGGAGAATCAAGGTGCACCATGTCTCGATCCAAGATGCTAGGCTCCATCGAAAAACATTAAACCCACGATATGTCGTAGATGAGGGGTTTACATTCAAGGTCCAACACTTGTCCAAGCTATTATTGGTAGTAGCCTGAGTGGTTTGGTCTCAAGATTCACCACTTTTCCACTCTATGTCATTATATTAAGAATATGCGCGTGTTAAGGTCCACCACTTGTCCAACCTATAAGGCTACATCTTAAAGGTTATTCTTTATTACCACTTGGAGTGACCATGATAGGTTTTACATGGGGGTTTGGTTCCAAGGTCCACCACTTGTCCAAGCTAACTCTATTGAAACATAGAGAGAAACAAAGGTCCACCACTTGTCCAAGCTAGGGTCCATTGAAACATGGAGAGAAGGATGCTCCACCATTTGTCCAAGATAGGCTCCATTGAAACATGACGAGAAGCAAGCTGCACCATGTCTCCAAGATGCTAGGCTCCATCAAAATACATTAAACCCACGATATTTCGTAGATGAGGGGTTTACATTCAAGGTCCACCACTTGTCCAAGCTATTATTGGTTATAGCCTGAGTGGTTTGGTCTCAAGATTCACCACTGTTATTAAGAATATGTGGGTGTTAAGGTCCACCACTTGTCCAACCTATAAGGCTACATCTTAAAGATTATTCTTTCTTACTACTTGGAGTGACCATGATAGGTTTTACATGGGGGTTTGGTTCCAAGGTCCACCACTTGTCCAAGCTAACTCTATTGAAACATAGAGAGAAGCAAAGGTCCACCCCTTGTCTAAGCTAGGGTCCATTGAAACATGGAGATAAGGATGCTCCACCATTTGTCCAAGGTAGGCTCCATTGAAACATGAGGAGAAGCAAGGTGCACCATGTCTCCAAGATGCTAGGCTCCATCGAAAAACATTAAACCCACGATATGTCGTAGATGAGGGGTTTACATTCAAGGTCCACACTTGTCCAAGCTTTTATTGGTAGTAGCCTGAGTGGTTTGGTCTCAAGATTCACCACTTTTCCACTCTATGTCATTATATTAAGAATATGCGCGTGTTAAGGTCCACCACTTGTCCAACCTATAAGGCTATATCTTAAAGGTTATTCTTTATTACCACTTGGAGTGACCATGATAGGTTCTACATGGGGGTTTGGTTCCAAGGTCCACCACTTGTCCAAGCTAACTCTATTGAAATATAGAGAGAAACAAAGGTCCACCACTTGTCCAAGCTAGGGTCCATTGAAACATGGAGCGAAGGATGCTCCACCATTTGTCCAAGATAGGCTCCATTGAAACATGACGAGAAGCAAGCTGCACCATGTCTCCAAGATGCTAGGCTCCATCGAAATACATTAAACCCACGATATTTTGTAGATGAGGGGTTTACATTCAAGGTCCACCACTTGTCCAATCTATTATTGGTTATAGCCTGAGTGGTTTGGTCTCAAGATTCACCACTTTTATTAAGAATATGTGGGTGTTAAGGTCCACCACTTGTCCAACCTATAAGGCTACATCTTAAAGGTTATTCTTTCTTACTACTTGGAGTGACCATGATAGGTTTTACATGGGGTTTTGGTTCCAAGGTCCACCACTTGTCCAAGCTAACTCTATTGAAACATAGAGAGAAGCAAAGGTCCACCCCTTGTCTAAGCTAGGGTCCATTGAAACATGGAGATAAGGATGCTCCACCATTTGTCCAAGGTAGGCTCCATTGAAACATGAGGAGAAGCAAGGTGCACCATGTCTCCAAGATGCTAGGCTCCATCGAAAAACATTAAACCCACGATATGTCGTAGATGAGGGGTTTACATTCAAGGTCCACACTTGTCCAAGCTTTTATTGGTAGTAGCCTGAGTGGTTTGGTCTCAAGATTCACCACTTTTCCACTCTATGTCATTATATTAAGAATATGCGCGTGTTAAGGTCCACCACTTGTCCAACCTATAAGGCTACATCTTAAAGGTTATTCTTTATTACCACTTAAAGTGACCATGATAGGTTTTACATGGGGGTTTGGTTCCAAGGTCCACCACTTGTCCAAGCTAACTCTATTGAAATATAGAGAGAAACAAAGGTCCACCACTTGTCCAAGCTAGGGTCCATTGAAACATGGAGAGAAGGATGCTCCACCATTTGTCCAAGATAGGCTCCATTGAAACATGACGAGAAGCAAGCTGCACCATGTCTCCAAGATGCTAGGCTCCATCGAAATACATTAAACCCACGATATTTTGTAGATGAGGGGTTTACATTCAAGGTCCACCACTTGTCCAATCTATTATTGGTTATAGCCTGAGTGGTTTGGTCTCAAGATTCACCACTTTTATTAAGAATATGTGGGTGTTAAGGTCCACCACTTGTCCAACCTATAAGGCTACATCTTAAAGGTTATTCTTTCTTACTACTTGGAGTGACCATGATAGGTTTTACATGGGGTTTTGGTTCCAAGGTCCACCACTTGTCCAAGCTAACTCTATTGAAACATAGAGAGAAGCAAAGGTCCACCCCTTGTCTAAGCTAGGGTCCATTGAAACATGGAGAGAAGGATGCTCCACCATTTGTCGAAGCTAACTCTATTGAAACATGGGGGGTTTACGTTCAAGGTCCACCACTTGTCCAAGGCTATTAGTGCTAGTAGCATGAGTGGTTTTGTCCCAAGATTCACCACTTTTTCACTCTATGTCATTATATTAAGAATATTAGGGTGTTAAGGTCCACCACTTGTCCAACCTATAAGGCTATATCTTAAAGGTTATTCTTTCTCACCACTTGGAGTGACCATGATAGGTTTTACATGGGGGTTTGGTTCCAAGGTCCACCACTTGTCCAAGCTAACTCTATTGAATAATAGAGAGAAGCAAAGGTCCACCACTTGTCCAAGCTAGGGTCCATTGAAACATGGAGAGAAGGATGCTTCACCATTTGTCCAAGATAGGCTCCATTGAAACATGAAGAGAATCCAGATGCACAATGTCTCCAAGATGCTAGGCTTCATCGAAATACCTTAAACCCACGATATTTCATAGATGGGGGGTTTACTTTCAAGGTCCACCACTTGTCCAAGCTATTATCGCTAGTAGCATGGTTTGGTCTCAAGATTCACCAGTTTTCCACTCTATGTCATTATATGAAGAATATCTGGGTGTTAAGGTCTACCACTTGTCCAACCTATAAGGCTATATCTTAAATGATTTTTTTTTTGACCACTTGGAATGTGCATGATATGTTTTACATGGGGTTTTGTTCCAAGGTCCACCACTTGTCCAAGCTAGATCTATTACATATATATTATACATACAATATTCAACTAGATTCCCTATCTATCATGTCCAGTAGCATGGATGCTCTAGCTTGAAGGTCCAGCACTTGTCCAACCTATACTCTCTTATGTAAGGGAGATCTCGCTATAAATTCAAAACCTTCCCGCCTAAATTTAAAATATCCCTCCCAAATCTTAAATATCCCGCCTAAATTTTAAAATATCCCGCCCAAATTTTAAAATTCAAACTTTTTTATAAAAATTTAAATTTTACTACTTAAATTTAAAATATTCCACGCGAAACTGATTTTAAATTCAAGTTTACCACAAAAAGATATCATTATACCACCTAAATTCAAATATGCAAACCTCAAATCATTATATTGTACATAAATTCAAACAAATTCAAATTAACAAGCCTAAACTGATATTAGTTTGCATAGATATGAATTTATCACACCTAAATTATGTCACCATGTTAGAGAGAGTGGTTAGAGAATTTGAACAAGGTCCACCACTTGTCCAACCTAGATACCAAGAAGGATTGAGTGTACAAGGTATTGTTTGGAGGTCCTTATAGTCCACTGGTTTCAAGGTCCACCACTTGTGGTAAGGGTCACCAAAAAGTGTATATATTCATCCAAAGAAATACACGTATTTTTGGTCTACATGTCCTAGTTTAAACCATTTATGTCCATTAGGTGTATCACTAAACAACACTACTATTTTTGAGAAACAGAAGTTACAATCATATCTACAAATGGATTAGAGGAAAATCAGCTCAGCATACATCCACAACTCGCTACAAGAATCGACTTTAGCAGATCATGCAAGTAAGTCTTCCATTCAATTTTACTAGTATTACAATGTGTTAGTTATTTGTGATATTTATGTATGTATATATACTATGTGTGCATATCGTAATTAAGTGTAATTGTGTATCTGCATTATGTATGAGTATTACAATGAAATAACACAAATATACATACATACACATAGATAAAACAGACGCACACATACATGAGCATGTATTTTCAAGAGAGAGATAGCAAGATACAGAGATAGATAGATAGAGAGAGAGAGAGAGATAAATACCTGTTTTTTAGAGAGAGGAGAGAGAAAGATAACAGATTTCACTGTGTTTATGTATGTGGAAGAGAGGAAGACGATGTATGGGAATATGTGCACGTATTTTCAAGAGAGAGACAACAAGATAACAAATTTCATTGTGGTTATGTATGTGGAAGTGAGGAAGACAATGTGTGGGAATATGTGCATGTATTTTCAAGAGAGAGACAGCAAGATAACAGATTTCATTGTGGTTATGTATGTGGAAGTGAGGAAGACGATGTGTGGGAATATGTGCATGTATTTTCAAGAGAGAGACAGCAAGATAACAGATTTCACTGTGGTTATGTATGTGGAAGAGAGGAAGACGATGTGTGGGAATATGTGTATGTGTGCGGGGATACTTTTAAACTATGTATCTCTGTCTTTTGACAAGAGAGTGTGTGTGCAAGAAGAGTTACAGAGAACCATCTTCTCTATATGGAGAAAGACAGAGAGTGAGAGAGAGAGAAATACCTGTTTTTTCTCTATTCGTGAGGTGTGCAATGTCTCCTGAGAAGACTGCCCGATCCTGCCCTTCTGGAAAGCGTTGTGTACGCTGCTGTTTCTTTATCTTGTGCGCGAACTTTCAATCCTGTGCACTCCACCTGTGTGTTGTGTACGATGCCGAGCTTGCTCCTCTATGCGCGCGTATACTCCAACTGTGTGCGATCCGTGTGCGCTTTCTGTGTGTTTGCTGCTCGCCTGCTTTCTCTGTGTGCGTTGCTCGTGCGCTCTCTGTGTGCCTAATCTTGATAGGGTTTATTAGAATGCCACGTATGCTACAAGTCCATGTTTTATCATAGGATTAAAAAAAACAAAAGAAATATAAAAAATTAACCAATTCACACGGCCAAAATTAAAGAAATCATGGTTGAAAATATGAAAAACATGCGTAACTCTATACTAGGAATTCACTTTTAAAAAAAAATTCTTTGGGCGCCGCCCCTTGACCCCGCCCAGAACAATATCCCAAAATCAACCTCCCAAGCCCCGCCATCGAGAGCGCTATATTCCACATCCCCATCAAGAGCGCTACCCCTAAACCTCACGTGGAAGTGCTGCCTTGTCACCCCATTGTGGCATTGCCCTAAGACCCCGCATCTGGAGTGCTAAATGGGAACATTCTTCATTAGTGAAATTTTGAACATAAATTATATTAGCATATACTTAAATATAATACAAATATTAACATATTAGCTATACTACTAATTTACTATAGCAGTTCTAGATTATGTCCCATACTATATTTAAGGTGCCAAAGGTTTGGCCTTATGGTCCTAGATTTAGCCAAGTGGTCAACACATATAGGACCAAGTGCACACTGTGCCACAAAACTTGGCCACCACTTCACTTGCCAAAGTTTAGGCCACATGGTCAATCCTAAGTTTCCAATGTTCTTATTATGTCACCTTTTGCCTCGTGGAAAACCTAGGCTTGTTTTCACATACTCAGGCACTTCAAGCCACAATAAATTGTCATTACTCTTCGGCAACCCTTTTGTTCAAGTCTTTGAAAAAACATTGTTTAAGGCCACCCTAAACCATTTTCATTTAGGGGTGTCTAAAACTAGCTTTTTGGCAATTCGAGAAGAAAATGGTCAAAGTTTTATACTTAGTTTTAACCACTTGACCAATTCAAATATTGGAAAGCAAGGTCTTGTAATACTTTTCTTTGGACATCACACATTAAAACTAGGTCCCTCACTTGTCCAAGCTATGCTCTAATACAATAAAGGGCTTTTGGTTTCAAGATGCACCACTTTCCCAACCTTGATTCCATTAAAGAAGCTAGCTCTACTTAGACATTTAATAGCAAGGTCCTGCAGCAATTCAGATTGAACATTTTCCATGGCAGCTAGGTCCACCACTTATCTAAGCTATGCTCTAATAGAGTAAGGGGGTTTTGGTTTCAAGATCCACCACTTGTCCAAACTTGATTTGGGAAGCAAGGTCCTATAATAGTTTGCTTTGGACATTCACCATTACAACTAAGTCCACCACTTCTCCAAGCTATGTTCTAATACACTAAGGAGGTTTTGGTTTCAAGGAGAACCACTTGTACGACTTTGTTTTTCGAAGTAAGGTCTTTACATAGTTCACCTTGGACCTTGGACATTGGATACTACAACTAAGCCCACCACTTGTCCAAGATATCCTCTATATATAGCCAAAGGGTTTGGGTTTCAAGATTCACCACTTTTCCAACCTTTCTTCCATTAAAGAAAGGAGGGGCATTATAACTAGGTCCACCACTTGTCCAAGCTATGCTCTGATATAGAAAGGGGATTTTGGTTTCAAGGTCCACCACGTGTTCAACCTTGCAAGACTCAAGGGATACTTGGACATTGGAAAGCATAGTCCTATAGTAGTTGATAGGTGGCAGTGGGTATTACAACTAGGTCCAACCTATGCTCTCATATAGCAAAGAGGCTTTGCTTTCAAGGTCCACCACTTGTCCAACCTTGCTTCCATTAAAGAAATGAGGGGCTACGTAAACATTGGCAAGCAAGGTAGCAAGGTCCTAAGGTGTTTCACCTTGGATATTGGGCATTATAACTAGGTCCACCACTTGTCCAAGCTATGCTCTGATAAAGAAAGGGGATTTTCGTTTCAAGGTCCACCATGTGTTCAACCTTTCTAATATAGAAAGGGGATTTTCGTTTCAAGGTCCACCACGTGTTCAACCTTGAAAGACTCAAGGGATACTTGGACATTGGAAAGCATAGTCCTATAGTAGTTGATAGGTGGCAGTGGGTATTAAAACTAGGTCCAACCTATGCTCTAATATAGCAAAGAGGCTTTGGTTTCAAGGTCCACCACTTGTCCAACCTTACTTCCATTAAAGAAATGAGGGGCTACGTAAACATTGGCAAGCAAGGTAGCAAATTCCTAAGGTATTTCACCTTGGATATTGGGCATTATAACTAGGTCCACCACTTTTCCAAGCTATGCTCTGATATAGAAAGGGGATTTTTGTTTCAAGGTCCACCACGTGTTCAACCTTGAAAGACTCAAGGGATACTTGGACATTGGAAAGCATAGTCCTACAGTAGTTGATAGGTGGCAGTGGGTATTACAACTAGGTCCACCACTTGTCCAACCTATGCTCTCATATAGCAAAGAGGCTTTGGTTTCAAGGTCCACCACTTGTCCAACCTTGCTTCCATTAATATAGCAAGGAGGATTTGGTCTCAAGGTTCACCACTTGTCCAACCTATGCAAACCTTTTTCATGTTGTAGCATGATTTTTTGTTTGAAGAGTATTTTTCTATAACTATGGATTTAACAATGTAATCTTTTTACTTACAGGATGGACTTCGAATCTGGGGAGAAAGTACATATGATACTTGACAATGAAATCGTTGGTATTGGTTGTGTGTGTAGAACAGATCCAGATTCCACTTGTGGTGGTACAAAGATAGGGCTGGGAAATGTCTCCATACTAGTGGAGGAATGCTTGAAGGATGTGGTCCTACCTTTTCCTACAATGGATACTTCATCTCTCCAAGGCTCATTATGGAGTGTTGTTCGATGGTCAAAGCTTCTTTTGCAATCTTCTGTATTAAATGGGAACTTAATTGATCCACACGAAAGCTACAATGGTGATGAAGAACATGATCATTCTGATCCTCTAGTTACAGATGCAATACCTATGACAAGCCCAGAATTTGAAGCAATGATTCGAGAGTCTTGGAGAAATCAGAGGGTCCTTTTAAAAGATGACACAATGATGCAAACCATGAATGAAGGGACCATCTTATATGTATTTCCACATGATTATGTCAACTTTCAGGAACTTGGTCCTGATTGTGTGGGTGTGGGTATTGAAAGAGAAAATGCAAGCATTGATGATGTGGTTGAAGTGGGTAGCATCACTTTGCTAAAGTGGCCCATCAAGCAGACAACAATGTTGAATGGGAGCCCATTACAACGCTTTGTTCCTGTTGATGGCATGCATGCTACATATGAGGATGTATCCAACGATGGCAATGTTGGAAAAAAACTTGATGGGAGTAATGTTGTCCAGTTGTCAAGGAAGAGACGATACACTTTCATGAACAGGACTCAAAAATCAAAAGCAGCACCAGCTTCGACTTTTTACCTTTCAAACAAATCAATTCAAAGGGTATCATGCATTGATTGTTGTGCACAAAAATGCTGCCAATTTGCAGATCGTGATATGGTGACAAGGTTACGACAACAATTTTGGGGAGAGTCTCAAAAATCACGCACTAATTATGTTTATGATGTTCTTTCTATATGTTATCAGAAAGATGAGAAGTCACGATACCAATTCAGGCTAAATGGCTCTATTGTTTGTTGTAGAGCATGGTATGAGCTACATGGAATACCAAAGACATCATTTTATCGATACAAGGAGAACTTTGAAAATGGTGTGCGCCAATATGTACATGGGAACACATGTACATTGAGAAGGGGACTTCAACATACTAGTTTAGCAAGAGCACTACTAAATGAGTTTGTGGAAAACAACTCTGAGAAGATGCCACATAGAAGTAGAACACTGCTAGATGGCTCAAGAGAGACTCAATTGGTGATTCCATCAACATACAAACAAGTGGATATTCTATGTGAAATCAACACGACACTTGACCAAATGGGCTATGAGAAGAAGCTATCCCAATCTTCTTTTGGTAGAATTTGGAACAAAGAGTACCCACATGTCACTTTAACAAAGACGAGTGAGTTCTCTAAGTGCAATATTTGTAGCTCAATCAAGGCAAGGTTAGAAGCTAAACCTTCTCTTGAAGAGAGAGCTCTTCTCTTGAGGGAGAGAGAAGTTCACATGGCACAACAAAAGAGTTGCAGAAGCCTATATTATGCATGGCGCACGTATTCAGAATCTCAACCACAAAAATATGTATGCATAATCCATGATAAGATGGATCAAAAGAAGATTGCCATTCCTAGATTACACATTGTTCCCAAGGGTGTGGATTCAGGATATAATCTGCAGGTGGCATTGATTGGCATGATCACTCATGGACATGGAGAAGGTCATTACGGACACTTTGTCTTGAATGTTTTGTGGCCAGCTGATCCAAATCTTACAATTGGCTCAATTGCTAATTGTTTACATAACCTCGAGAGGATAGATAAGCATCCTCTTGGTGATCTAGTAACAAATGGACTTCCAAGGAGCAATATTTCACTACTACATGCTTTGAACTCAAGGGATGCTTTGGACTACCATAACTTGAGTGATGGAAAACAGCCCATTGTGCAGTCGTCAGAAATTGCAGAAGAGGAATTGGGGTCAACATTTCGCAGATTGCCAGAGAACTTGTTGCTACAATTGGATAATTGTGCAGGGGAAAACAAAAATCGATACTTATTTTCCTATTTGTCAATGCTTGTTGCAAGGGGTGTTTTCAAAACCATCCAGCTGGGATTTTTAATGGTTGGGCATACACATGAGGACATAGACGCCATGTTTAGTAGGTTTTTAGAGAAGCTGAGAGTTACACAAACCTATACTTTACCACATTTGATGGATACATTACGAAACAACTCATCTTCATCTCCAGCTCCATTTTTTCTCACAAAGATCCCCAATTTCAAGCAATATTGTGATGGCTATCTTTGTGATGGACAAGACATACTTGTTGGACATTCCAAACCGCTTCAGTTCAGGTTCTTTATGCAGGATGAGACACCAATGATCCAATATAAGGCACATGTAGGTGTATCAAGTTGGAGTGGAAGTATTCGCCTTTGGAAAACAGACACAGAAGGCAAGCCAATGTTACCACATGGAGATCCACCTCTAGTACAAATGGCGGAGTATGTCAAGGCCCACGAAGAAGTCATTTTGGGACTAAAGAACTATATAAAATTTTGGAAAAATTTAGGGAATGGTTCAAGTATTCCGCGATATTAAAGACCCGTGATAGATTATTGGAGTAAGGTAATTGAAGAGATTGGAAAAGCAATCATATCAGAGAGAGTCTTGTATGAAATGTTTTGGCCAAAAACTCAAGAATATTCTCACCTACAAAGCACTACAATGAATTTGCAACAAGGAGCAGAAAGATTCCTAGGCCTTGAAGAGTTGAACGATCATTTTTGTGGGCCTCAACGAGATAGGCCAAGGGAAGAGTTTGACCCTATGTCTGATGTGCACCAAGGTGACTTTCTTATGCTTGTTCCGAGTGACACAGAAATCTATCCAGTGTGGCTTGCAATGGCTTTATCTGACATTGATAATGAGCCTACATCACCAAACTACAGAAAACTCTTGATTCAATATTGGGCACCTAGCGCGAGAAAAAGTGGGATGACAGATACTCAAGCTTACAGTAATTGTTGGAAGGGTTATTGGGCTGTCAACTATAAGGACCCACAAGTGTGGGAAACTATAGATGCAATTGTTTGGTCCTGGAGACCCAACAAAGAAGGACCATTTTCTAGAATAAAGATTCCAGAAAGACATGCTCTAAAAGCCAAAGAAGGCCTCACTCGTGCACATCAGCCACACTTGGATCAAAGTTCAGATATGGTATCAAATGTGGAGTAGAATTATGTGGAGCTTCTATTGTGACTATACTAGTCAATTTGTAAACAAAATCTTTTTTGTATCTTCCTTTGTTTTATGTAATTTATAGTTATTATTCAAATCCATGTGTTGTACATCCTCTTGACTTTTGGTGTTTATCAACACCACAATCCTATGAGATTTTCACTTTATTTACTAGCCACACACCTCAATTTTTCCCACTTTAAGTGGAAAATTCCCAAATTACATGAATTCGATCGATTTGGAGATTCCCATAATGTGAGATTTTTACCAAAATACCTAAGATAGTAATATTTTGAATTCTGTGAACATTGTCTGTATGGTAAGCAAACACAACAGCCACATAAGCATAGAAGCAGTAGAAGAGATACACAGTTGGCACTTGTTCATAGTGATTTGTGTGGACCTATGCCTAACCTATCTCTAGGGGGAGCTTCTTACTTTATGAAATTTATAGATGATTACTCGAGGAAAGTATGGGTTTAATTTCTCAAGCACAAGGATGAAGCGTTTAGTTTTTTCAAAACGTTTGTGACACTTGTGGAGAATCAGAGTGGCAAGAAGCTTAAATGCTTACGCACTGACAATGGTGGAGAGTATGTTTCAAAGGTCTTTCAGGACTTTTGTGAGTCAAAAGGTATAAAACGTGAACTTACTGCTCCTTACAATCCTCCTCAAAATGGTGTTGCTAAGAGGATGAATAGGACCATACAAGAGAAGGTCAGAAGTATGTTGTCTAATGCACAGCTGCCAAATGGGTTTTGGGCTGAAGCTGTATCAACAGTTGTTCATCTTGTAAATAGATCTCCTAGCAAGGTTTTGCAGAAGGATTCAGTGCCAGCGATGGTATGGTCAGGCAAAATGCCCTCATACAAGCATCTCGGAGTCTTTGGCTGTGAGGCATATACTCACGTTCCAAAGGAATTTAGGAACAAACTTGACCCAAAGAGTAGAAAGTGCATCTTTCTAGGCTATGGTAATTCTGGTGAGATGGGGTACAGACTTTGGGACCCCGAATCCAGAAAGGTTTTCCGCAACAATGATGTTCACTTTAATGAATCCAAATATCATTCTAAACCAGAGAGGGTTGAGGAGATTAGAAGAGTTGTTTTCCAAGAAGATGGACCTGCACGTGCAAGACAAAATGTCAGGGCTCAAGAGGAGCAACGACAGGATAGGGTGGAACCACAGGTTGTGGCTGAGCCTGAGCCACCTATTGTGCGTAGATCTGGACGTATCACGTGACCTCCTGATAGTTTTGTTCCATCTATGAACTATGTCATGTTGACTGATTGCAATGAGCCTTCATGTTACAAGGAAGCAGTGCAAATGAAGGACTCCAGGAATTGGCAATTGGCCATGCAGTCAAAGATGACAGCTCTGCATAAAAACAAGACATGGAAGCTAGTTAAATTACCACAGGGAAAAAAGGCTCTACCTGGTAAATGGGTTTACAAGTATAAGATCACCGCTCAGGATAGTCAGCCAAAGTACAAAGCAAGGCTTGTTGCCAAGGGCTTTAAGCAAGAACAAGGCATTGACTTTGATGAATTCTTCTCTCCGGTGGTCAAGATGACTACATTGAGATGCTTTCTTGCATTGGTTTCCATATTAGATTTGGTGTTGCACCAAATGGATGTCAAGACAGCGTTCTTGCATGGTGATTTAGATGTGGAAATTTACATGCAGCAGCCAGAAGGGTTTGTTGAGAAAGGCAAGGAAGATTGGGTATGCCAGTTGTTAAAGAGTCTTTATGGCTTAAAACAATCACCGAGGGCATGATGCCATAAATTCCACAAGTTTACGCTTTCTCAAGGCTACAAACGTAGTGAGTTCGATCACTATCTATATACAAAGAAGGCTAAGGATGGTAGTTGGCAGATCCTTATTTTGTATGTGCATGGCATGTTGATTGCTGGCAAGCACTTGGAAGAAATTTCAGCTTTGAAGTGAAAGATGGCAAAATCTTTTGACATGAAAGACATGGGTGAGGCAAGTCATATACTTGGTATGTGCATTGAGAGAGACAGATCAAAGAAGTTGATTTGGTTATCTCGAACAGAGTATATTGACAAGGTTTTCAACGTTTCAATATGGAGAAGGGAAAGGCACTGAGTGTTCCATTGCCACCATATGTGAAACTTAGCAAACAAGATTTTCCTTTGTCTGAGGAAGAACAAGCTGAAATGGATAAGATTGCATATGCGTCTGCAGTGGGTAGTTTGATGTATGCAATGATTGCTACTCGCCCAGACATTGCATTTGCAGTGGGAGTAGTAAGTCGATACATGTCAAACCCAGGCAAGAAACATTGGGAGGCAGTGAAAGGAATATTGAGATACCTGAAAGCTACAAAGAGAATGCGTATATGCTATGGGAGTCAGGAGCTAAGTGTAAAGGGTTTTACAGACTCAGATTATGCAGGTGACTTAGACAACCGAAGGTCTACGTGAGGGTATGTCTTTACATTGGCTGGTGGAGCAGTATCATGGCGTTCTAGATTACAAGATTGTGTTACTCAATCTACTATAGAGGCTGAATATGTTGCAGCATCAGAGGCATGCAAAGAATCAATTTGGCTTAATCGACTAGTAACAGATTTGGGAATCAAAGAAGAGATGCCCGTGTTATATTGTGATAGTCAAAGTAGTATACAATTGGCTCGCAATCCAGTTTATCACTCAAAGACAAAGCATGTGGATGTGAAGTATCACTTCATCAGGGAAATGCTCGAGGATAAGCAACTTCAGCTTGTCAAAGTTCACACCACAGAAAATCCTGCTGATCTACTAACAAAAGGACTTCCCTCAGAGAGCTTTGCGCATTTTCGCAAGCAGTTAGGTGTAGGGTAGTACATCACTTCTCTACATCTCTTGTATATTAGCTTGTATAGTAGCTTCTCTCACACTTAAAGTACCACATTGGACTTTAAGTGGGAGGTTGCTGGGGTATAAATCCCAATGTGGTCGCCCAGGTAAGTGGGCAGGCCGCCAGGTATGTACACATATTATTTTGTTGAAACCTAATAAGAACTCACTATGCTCTACACATTACAGTAGAGCGAGTTCACCATATCGTCGTGCTCTTCTTCTCGCACTCTCTCTCGCGTCGCACTTTCGCTCGTACTCCTTCACACATGTGGGCCCCACGTAACCACCTAGCTCTGAAAAATGGGCAATTCTTTATTTGATGCACCATGCATGTATATGTGCATATGCGCAATCCCTTGCTCCAAAAAACTCCTCACAACGTATGCTCAAGCTACGATTCTGCTCCAACTTGTAATCAACTTTTCTAATGATTGGGTAATCCGTTTTTTATTCCGTAACTTGCATTGTGTTCACTCTCTTTGCTCTCTAATTCAAGAGTAAGCATTGTCAATTTTGTGGTGGTTTGTGACTACACATTTGTGAGCTATAATTGCAGATTTGCGTGCTTAAATCATTGTTTTTAGTCATTTTGACCACAGGAGAGTGTTCCTAGACCATAGGGCGACCTTTTTGGATTGATCTATTGCAATTTTCAGGAGCTTTTTCATGATATATAGTGATTTTGGTACCCTGTTGGATTGCGACTAGACTTGGTAGGATAGTACCCTTAGATGTCCTAGACCTTCTCCTAAAGTTTTTTTGCATTTCAAGCCCGTTCGAGTGCCGAAATGGCATGATGACCTAGAGATTTGAGAAAGGACATTGACAGATTTCCCTGATCATTGAGGGCTGGTTTGCTTGTTGATTTGGTGTGTTTGCTTGTTAAGGTTCACTTCTTGAGATTGACAATCTCAAAGAGTCTTTGTGCCCCATCCAAGTCACCTCCCTGAGTATTGACATTATGTTAGTACCAAAAAGTTATGTTGTAGACGTCCGTCATGGCGACCCGCTAATAATAGGAACCAAAAATTCTCACCAAAAAGCCTGTTTTTAATGCCTTCAAAAGTGTTTTAGTGGATCCCTCCTTTGTTGAATTTTCACAATGCATCCACGAGTGAGTCCCTCCTTTGTCATATCATGATACAAAGCATCCAAGTTATCTTTACACATGCATGGAGGAGGATTATTGGTCGTGCCTAAAATAGAAATTTTTAATTATAATAATCTTGGTATTCTATCCTCATATTTATGCCTAGGTGTGTGTTTTATTAAACATGTGTACACCTTCTTTCATCCTCTTACACCATATGTATACTTTTTTCCAATGTGTACATCCTCTTATCTCATAATTTTCTTTTATAAAAATCACTCTCACGTTTCACCCTCCCCCTTGTGAAAACAAAAAATTGGTTTCTACTCCCTTGGTCACGTTTATTATATAATTTTCTTTACTTGCTACTTTTGTCTCTTTCACCCAAAATAATACAAAAGAGGACCATATCATATGATTCCAATATCTTTTTCCATATCCATAATTCTTCCATATTTTTCTTTATATACACTCATTATTCTAACCATGTGCTCATTGATCTAAAATCCATGAATAAATAGTCCCTATACTAGTCTCACTATTTATATATTTCTTTATTCATATACATTGAAATATTTATACAAAAGGGCCATAATATATTTTGGCTTGGATTTTAATTATTAGTTTTGGCTCAACTAGCCCAGTGACTAGCTAAGTGAGGGTTTTTAAGGAGATATGGGGAAAGTCCCCTAACTCACACACACCTATGTACAATGAAAAGGTAGGGATAGCCACAATGTTTTGGTGATTTGGTAAGGTGAGGTAGCTCACCATGTCAATTTTGGATAGCCAAAAAATGGCTATCAGCAAAAATGCATCCACAATTGGCACAAGAGGAGTCAAAGAAGAAAAAAACTGATGATCTTGAATCATCAAACCATTTCTTTCAACCTCAGAACAAGGACAAGTGCAAAGAAGAACAACCAAGGGAGAAGACAATTGTGGAACCTCTAGAAACTCACATCAAGCCAACAACCCCTCCTCCAACTCAAGAATCCACTGAACAAGCAAGAAGGTAGGATATAAAGCTTGAACAATTTCCATGGGCGCAACCCACTGCCAAAGATACGAAAAAGGAAAACAAGGTGGAAGAACATGAGAAGATGGAGCATACTTCCCCTACAAATCAAAAACAAGAGAAGGAGAAGACTAGGAAGGTGCCAAGGGTCAAAGATCTAGAAGCTGGCAGTTTGACAAGATTGGTCACATAAAATAGTAGACCAGTATCTCCTTGCACAAAAGAAATTATCAAGGATGATCGAATCTTTTAACATTAATGAACACTTGGATCATGTAAAGCTCCAATCCCAATGTCAAAAAGCTATTATCAACCCCTGAGAATTTGATTTGGAAGATGCCAAGGCCGAAGCTACAAGGGAAAAGGGTGCAAGGTGATTGCTACAACACCAAGTTGAGGAGCTCGAAGGCATACAATTGAAGCTAGTGATCGAGCTAGACCAAGAAAACCAAAATGCTGCCTATTATTACAAAGAAGCTCAAAATTTCAACGAGGTAAATAGTGAACTATAAGTTGATCAACAACAGCTCAAAGAGGAACTAGAAAGAGAATACCAAAAAATTTAAATCTTGAATAATCTTATGGTATGGTGAAAAACACCCTAGCACAATTGTTGGCAATGCAAGACACACTAGTCCCCCTGTCTCTACTTCGTCAACTCCAACAAGAACCTTGCAAGACTCTTGGAAAAACTCAAAGAAGAATTGTCAGCCTAGACAACAGCACATGACATATAATTGCAAAAGAAGGATATGGCCATCAATGCCATCCAGGCTCAGACAATACTAGGTGAATGTTTCACCACCTGCGATGGACAAAGAGCACACAAGCATGGACCTTCCCCCAGTAGATCTATCAAGCACATCTAAAAAGGGTAGGTTACATGATTTTGAAGACCCAAAATACATGACATATTCATGGGATGAGATACAAAGGTGGATTTCTTCAGAAGTGCAAGGCACATCACATAGAGATTAAATGCATTATGAGCTTAAAGCACTAGAATCAGTAGCACTTCTAATGATAACTCCTCATGAGGTGGTTAAGAACCATGGCTATAAGATGATTTCACTCCCATTAATGAAGCAAGAAGCTCTCCTACGGTAACAAATTTTTTACCCACACTTGAGCCAAACCACAAATGAAATTATAGGAAAGTATGTGTCACAAATGACCACGTACTTTCTATTCTTGAAAACCATGCCCTTTGGCAAAAGAGGTGGTTTGAAAAGTGCTCTCATGATAAAAACTATTAAAAAAATTCCCCACAGCATCTCACAATTGATCCTACTTTTTGTCCTATCAATAGACTATGATCCTAGGATACCTTCTAGACATGGCAAAGAAAACGGAAAATAGTGTTGAATTATCTTGTCCTCATTAAGGCGGCAAACAACTTCCCATCCTCAAAACCCACCTGATTTTTCCCAAGCCATAATACATTGGCGTTGTAGAAAAGCTTCATTCACTTGGGAGTCAATTGAAGCATCATGTAGCAAGTGTAATGCATCCCAGCTCCCAAACCACTTATTTATGTCTTGCATGCATCCCGTGCTCAAGATCTTGCTTTTATGCGTCTTTTGAACTTTTTTGCTTGCTTCCCATGCAATTGTGGGAAGCTGAAGTGAGGTTTTGATGCATCTTTATCATGTACTCCAATACCCTTTCCATGACCATAACCTTAATTGGAAGAGATCCCAAATCAAAAAGTAGGAGCATATATGGTGTCTGTGTCTTAACTTGGAGAAATCTTGTAAAAAAATGGGACATTCCTGCATTACACATGTTCGTAAATGCATAATATGTTCTCTTTCCCGCTTCCAAAGGATGCATAGCACATTCATGCCGCTTGTGATTGGATGGAACCTCAATGCCAAGGTACGTAAAAGCTCTCAACAAATTCAAGTGTCTCATTTACACAATGCATGAATTCTCCTTATGGTTGGTTTTCACAAGCAGAACCTTTGTTTTGGATTCATTCACAATCAGCCTACTATGAAAGTAAAAGTTCTCAAGGACAGTCATAAGCTTTTGTGCATCTTCTAAAGTATGTGCTAGAAGCACTACATCATCCACATACAACAAAAGCATGATTATGCATTGGAAATAGTGACCTCTTCAATGCCTTCTTCTTGCATAAAGTCAAGTACCCGGTTTGTTCCAATTTATTGATGCATAGACCAAAGAGAGTTGGTGACAGTGGAATTCTTACAAAAATTTATCTTCCCATGCACAATTGACAAATCACCTTCTCATAGATTCGAGAAACCACAAGCATAAACTCACTTGGCACTTGGAGTTCTTCCAGCCTTCTCCAAAAATTCTACGTGGAATCATATCAAAGGATTTCTGAAAGTCCGCAAAACAACAATACAATTGTTTGCCTTTCAATTTACTTTCCTCCATGAGAACATGAAAAGTGACAAGATGATCAATGGTGCTATGGCGTCGATGAAAAATCGCTTGTCCTTTGCAGGCTTGTCATTCTCTTCAGCCCAATCACTCAATTTCATTTCCATTATGTGCCCAAAAATTTTTTCCATAAGATATCCAATTATTTTAGTCTGGTAGTTGTTTACATTCTTTACACCCCCTCCTTTATGCAAAGGCTTAACCCAATTAGTACTTTAATCATAAGTCATACCATGTTGAAGTGAAAGGTTGAACATATCACACATCCACTCATGGGTAAAATCTCCCATGCATTTGATCATCTCTTGCTTGATACCTTGAAGATCTCCCGCTTTGCAAGTAGCCAACTTTTTAAGCCCACCACATACATTGTTAATGGTAAACAAAGAGGGCATACATGGGAGTGAACCATTAAATGGTATTTTTTCATCATTTTCTTGCTCATATAATTTCCTACAATGTATCTACATATCCACAAGACTCAAGTTACCTAAATTCTCAACCCGCTTTCCCCTCAAGTTTCTCCAAAATCTTCCACATGCATGTGCCTTTTTTGGGACTTGAAAACGTTGTTGCTTTACTTCCCATCTTCTTCTCTTCTTTTAAATCAATGTCTTGTATGTATGAAAATGACTTTGATAGTTTTCTTTGTCCATAGTTCCATCAAGATTTGTCAAGGACTTTTGACATCTTTTATTAAACCATCTTTTGCATGATCTATCTTTGTTGATACCATGGACATGCTTTATGGCAAAGCATTCTTTGACACAAGAACAAAAAACTTTTTTGAAAGCTTTCTATTAAGTTTCCAATGGTGTGTCCTATTGAATCTTTTTCATCTTATAACTTTTTCTCAATCATTTTAATGTACATTGGTGCCCGTTTGAAATCCATACATAGTGATAATTCATCTTCCCTTTGGCTGAGATTATTATGCTTAATTGCTTCTCCATATATAAGGTCGATAGAACATAAGGTCCGATGATCAAATTTTGGGGTCCATTGGCCAAACATAAAACACTTTATGTGATACACGATGGCTTCGGAGAGTAGGATATAGCCAATCACACTATCCGCATTATGTTTCCTACATGTAGATCCACTGAGTTCACTCCACAAAGATACACCATTGGCAATGAGTATACCTGTGCTATTACATATGTGTAAAAGTAAATTTTCATAATGATCCGACTCTTTCGCATCCATTGAAGTACGATCATACAAGTGAAATTCCTCCAACTCCCTTGAAATGTATGGCATATCAAATTGTTGAGTATCATGTTGCAAAGTTTTTGTGCGAATATTCATATCCCCAAATACTATAACATCACCTTTGCCTTTGAAATAAGCAATATCCTCTTCTAAATCATAAAATGGTTGATCTCATTCCATACAAGCATAAAAGAGGGAATCATGATGAGAAATATAGCAACTGGCTACAAAAATGATTGCTCTTTTTGGTGTCATAATTTTTAGCCATACATAACGTTTGTACTTGTCATATTCACAATTGATACAAAATCTTCCAATTCTTTATTAACCATACATGCTACCCATCCTTGATCTCCTTGTTGCTTGAGATTCTTTGACCACATAAACGAATGTACATTGTAATCCTCCAAGCCGTTAATCCTTTGTGTATCATGCTCCAAAGTTTCAACAAGAAGTACAACATCATATTTGCTTGTTAGTTCATCAATGCCAACCCCCGCATTCCATGGGTATCCATTACAATTCCAAAAGCATATTTTCAATTGTAATGTGTTCTCATAGGTCATGCATCCATATTTGCTTGAGCGACTTTCCTCCTCCTTGGACACATTTTCTTTGTAAGCGATCTCCTTGTTTTTCTTATTCTTTTCCTCATATGCCTTGTGATGCATATTTTTTTCTTCATAGTGCGATCTTCACATACAAAATATTTTTTATATAGATCCAACTATTATCAAGGATAATATTTTGTTTGGTATGACCGACATGGTGCATACAATTGGTCATTCTCTCTAGCAAAGAGCTCCTTGCTTACCCACATTATGTGCTCCATAGACCATAACTTTGGACATGCCAAAGTGGGTTTTGAAGAAGTCTTTGATAACATCGGCAAGAGAAGGAGGTATCTCTAACTTCTTTTTGGAAATTCCATGAATAACAATGTTCTTGGACATCCACATTCCTTCAACTCCTTCACGTTGGGATGAGGGAAAAGGATACAACACCCTGCACACAATACACTGCCTCTTTATAGCCCAAGGTAATAGTCTGCACCCCTACCCACATAGAATCAAACACACATGCACACTATCTGCCGACCTTCACAACACACACCGCCATCGAGCAATCACGACTACCCACCACATGAACACTTCTGTACAATAAATCCATCAACGAACCCTCAGATCCCGACACCAACGGATGCCTACAATTCCCCAACCTGTGAATGCACTCACACCGGGAGACGACACACGTCTTGACCATCCCCAAGACTTCGCTCACACAATCTCTCTCCCTCTCTCTTCGCACACACACACATACTATCCGGAGCCGCAGCTACCACGGATATTCGGCAAAAGACAAGATGAAGAATAGATTGGAGTCAACTAACAACCGTAAGTTCATTTATGCATAAAAATCCTCGGAACAATGATGCGGGCTATCGCCCCTGCACAATGCGGCATCCACGCTTCCTTCACCCTTACTTAAAACCGTGGTGGTTCTTTCCTTGCTCCCAAACTTGCCTTCTCTGTTGACCGCCTTCCCTGGCTCCTTTTCCCTTCATTTGGTGGCTTCTCACTGTCTTACACGGTGGCTCTTCACTTTCCTTCATCGCCTGTAGTGCTCCTTCTCACTCCATGGCGGCCCTTGGTCTCAGGTCTCACCTCCTCCTGCTGCTACCCCTTGGTGGCACTTCTCTCCTCCTACAGAGCAGCCCCATGGTGGCTCTCAATCACCAGCTCTCTCTCGGTCATCCCGACCTGCAAGTAACCCCCGCCTTCCTCCACCAAGGCCGTGGTATGGCGGCTCCTTCTCCCTGCCAATTGGCGGCTTCTCTGTCACATTGGCCTCCTCCTCATGACCCCCAAGTGGCCTTCCTTCTCTGCATGCGTCATCCAATTCCTCCAACCATGCAACCCCTGCTCTTGGCAGCCCTTTGTGGCTTTCCTCGCTCATTGCAGGCCTCCAACCATAGCCTCCACAAGCATGTGATGCACACTTGCACCCCGCACAGGACCCGGCTCAACCCCTCCTGCATAGCACGCTCGCAATCCTTCATGCAACCCAACAGATGGTGCACCTTTACTTTCCATCAGTCCCACTTGGTGTCCCCATCACGACTTCTGACATGCCACCCCATGGCGATGGCTCCCTTCTCTGCATGTCGGACCTTCCAAAAAAAACGCCACCTTGTGAGAATGTAGACAAATATCCCTTTTTTTTTAATAGCTCAAAGCTTTTTGACTTAGAAGGCATTCCCATGAGCAAAGCAAACGGCAGCCGAGTGAAGCTCCGCATGTGGTTAACCATAATTCAATACAGTACCGACTTGATAGTTGGCAAAATACTTGGTTTGCACTCATGAAAAATATTGAGGTGATTACCCTCAATGCCGCATCTCTAACACACGTCAAGTGGTGTCGATGGCTCGAAATGGAACTTATCATACCTATTTTTTAAACACCCCGATGATTAGAGCCCCAAAATCATGGCCTGACCTCTGATGTGCCACATCTGGCATACACATCCTGGTAGTAAAGCCTCCCGCAGACACCTGAATTGAGATCCCATATCATAAACTTGATAGTACCTGTATCTAGCACCCCCTGTCTCGCTTCCAACTTTTTGATATCAAAATTCTATCCTGTCACCTGTGATTGCAGGAAACCCTTGGAGTTTCCACTAGCAAATGCTCCATCTCGATGTACCTGTCCCCTAGCACCATCAAATATTTTCCCAATGTCCTTGCCACTTTCGTGTAAACCTCCATGCATGGACTTCTTCCACCTCCATGGGTCGACACAGTCTGGCTATACCAACATCCACATTCTCAATATTCTTTGTTTGAACCATAGCTTGTATGAGTGAGGAATTAGGAACCACATTGTTACCACATACATTAGCCCAAGACTTGTTTGTGCATATATAATTTTCATGTTGCATACATCCTGGCTCATGGTGTCAAAATCTCTCCTCTTTCAATACATGGTCATGCTCTACTTTGCTCATGCGCTCCTTCAAAGCATTCAAGACCACAAAAGAGCATTTACATTCCTTGACTTCCTCTTCAAGTTGCATCAAACGTGTTGTTTGCATCTCAAGTGTCCTCTTGGGATTCTCATTCTCAACCACAAGTACTCTTAGTGTGCCATTCTCCATTGCAAGTGCCTGTAATTATTCTCCTTGTTTGTTTACGGTATCTTGCACAACCACACCAAGTATGCCATGATCATGGTTTTTGATGTCGTTGGTTGGGTGGTTGTGTTGTTATCTCCACACTTAGGATATTTTGAATAATTTTCCACACTGGTTGTGGACCTTGTTAAAGACGAAGAACCCTTGGGAGTACTCGAAGACATTGTATATAAAATAAGAGATGAGAGTCAACTTCCCTGAAACTGTTCACTTTAAAAATTCTGCAACGGGAATGCCTTCCATAACTTTAAAATTTTATATCTTTAGATCAATGCATAGAGGGTGTTGTGCTCTTTGATTGAGGCTATAGATCACCCAAATTGGAGTTCGGATGAAGAAGTTATGATCAAAAGAGTTAACTGCTATATACTATGTCAAATAACGACTGCACTAAGGGGGGAGGGAGAGAGAGAGAGAGAGAGAGAGAGAGAGAGAGAGAGAGAGAGAGAGAGAGAGAGAGAGAGGAGAGAGAGAGAGAGAGAGAGAGAGAGAGGAGAGAGAAAGAGAGGAGAGATAGAGTAGAGAAAGAGAGGGAGATAGAGTAGAGTAGAGAGAAAGAGAGAGATATAAAGATAGGGAGAGCGAAGGAGAGAGAGAGAGAGAGAGAGAGAGAGAGAGAGAGAGAGATGGGAGAGACTGAGAGTGAGAGTAGAGAGAGTAGAGAGATAGGGAAGAGAGAGAGAGAGAGAGAGAGAGAGAGAGAGAGAAGAGTAGAGAGGGAAGGAGAGTAGAGAGAAAGAGAGATATAGAATTGAGAGAAACATAGAGATGTAGAGAGAGAGAGAGAGAGATGTAAAGAGAGAGAAAGAGAGATAGATAGGGAGTATAGAGAGAGAGGGAGAGCCCGTATAAATGTGTATATTTCCATACGTATGTGTGTGTATGCATGAAAAGATGTGTGTATATGCTAGTATCTATGTGTAGATATTTTTGCATGTGTATATGTATATATGTGTTTATGTGCATGTATGTAGACATTGAGCAAGGGAGCATAGCATCGGATGGTTTAGCACTTCCTCTTGGGTATAGTCCCTTTTTAATCATGGCATTGTGTTCTATGATCTACTCATTTATGGACTACCACACTATACTGTTTGGTTTTACTACCATTGAGATTGTGATGGTATCTAAAGTAGTGTCACTATACTATTGTCACTACTAGCCCCTACTTAGGTCTAATAGTATTTATGTGTGTGTGTGTGTGTGTATCTATGTGATTGAGTGTATGTATGTAACTGAGAAAGAGAAATAGCGGTGTAGAGAGAGAGGATTGGGTACAAACATGTAGATGTATGTAGATTAGATATAGAGCTAGGTCTTAATACTTACCAACCTTTATTGTAGACATCGGACAAGAGACCACCTACTAGGGAGCAACCCAATATCATTCTTCTTTTGGTTGGTTCACATCTCAGATGGGCCCCCATCCACGGTGGATGTCGCCTCCAGTGGACCAGAGGACAAGGAGGAGGATGAGGAAGAGGACTTGGATAGATAGATAATTTTTTCTAATCTTCTTAAGTGCAAATGTCACACAAACAACTTTATGATCATATGTATATGAAACTCATATGTATAATTGCTCTTTTGTACTTTAAATTATCAAGGTAAGGTGTAACTTGCACTTTCAAAGTCTGTTGTTTTTTTGTACACTTTTCAAAATGCAATTAATGTTATGTAGGTCCAAAATAAAGGTGCTCATTTGGACCATCCAACTTTTATTTTTGACAAGTCATGGGGTCGTAATAAACGCGGCAATATTTGCGGTAATAGTCGTAGAGAAACTATTAGCGCCACTATTGTCGATAAACCATTACCACATTCATTGTTGGGGTCATTACCACACATGCAAACTTTTCTCTCTCCATTTTTATTTTTTGATCCGCTGCAATGTTAGAGGTTCTAGATTTCTCCTTGTATAGTGAAAATGACTCACGTCGAGAAAAGTTCTGATCACTACCAATTCTTGCCAGACATAGCATCCGATGGGAAAGCTAAAAAAACCATGCTGCAAAAGGCATCGGGCGATGTAAAACAAATGATTGGCGACACCATTTGGGAATTTGTAAGCACCCCAATTACTTGAGTCTGAAAGCCATGCTTGACCTACAAAAACCACATTTAACATACATTTCTTGACAATCATTGTTGTTCCCTACATCCAATACCTACACCAACATTTTTCCATCTACTTGCAGACCTCTATGTATCGGCTTCTAACCTCTCCCTAGACAGACCAAGTCTAGTTGTACCACCACCTTGTGTAATTGTCGGATATCCATCATAGTGTGTAAACTTTATTGATAACTCACTAGTAATGAGTTACCACAACTAAGAGGTGTCTAAAATAATACATTTTCTCACTTTCCATGAGAGTAACTTGCTGGCATAATTCATTAGCAAAGATTAAGTCCTTGTTTTTGTTTTTCCTCAGTAAACAACCCCACTATAACGGGTGATTGAGGCTAAGAACCTGACGTAAACATTGAAACGAGGATAGCCGTTCTGCACTGTTGGGGTATAAAGCCCAATGTGGTTGCCCCGATAAGTGGGCGGGCCGCCAGGTATGTACACATGTTCTTTTGTAAAAACCTAATAAGAACTCACTATGCTCTACACATTACAGTAAAGCGAGTTCACCATATCGTCGTGCTCTTCTTCTCGCACTCTCTCTCGCGTCGCACTTCCGCTCGTACTCCTTCAACTGGTATCAGAGCTCAAATCGAGGCTCGGGGTAGCACTGCAGGAGGCTAGAGTCACCAGCTCAAATTGGAGTGAAATTGGACAGGCGAAGACACGGCCCCAAATCTCGTGGGAGGTCTGAGGTCATCTCGGCCACCGTTCGGCTTCGACAAAGGTCTGCGTAGGCCATTTTTTACTACGTGGTCTCAGCGGGTGCAGATCCGACTCTGCAAATTTGGGGTTTTCGGCCTACAACTGCAGGTGCTGAGGATATCGACACTCCCAGAGTGTTGATTTGTGGATGTCTACACACCGAAGGACGGCTCACAATTCTTGGAGGCGTGTCACATACGACACGGGCGCATCTACACACAGACTATAGGCGACATCCACTAGTTCATCGGGTAGCTTGTGTTTGCTGCTTGATATTCCAGATTTCATCCTGACATTGCAGGTACTTCCACATGGGATGTATTTTCAGAGATGATGTATGTCTATTGAGGGTTTGCTGGCTGTGAGTCACGCAGCAAACAACCGCCGCAGCGGTTACAGCATACAGTGGGAAATTTGTGGATGTATGACTTTGTGGGAAGTCTATGTACTGTCAGATTTACTGTAGCCTTTGTTGAGGGTCGAGTGAGGTTTTTTTGAGCTGGGGGATTCTTGAATTGAGATCCTTTCGCTGATACAGGTCTTGGAGCGATCCCTCGAGCACCCTTACATAGGCAGCTAGGATGTATTGACTGTGAGTTAGACAGTTGGGATTGCATCTTTGCTTTACTGCCGTTGAGGCATTGTCACAGTCTATGCTTATAGGACAGTGACAGGACAGTGAGAGACAGTACAGGTGCAGGACAGGTTTACCCGCAGCTTACAGTGTTAGAGAGACAGTGTTTTTTGAGCTGTTTTTTGGTCTGTTTTTGAGTACACCAGAGCCACTTTACAAAGGAGACTCTGCCGAAATTTATGCAGAATTTGAAGCTTTCTTGGTTCATTTGACAGGTTGATATTGGTTCAGAGGTCAGTTTACAGGGGAAACTCTGCCGAATTTTTCCCAGGAAAGTAAACCACTGTGAAGCGTAGCTATGGCTAGATCACAGGACACTTCTCTTTACAATATCAAGAAGCTGGATGGAACCAATTTCCCATTGTGGAAGCAGCAGATTTGGCACGTGTTGGTACAAAAGAAGCAGATAAAACCTATAAAGCTCAAGGGGATAAAACCAGAAGATATGGACGAAGATGAATGGAGCGAAATGGATGAATTGGCACTTTCTACCATTATGCTGACTTTGGCAGAAAGCGTTTACTTCAATGTAGCAGACGAGATGTCGGCTTATCAAGCATGGTTAAAGCTGAGTGATCTTTATGAGCAACAGAGTGCAGCTTCACAGGTATACTGGCTTAAAAAGCTTGTTGACTTGAAGATGAAAGAAGGGACACCTATGTCCAATCATCTGAATGAATTCAACACAATCTATAGTCAGTTGTCATCTCAAGGTGTCAAGTTTGATGAACCTGTTAGAGCTATGTTCCTGTTGATCACATTGCCGGAAAGTTGGGACACTTTTCGCACAGCTTTGAGTAATTAGGCACCTCCAAATGGTTTGAACATAGCAAGTATAGAAGGAAGTCTGCTTACTGAAGAAACCAATAGAAAGACAATGGACAAAGGCAAAGGAACAGCCTTAGTTGTCAGGGGAAGGACCAAAGAAAAGTACAAAGGTGGAAAGAGGAATCAGTCTCGTAGCAAGTCCCGCAGTGCTAAAGGCAAGAGTGACATAGAGTGCTACCATTGTGGCAAGAAGGGTCACATGAAAAGAGACTACAGAGAATGGAAAGCAGAAAAAGGCAAAGAGAAAGCTGAAGACCATGGTGAGAAGAACAAGTCCTCAGTGAAGATTCAAGAAATAAATGTGACAAACACTGTTGCAAAGGATGATAGTCTAGTGTTGATAGCAGTTTTTCGGCTCTTTGTAATTGCCACTGTGAGTTACCTCACCCTACCAAAATCACCCAAACACTGTGGCTATCCCTACCATTTCACTGTACATAGGCGTGCGTGAGTCACGGGACTTTTCCCATATCTTCTTAAAAAACCCTCAATTAGCTAGTCATTGGGCTAGTTGAGCCAAAAAAATAAAAAATATAAAAAATATAAGTATATTATGGCCCATGCGTATGTAAATATTTCTTTGTATATAGGGCCTAAATAAAAGATTTTTTCATAATTATTTTGGTATTTATTTAAATATTTCTACCTAGGTGTGTGTTATTTATGCTCTGTACATTGCCTCACCATTACCACAATTTTTCTTACCATTTTTCATACTCTTTATTCCATATAGAAATATTTTCATGTAAGCTTCTCTTATATTTGGTGTAACTCCACCCCAACAAAATCCAAAAAAACTAGTTTTATTTATGTGTATATTTTTTCACTATTGTGATTTTTCCCTTCCTACATCTATTTTGTTTTTTTTTCTAAAAAATTAGAACACCAAAAATATTTATCTTTTTATGGTAGCCTCATAATGAGAGAGATTTCTTTTGACCCCTTTATATTTTTTCCACTTATATTATTTATATTTGACATGTACATATTTTTTAGACCCCTCAAAATTTGATTTTCTTAGTTGTACTATTCACTTATATCATAATCTCAACAATATATTCAATTATAGACCTATCAAATAAGGTCAATGGTAGGTGGCATGCATACATGCACTATGGAGGGCTCACTCTTGGAGGTATTCAAAAGAATCATCCAAAGAAGGACCCCACAAGGACCTTGTGCAGTGGAAAAAAACGGTCGGTTTTGCTGAATTTTTAAAGTTCACTTGCTCTCCGAATTTGAAAAGGTGATACAAACAAAAGTTGTAGCTCGTGGGCTGAAATTTTGCCTCAAATTTTTTCATATTTTTTTGAGTTGCGAGCTGTGAGCTATAATTTTATTAGTGGACCCCAGTTTTCCCATGCTATGCAGCCACACTCTCTCTTCCACTTTATCATTTTCCTCTTTCACACACACTTCTCCACTCATCATCCCCACCTCTCTCACCACTCCTCTCTGCACCCTACTCACCTTCTCCTCAACCTTGAAGAATAAGAGAAACCATGGTAAACTCATACCTCCCACACACAATTCCATTCCAAAATTGACCACCTAGTCTCATTTTTCCTCCTCCAATTTACCCATATCTATCAAAAAAACCACAAAATTCAGCCTCTTCTCTTAAAAGATAGCATCATGGTGGTTGATTACTCAGCTTCAATTACCTTGTCTCTCAAGGAAGGTCAAGAGTGGAGAAAAAATGTACCGTCAAAGCTAGTGGACCGTCAACAAGCGTCAAAATTGGCCCTACTCAAGACACTTGGAGCATCAACCTTGTGAGAAATCCACCTTTTCTTACCTCTTAAGAGTTTTTCTTCCTTATTTGTATCCTACATGGATACTCCCATTGTAAATATCCAATTCCATTTGTAAATTAATACTAACTCTACTAACACTAACCCACTATGAAAAGTCCTATCACCTCCATTTCTCTCCTCTCTCTTTCCCCACCAACTTCTTGATAATTCCAAGCAAAAGAAATTAGATAAATTGCTGAAAATCTAACCCAACCATGGTTAGAGGAGTAACCCTAGCCTTCAAAATTGCTATAAAAGGAGGGTGTAGCTAGCACAAAAGGGGGAGCCATAAGCAAGAGCACTATGCTATAGCTTGAGAAGCCAAGCTCAACCTCTCTAGAAGGAGCTCTTGAGTGGAAGCTCATTGTCTTATGCATGTGCATGTGTTGTAATAGGGGATTAGCAAGGGAACTCTATGCCATTGTAAGAGAGAGAGTGATCATTCAATTGAGAGTAGGAAATCTATCATTTCTCCTACTAGTGTAAGCCCAACATTTGCTGAATCAAGGAGGGTGGATTTGGACTAAGCTTGGATACTTTGTCTCCCTTCCAATGTGAAGTAATGGACAACAATGATGCGTAAGTGTCTTGGTGTTTTTTGTTAAGTTCTTGATAGCTTGTCTCTGGTGTTGTCATCAATCTAGCCATAAATCCCACATACTGTAAGAGGGCGACGGGGTGGAGAGGACTCCCCTGGCTTTAAGACAGTGATTGGGGTGGCTTTTCTTGTGATGTGTTGAGAAATTTACGCAAGCTATGTTGAACAAATACTAATTTCACTTTGATTTGTCATGACATATTTGTAAGAAGGTATTAATGCAACAAGCACCCCCTCCCCCTTTCTCTCTCTTTCTTAAATATATAGTTGTGTTTGCTTGATCATTGCCGATACGTTTCAAAGCATCCCGAGCACTCTCTCTCTCTCTCTCTCTCTCTCTCTCTCTCTCTCTCTCTCTCTCTCTCTCTCTCTCTCTCTCTCTCTCTCTCTCTCTCTCGTGTTTTAGTGTGTGAGAGTGTTCCATTGGTGTTAGGGTTAGTGTAAATTCCTTGCTTGTTTGTGGGTTGCTCTAACGATTCTCCTCTTTTGCGTCCTAGTTCGCTCTTAAACTAGGTGGTGCCCCTTGTGTAGTTGGGATTTGGCTGTGGGTTTGTTGTTTTGGTTTGTGTTTTGTTGTGCCCCAGCCCCATTGAGCAGCACGGGAGCCTTGAAGGGTGTCTAGAGGTTGCTCTTCTTGTTGCCCGCCCCGGACCGCCTCAAATTGGTGCCCCCACTGAGGACGGCTTGTGTATTTTTGTGTAGAATCAACCTTTAGCATAGTCAAGTAGTTTGCATGAATCACGAAGATTTGTATGATCCCTTCATTCCCATTGCAAGGCAAAAGGTACACATAATTGTTAGTACTAAGTTGCAATTTCAACGTGTCATTCGTAGAATTTTAGGTCCTTTTAGGTTGGCCGATATAAACGCTTCAGTAAATCCTTTTATTTTGCCTCTCATTAGGTACGACCTTAGTTTAGACATCTATATTTTTGTTTTTTTTTAAGAATTAGGTCATGCATAGACCATGGATAATGGCCCAGGAATACAGGTTTTTCCCTTTCATTTCAGTCCACACATTAGAGTAAACATTGCAATTAGTAGAAAAATCCATTTTCAACAACATATGGTATTCATGTTTGGTGCCCAAAGAGCAGGAGAAATTCTCGCGTCACCAAACCCTGTCATTCTACCTCTTATTGATTATCATAGGTCATTTGATGTGAATATTTTTATTTTGTTGTAGAATAGATTGCAATTTAGAAAATATTATTGTGTAAATCTTTCAATTCAATGGAGAGCCAACGCCAAATGTCTGGATATCCTCTTTTCTTTGGAGAGCCTGGAGAGGATGCATAATTATTTTTAGCAAATTTCAAGATGTCTTGCCGTATCAAGAGGATAGTAACAGATCAAGAACGTGTAGAAATGTTTGAGGTGGTCCTTAGGAAAGATGCTAGTACTTGGTTTGACTCTTTGCCTGAGGAAGTTAAGGGGAATTACACAGAAGTTTTGAATCGTTTTAAGAGATACTTCTTTGATCCCCAAAACACTCAAAAACTATGGCAAGACATTGTTTCTCATAAGCAAAAAGACTTAGATGACTACTACTTGTACAAGCAAGAGTTTCTACGTCTTTGGGCTCTATGGATACGAAATGTTGCTAACCCTGGTGATGGTGCAGAATTTTTAAAGAAGGAGAGGTTCATAGCCGGACTCTTTCCTGACCTTAAGGTAAAAGTTGAGGCGGGTGCACCTGCTACTTTTGATGCAGCTGAAACTAGGGCTGCTGAGAAGTATAGGAAACTCAAGTGCTTAAGGGGAGAGGTTCCAATAGAAGGTCTTAGACCCAAAGGTAAGTCACAAGCATCAACATCGAGGGAGCTTCCTGAGGTAACGGCGGAAGTAATTGAGAAGTTAAACGAATCTTTAAGCAGCCTGTCAATTCACCTTGCACAAGCTGTAGGTCCAAAGGGACAAGCAAAGAAGCCTGAAGAGCGAGATCCACGACCTAGGAGAGTCTTGCAATGTTGGAATTGCGGAGAGTCTGGACATGGGATGTATAATTGTCCTTGGCCCCGTGGGGAGCCAAGGAGACCTAACTTGAATTACCCAGTGATGAATGCAGGTGAAGGAACTGGTCAACAACCAAGGCTTCTACAAAGGCCAAATGGACCAAGACCACCTCCACAAGGGGTAGAAGGAGTTCCACCTTTGCCAGATCCAAATGTGCATGTGGTAGAGGTGACAAATTCAAATGAGTTTGACATGGAAGCCAATGGCATTAAGCGTGGCCGAGGAAAAGGTAAAGAGAAAGAGGGTGTCCCATCACAGAGTGACCATGGACAAGGCAAGAAGGCAAAGGAGACCAAGGAAGCTAAGAGGACTCGACGTCGTATCAATCTCCAAGACTTCCCTCTTGGACATGGTATGGCTCCATACAACCTGTTGGAAGACATGCGAGGTAAGGGTCCTGATATCTCATGGCCTCAGTTTCTTGCATTATGCCCACAAGTTAGGAGGGATTTAACAAAGGCAGTTAGCACTAGGAGAAAGGTAAAAGAGAGTTTTCCTGTTGTAAAAATTGCACATGCTGAAATGAATGAGGACATTACACCGGTGCTAGACTGTTACATCAAAGGAAGATTGGTTAGGAAAGGTCTAGTGGATGGGGGTGCACAAATTTGCATCATGACAGAAGGGCTCATGCAAAGACTAGGCATGCACATCCATGAGACACCTGAAATCAAAGTGAAAATGGCAAACAATAGCAAGGCTAGGTGCGTAGGCATTTGTAAAAATGTTTTTGTGGAGGCCTTTGACATTAAGAAGGCAGTGGATTTCTATGTCATGTCTACCAAGGGAAATGGTTACCCATTTATCCTAGGAAGACCATGGCTAATGAAAATGCGAGCTTTGCAGGATTGGGAGAGTGGAAAGCTAATTTGCAGGAATGACAATCACAAGAAGGTTGTCTTTGACATGAAGGAGCAACGCCAAGAGGAGCTCCATGAAGAATCATCTCAAAGTGAGACGGAAGAAGGTTGGACCGATAGCAATTCAGAAGAAGAAAGTAGCGGCAGCATTACTGAAGAGGAGTCTTCCATCGAAGTCATGGGGGTAAGGTTTAAGCCAAGCAACCAAGAGACCTCTTGTCAAGGCTTGGAAGAGGTAGGTTCTCAAGAGAACGAAGGTGTTCAAGATGAAGGGATGCTGGAAGGTATGCTATCAACAACACTTACAAAGGATGAAAGAGAGGAGTTCAAATGTGTGCTGAGGAAGTTTCCTAGGCTTTTTGCTAAAGACTACACCGACGTGCGTGGGGTGGATGTTGTTCAACACAAGATTGAGTTAAAGCCTGAGGCCACACCTAAAGCTCAAAAGCTACGAAGGCTAGGAGTCATTAAGGAGCAGGCTCTACTCAAGGAGGTAAGAAAGCTTCTAGCAGCAGGTTTCATTTATCCAGTGGAGAATTCAGAGTGGGTCTCACCCGTTGTTGTCACTCCTAAGAAAAACGGCAAGTGGAGGGTGTGTGTGGATTATCGTCCACTTAATGAGGCAACAAAAAGAGATCACTTTCCCCTCCCATTCCAGGATGAGATACTAAATGAGGTAGCTGGTCATGAGAAGTACACTGTGTGCGATGGTTACTCGGGTTACTTTCAAATAGGTATCGCATTGGAGGATCAATTGAAAACAACCTTTATCACTCCTTGGGGTTGTTATGCTTTTAGAGTCATGCCATTTGGCCTGACAAATGCTCCTGCAACTTTCCAATGCTTCATGAACATGGTGTTTCAAGCATTCTTTGGAAAGTCCATTAGGGTTTTTATTGATGATTTTTGCATTTATAGCTCAAAATCATTGCATCTACAAAGGGTAGAAGAAGGTTTAAAGAAGCTCTATGACATGGGAGGTCAACTCAACCCCGACAAGTGTCACATAGCTGAGGATGAAGTGATCTTGCTTGGTCACAAGGTTTCCTATAAAGGCATTGAGGTGGATCCTTCAAAGGCAAAGGCTCTTATTGAGCTCCCCTCACCCAAGAATCTCAAAGAGGTCATATCATTCATTCAAAAAGTGAAGTATATGTCACGCTTTATTCACTTAGCTTCGGAGTTGCTTCATCCTTTGCAAAAGTTGACACAACAAGTAGAATTTGCATGGTCTGATGAGCTTGAAGAGTATTTTTGTAACATTAAAGTCATTTTGTCAGAGCTACCAACACTCATGCCTCCTTGTTGGGAGTACACATTCTTTGTTAGCTCTAGTGTTGGAAGGGAAACAATTGGTGCTGTGTTGCTACAACAAGATCCCCACAGTACAAGGATGCGACCCATCTACTTTGCTAGTAGGGTCATGAATGCTTTGGAGAGTGACTACACAGAAGCAGAACTCATGATGCTTTCTCTCATGTTTGCGGTGAGAAAGTTTAGATCCTACCTGCTACCAAAACCTTTTGTAATTCTCACTGCAGAAAATTTGTTCCCTTGGGTGTCATCTCAAATGAATCTTAGTACTAGGATCTCAAAGTGGATTATGGAGTTGCAAGAGTTTCAATACTCTTTCAAGGTAGAAGATAGTGTGCGTGCACAATTGGCAGGGATTCTCACTTATAGGGTGCACGAAAAGGAGATTAAGGTGCCTGAAGTAAAGACCCTACCATTGCCACCACCAAAAAGTATTCCTAATGCTTTTACCTTGTTCTTTGATGGAGCTTTTCGTCGAGCCACAGGAAAAGCAGGGGGAGGGCTAGTGTTGCTCAGCCCAAGTGGAGAGGTGGTCATGAAAGAGAAGTTCAATCTACCAAGTTCAGCTAGCAACAATGAAGCAGAATATGACACTCTACTTCATGGTTTGAAGATGTGCATTGGCCAAGGGATACAACGTCTCATGGTAAAAGGAGATGCACTTCTCATTGTTAAACAAATTTTAGGCATTTGGGCATGCAAGAATGAAAGCTTAAGGACAAAATTTCATGCCATTCGTAGGCTATTTAATCAATTTGAAGAGGTGCAACTATATCATATTCCTAGGAAACAGAATGAAGATGCCGATTTACTTGCACAGCAAGTAGTTACATGTGTTGAGAAAGAAGTGCAGGTCATCATGGTGGCAGCAACTGTCAAGCAACCGAGATACCAGGGATTGGAGTCATTGACTCCCATTATTAGCTACATTTTGGAGGGCGAGTTTCCACAAGACTTCACGAAGGCTCAGAAGAGGAGACTCATGAAGAAGGCAAGCGCATATCTCTTCCTAGAAGGCTCCCTCTATCAAAGAGGGAGGGATCAAGTATGCAGAAGAGTACCAACTATTGAGGAAATTCCAGCCATTCTAAAAGGTTTGCATGAAGAAGCATGTGGTGGTCATTTTGCCCAAGAATTAACTATGAAGAAGATTTTGCTTGCGGGGTATGTTTGGCCAAGTCTGCATGTGGATGTCCAACATTGGTGTAAAAGTTGTCACAATTGTCAGGTAAATGGGAATAGAAGATTGGTTTATGGTCCAAGGCAAATCGTGCTTGCAAATGGACCGTTTGAAAAGTGGGGCATTGATGCTATGGATCCTCTGCCTAGGACAAAAAATGGTAAACTCTACATTCTAGTGGCTGTAGACTATATGACTAGGTGGGTGGAAGCACAAAGTGTGGCAAAGGTAAATGAGAGGACAGTGAGCAAATTCGTCTACACTCACATTTGTTGTAGATTTGGCACACCTTTGGAGATTGTTTCTGATAATGGTCCAGGGTTTAGGAAGGGATTGCTCACAGAAGTCTGTGAAGAACTTCACATTCTACATCGTCACAGTACACCCTACTATCCCCAATCAAATGGTTTGGTAGAAAAAGCTAATGGTGTCATTGCAGGCATCATTAGAAAGATGGTGAAAAACAAGACAAAGTTGTGGGATGACTTCTTGGATGGTGCCTTGTGGGCGTATCGAACCACATATAGGGAAGCCACGGAGTTCACACCATTTCACTTGGTCTATGGTCAAGAGGCTTTACAGCCAATTGAACTAAACATTCCAACAATGCGACTTCATGGCAAATCAGCACAAGATGATCAAGAAGCATGGATGGATCGACTTCTTACCTTAGCTGAGCTTGAGTGGAAAAGAGAAGCAGCATATGAGTGCTACAAGAGGAAAGCCACACAAGCGAAAGAAACGCACAACAAGAAACTGAAGGACAAAGGCATCAAGGAAGGAGAGCTTGTGCTAAGGTATGACAATCGACTTGACAATCGTTTTGATGCCAAGTTTGAAACTAGATGGCAAGGGCCATACATAGTCAAGAAGCCTTTCAATTCTAGTTACTATCAGCTTATGGACTTGAATGGTAAAGAGCACTCCAGGAAGGTAAACGGGTATCGCTTGAAGCCCTATTTGAGTCGCCTTCTACCAAAGGATCTACCAAAGATCTGTCCAAAGGCCGCTGTCTCATGTAAGTATTGTTACATGAAGCATGAGTGTAACTCCAGCCAAAATTCTGAGGGGCCAAACAATGAAGATCTTGTCAAGGACTATGAAGCACCCTCTTTGGAAAAGATGCTCTATGATGGTACATGAATATACCATCATCCAGGGGGAGGGCTAATGATAGCCGTTTTTCGGCTCTTTGTAATTGCCACTGTGAGTTACCTCACCCTACCAAAATCACCCAAACACTGTGGCTATCCCTACCATTTCACTGTACATAGGCGTGCGTGAGTCACGGGACTTTTCCCATATCTTCTTTAAAAACCCTCAATTAGCTAGTCATTGGGCTAGTTAAGCCAAAAAAAATAAAAAATATAAAAAATATAAGTATATTATGGCCCATGCGTATGTAAATATTTCTTTGTATATAGGGCCTAAATAAAAGATTTTTTCATAATTATTTTGGTATTTATTTAAATATTTCTACCTAGGTGTGTGTTATTTATGCTCTGTACATTGCCTCACCATTACCACAATTTTTCTTACCATTTTTCATACTCTTTATTCCATATATAGATATTTTCATGTAAGCTTCTCTTATATTTGGTGTAACTCCACCCCAACAAAATCCAAAAAAACTAGTTTTATTTATGTGTATATTTTTTCACTATTGTGATTTTTCCCTTCCTACATCTATTTTGTTTTTTTTTCTAAAAAATTAGAACACCAAAAATATTTATCTTTTTATGGTAGCCTCATAATGAGAGAGATTTCTTTTGACCCCTTTATATTTTTTCCACTTATATTATTTATATTTGACATGTACATATTTTTTAGACCCCTCAAAATTTGATTTTCTTAGTTGTACTATTCACTTATATCATAATCTCAACAATATCTTCAATTATAGACCTATCAAATAAGGTCAAGGGTAGGTGGCATGCATACATGCACTATGGAGGGCTCACTCTTGGAGGTATTCAAAAGAATCATCCAAAGAAGGACCCCACAAGGACCTTGTGCAGTGGAAAACAACGGTCAGTTTTGCTGAATTTTTAAAGTTCACTTGCTCTCCGAATTTGAAAAGGTGATACAAACAAAAGTTGTAGCTCGTGGGCTGAACTTTTGCCTCAAATTTTTTCATATTTTTTTGAGCTACGAGCTGTGAGCTATGATTTTATTAGTGGACCCCAGTTTTCCCATGCTATGCAGCCACACTCTCTCTTCCACTTTATCATTTTCCTCTTTCACACACACTTCTCCACTCATCATCCCCACCTCTCTCACCACTCCTCTCTGCACCCTACTCACCTTCTCCTCAACCTTGAAGAATAAGAGAAACCATGGTGAACTCATACCTCCCACACACAATTCCATTCCAAAATTGACCACCTAGTCTCATTTTTCCTCCTCCAATTTACCCATATCTATCAAGAAAACCACAAAATTCAGCCTCTTCTCTTAAAAGATAGCATCATGGTGGTTGATTACTCAGCTTCAATTACCTTGTCTCTCAAGGAAGGTCAAGAGTGGAGAAAAAATGTACCGCCAAAGCTAGTGGACCGTCAACAAGCGTCAAAATTGGCCCTACTCAAGACACTTGGAGCATCAACCTTGTAAGAAATCCATCTTTTCTTACCTCTTAAGAGTTTTTCTTCCTTATTTGTATCCTACATGGATACTCCCATTGTAAATATCCAATTCCATTTGTAAATTAATACTAACTCTACTAACACTAACCCACTATGAAAAGTCCTATCACCTCCATTTCTCTCCTCTCTCTTTCCCCACCAACTTCTTGATAATTCCAAGAAAAAGAAATTAGATAAATTTCTGAAAATCTAACCCAACCATGGTTAGAGGAGTAACCCTAGCCTTCAAAATTGCTATAAAAGGAGGGTGTAGCTAGCACAAAAGGGGGAGCCATAAGCAAGAGCACTATGCTATAGCTTGAGAAGCCAAGCTCAACCTCTCTAAAAGGAGCTCTTGAGTGGAAGCTCATTGTCTTATGCATGTGCATGTGTTGTAATAGGGGATTAGCAAGGGAACTCTATGCCATTGTAAGAGAGAGAGTGATCATTCAATTGAGAGTAGGAAATCTATCATTTCTCCTACTAGTGTAAGCCCAACATTTGCTGAATCAAGGAGGGTGGATTTGGACTAAGCTTGGATACTTTGTCTCCCTTCCAACGTGAAGTAATGGACAACAATGATGCGTAAGTGTCTTGGTGTTTTTTGTTAAGTTCTTGATAGCTTGTCTCTGGTGTTGTCCTCAATCTAGCCATAAATCCCACATACTGTAAGAGGGCGACAGGGTGGAGAGGACTCCCCTGGCTTTAAGACAGTGATTGGGGTGGCTTTTCTTGTGATGTGTTGTGGTGAAATTTACGCAAGCTATGTTGAACAAATACTAATTTCACTTTGATTTGTCATGACAGATTTGTAAGAAGGTATTAATGCAACAAGCACCCCCTCCCCCTTTCTCTCTCTTTCTTAAATATATAGTTGTGTTTGCTTGATCATTGCCGATACGTTTCAAAGCATCCCGAGCACTCTCTCTCTCTCTCTCTCTCTCTCTCTCTCTCTCTCTCTCTCTCTCTCTCTCTCTCTCTCTCTCTCTCTCTCTCTTGTGTTTTAGTGTGTGAGAGTGTTCCATTGGTGTTAGGGTTAGTGTAAATTCCTTGCTTGTTTGTGGGTTGCTCTAACGATTCTCCTCTTTTGCGTCCTAGTTCGCTCTTAAACTAGGTGGAGCCCCTTGTGTAGTTGGGATTTGGCTGTGGGTTTGTTGTTTTGGTTTGTGTTTTGTTGTGCCCCAGCCCCATTGAGCAGCACGGGAGCCTTGAAGGGTGTCTAGAGGTTGCTCTTCTTGTTGCCCGCCCCAGACCGCCTCAGTGTCAGGAGACATCTACTTCTTGAAGAATACAATGGACTCAGCTCTTCTTACAGCATGTGATGGAAATGCACTGAGTGACTGGATTATAGACTCAGGGGCATCACTTCATGTGTCTCCAAACAAGGAGTGGTTTACTTCTTTTGTGACCACTAAAGATCATGTTCGGCTAGGCAATGGGAAGACATGTGAGATCTTAGGTGTTGGAGATGTTCAATTGAAGTTTCAGAATGGCTCTTCTTTCACGCTGAAGAATGTGAGACATGTTCCCGCAATTACAAAGAGCTTGATCAGCACAGGTTTACTTGATGATGCTGGCTACGTCACCATTTTTGGACAGAACATGTGGAAGATATCCAAGGGTTCTATGACACTAGCACATGGAGTAAAGTCTGGAGGACTTTACATGATTTATGTATCAAATGTCTTTAAAAATGTAATCAATGTAACCGAGCAGCCGAACGTTTCTTTGTGGCATAGCCGGTTAGGACATATGTCCAAGAAGGGACTGGAAATCTTGTCTCGTTCTGATTATTTGCCTGGCTTTTCATTTAATGATTTTGAATTCTGTGAACATTGTCTGTATGGTAAGCAAACACAGCAGCCACATAAGCATAGAAGCAGTAGAAGAGATACACAGTTGGCACTTGTTCATAGTGATTTGTGTGGACCTATGCCTAACCTATCTCTAGGGGGAGCTTCTTACTTTATGACATTTATAGATGATTACTCGAGGAAAGTATGGGTTTACTTTCTCAAGCACAAGGATGAAGCGTTTAGTGTTTTCAAAACGTTTGTGACACTTGTGGAGAATCAGAGTGGCAAGAAGCTTAAATGCTTACGCATTGACAATGGTGGAGAGTATGTTTCAAAGGCCTTTCAGGACTTTTGTGAGTCAAAAGGTATAAAACGTGAACTTACTTCTCCTTACAATCCTCCTCAAAATGGTGTTGCTAAGAGGATGAATAGGACCATACAAGAGAAGGTCAGAAGTATGTTGTCTAATGCACAGCTGCCAAATGGGTTTTCGGTTGAAGCTGTATCAACAGCTGTTCATCTTGTAAATAGATCTCCTAGCAAGGTTTTGCAGAAGGATTCAGTGCCAGAGATGGTATGGTCAGGCAAAATGCCCTCATACAAGCATCTCAGAGTCTTTGGCTGTGAGGCATATACTCACGTTCCAAAGGAATTTAGGAACAAACTTGAGCCAAAAAGTAGAAAGTGCATCTTTCTAGGCTATGGTAATTCTGGTGAGATGGGGTACAGACTTTAGGATCCCGAATCCAGAAAGGTTGTCCGCAGCAATGATGTTCACTTTAATGAATCCAAATATTATTCTAAACCAGAGAGGGTTGAGGAGATTAGAAGAGTTGTATTCCAAGAAGATGGACCTGCACGTGCAAGACAAAATGTCAGGGCTCAAGAGGAGCAAGGACAGGATAGAGTGGAACCACAGGTTGTGGTTGAGCCTGAGCCACCTATTGTGCGTAGATCTGGACGTGTCACGCGACCTCCTGATAGGTTTGTTCCATCTATGAACTATGTCATGTTGACTGATTGCAATGAGCCTTCATGTTACAAGGAAGCAGTGCAAATGAAGGACTTCGGGAACTGGCAATTGGCCATGCAGTCAGAGATGACATCTCTGCATAAAAACAAGACATGGAAGCTAGTTAAATTACCACAGGGCAAAAAGGATCTACCTTGTAAATGGGTTTACAGGTATAAGATCACCGCTCAGGATAGTCAGCCAAAGTACAAAGCAAGGCTTGTTGCCAAGGGCTTTAAGCAAGAACAAGGCATTGACTTTGATGAAGTCTTCTCTCCGGTGGTCAAGATGACTACATTGAGATGCTTTCTTGCATTGGTTTCCATATTAGATTTGGTGTTGCACCAAATGGATGTCAAGACAGCGTTCTTGCATGGTGATTTAGATGTGGAAATTTACATGCAGCAGCCAGAAGGGTTTGTTGAGAAAGGCAAGGAAGATTGGGTATGCCAGTTGTTAAAGAGTCTTTATGGCTTAAAACAATCACCGAGGGCATGATACCATAAATTCCACAAGTTTATGCTTTCTCAAGGCTACAAACGTAGTGAGTTCGATCACTGTCTATATACAAAGAAGGCTAAGGATGGTAGTTGGCAGATCCTTATTTTGTATGTGCATGGCATGTTGATTGCTGGCAAGCACTTGGAAGAAATTTCAGCTTTGAAGTGAAAGATGGCAAAATCGTTTGACATGAAAGACATGGGTGAGGCAAGTCATATACTTGGTATGTGCATTGAGAGAGACAGATCAAAGAAGTTGATTTGGTTATCTCGAACAGAGTATATTGACAAGGTTTTGCAACGTTTCAATATGGAGAAGGGAAAGGCATTGAGTGTTCCATTGCCACCATATGTGAAACTTAGCAAACAAGATTGTCCTGTGTCTGAGGAAGAACAGGCTGAAATGGATAAGATTCCATATGCGTCTGCAGTGGGTAGTTTGATGTATGCAATGATTGCTACTCGCCTAGACATTGCATTTGCGGTGGGAGTAGTAAGTCGATACATGTCAAACCCAGGCAAGAAACATTGGGAGGCAGTGAAAGGAATATTGAGATACCTGAAAGCTACAAAGAGTATGCGTATATGCTATGGGAGTCAGGAGCTAAGTGTAAAGGGTTTTACAGACTCAGATTATGCAGGTGACTTAGACAACCGAAGGTCTACGTGAGGGTATGTCTTTACATTGGCTGGTGGAGCAGTATCATGGCGTTCTAGATTACAAGATTGTGTTACTCAGTCTACTACAGAGGCTGAATATGTTGCAGCATCAAAGGCATGCAAAGAATCAATTTGGCTTAATCGACTAGTAACAGATTTGGGAATCAAATAAGAGATGCATGTGTTATATTGTGATAGTCAAAGTGCTATAGAATTGGCTCGCAATCCAGTTTATCACTCAAAGACAAAGCATGTGGATGTGAAGTATCATTTCATCAGGGAAATGCTCGAGGATAAGCAACTTCAGCTTGTCAAAGCTCACACCACAGAAAATCCTGCTGATCTACCTACAAAAGGACTTCCCTTAGAGAGCTTTGCGCATTTTCGCAAGCAGTTAGGTGTAGGGTAGTACATCTCTTGTATATTAGCTTGTATAGTATCTTCTCTCACACTTAAAGTACCACATTGGACTTTAAGTGGGAGGCTGTTGGGGTATAAAGCCCAATGTGGTCGCCCAGGTAAGTGGGCGGGCCGCCAGGTATGTACACATGTTCTTTTGTAAAAACCTAATAAGAACTCACTATGCTCTACACATTACAGTAGAGCGAGTTAACCATATTGTCATGCTCTTCTTCTCGCACTCTCTCTCCCGTTGCACTTCCGCTCGTACTCCTTCATGCACTATAGCTCACCCAAGGCTAATGAAGCCCGACTTTTGGAGCCTGGCCGTGGGAACCGACCCCATTCGGGGAGCATAAAATAAATAAAAAGAAGAACGTTTTTCTTTTCTTTTCTTTCCTGTTGTTTGCGCCACCCCACCTTGCCCTTGACCCTGCACCCTCACTGGGCGGTTGCCCCCCCTTCCATGGCACCACTCTCTCCCTCTCCTCCATTATTGCCACCCCTCCCCCTCCCTCTCGTTTGTTTGCAAGCTACAATAGGCTATCTCTCTCTCTCCCTGATCCATTATTCACACTCTCTCTCCCTCTCTCCTGTAATGTATCGGACCAGCCCATAGGGCCCATAAAACAATCTCTCTCTCTCTCTCTTTCTCTCTCTCTCTCTCTCTCTCTCTCTCTCTCTCTCTCTCTCTCTCTCTCTCTCTCTCTCTCTCTCTCTCTCTCTCTCTCTAAGCACGCACCACACACACTCTTAGTCTCTCTCCCCAACTACCTCACCCTCTCCCTCCGTCTCTTCCCCTCTTGCTCACTCACGCACGCTCCCTCTCTCCCTTGTCCTTTGTCGGCACCAGCCCGCAGGGTGCATGCTTAGAAATCTTTCTCTCTCTCCCATTCACACACACACACACTCTCACATCGTTACCTCTACACACACACACACACACACACACACACACACTCACGCTCTCTCTCCCCCTTTTGTTCTTTGTGTAGCCGAGCCAGCCATATAAAAATAAATATATTTCTCTTTTACTCACGTTTCCACCCACACGCTTGCCCACATACTTACCCACATACACACACACACAACCCCATATACAATAAAAACACACACACACACGCTTTGCACACACAGCAACACTTACACACATAAAAACCACATACTTACACACTCACACATACCAAAGGAGCACATGCACATGCACATACACAAACAAGCACACGCACGCCACATGCACACACAAGAAGAAAAAAGCAAGGAGCTCGACATTGACAAAGAAAAGGGACCAAAATCACACGAAAGCGGCATCAAATCGAAGATTGATGCCAAAGGCATGACTTGGCCGCCCCCAAAAGTGACAAACATGTGGCATCTCGGCATCAGAATAACACTGGCATGACGACAAAAACATACTCCATCCCTCTTCTATGAATTTCCCCCCCATCAGCAACACCCTTGTAAAAAAATCCCTAAACTAAGTTACCCTAAGTCTAGCTATGGCTAGCACTTGTAAATTCACTTACCTCTACCCCACTCCCTATGCCTCATTCCCTCTCTCTACTCTCTTCACCTTCTCTCTCCTACTCAATGAAATAAGAAGAGGCTCCACTAGAGCACTTCCCAAAATCACGGAACACTCACACTCTCTCTCACCCCACTTGTAAGAGAGATCACCACTCCCATAATCCTATATAAGGAGGGTAAGCTCTCCACTCAAACAAAGGGGAGAACACCAATACAGAGAATCACAATATCATCAAATGGTAGTTTTGGGAAGGTTGGCACTCTAAGCATATGGAGTTAGGAGCATTTGATGCTAGCACCATGGAATATGGGTTTAGGCACACATCTAGCTATGAGAAATCTCTTGATTAGCCCAAATCACATCTTGATGCTCAAGTAGCTTGTAAATTTGTTGGAGAACTACATCAATAGAAATTAAGTCTTTGCCATCAAGACCTGTGTATTGGTGTTTCATCGTGTGGTAGAAGTTGCATGTAAGCATTCACCCCGCTGGATGACAGTTTTTTCTCTATGGAAGCTCTTGGGTCTAGTTTTCATATATAACCTTCCATGACAAAGGTCCAAAATTCCAATGGTCACGATTCAAGAGACTCCTAGGTGTGGGTGGTATGGTTGTGTATCCATTTGGGACTTCTCATAGTAGGGAATGATACAAAAAGGGAAATATCCCTCTCTCTCTCTCTCTCTCTCTCTCTCTCTCTCTCTCTCTCTCTCTCTCTCTCTCAGGCCACGATTCAAAAGAATGTGGTTTGGGTGTGTTGTGCTAGAGTGACAAATCTGAGGCTATCATACACGTCCTAGCTGCACTTATGCTAGGTGGTGCCCCTTTAGAGTTATAGGATAGCAGACCTTAGGTGCTACCCCCCCTCCCCCCCTTCCTCCCTCAAGATGATGCTTGGGTATTTCAAGCTAGGTGTGGTGTAGAGGCCACCCCACCACAAACTTCATTTCCAAACATTATTTTCTTGGCGCCCCCACGAAGGATCCTTTCATGAAACCGTTCAGTTTACAAGACTGTAAACCCTAACCTTTTGTGGATGGATGAATGGTTAGTATGAGTTTGCTATCTAGATGACAAAAGAAGAAGAGCTCCAAGCATATCTGGACGAACTTTGCATCTCCATTTAAGGCTCAAGTGCCAAGCATAACAGTGATAGATTTGCAGTGGGAAAGACAACCAGCACTGTTGGAATTAGGGTTGCAGAGAAACGCACACATCTTGGAGAAGACAAAGGACACTCAAGGCACACAATAGAGAGTGTGTTACTTAGTGTGCAATGGAAAGATAGATAGCCCTAGAGTGATGGGCGTATATACAATGCACGGGGCGAAAATCCTTCTAAAGAGGGAAAAAATTCCCCGGAGGTCCTAGTGTGTTCACACACATCACTACAACATGTATATGGTAACAAATCCCCCTAGAGTGATGCGTTGAACGAGAGTTGTCACATGAGTAAAGGGAAGTTCCATGCCCTGAGTACATGATCATTCCACAAAGGGGAGTAAGCCCAAAGCTTTGCGGAAAGCTTCGAGCTTCTCATGAGACAATGCCTTTGTGAAAAGATCTGCAAGGTTCTCTTGTGTTGACATGTCATAAATGTTAGGAAGTAAGACGTAGCTAAATAGATAATTGAGTAGATTGCTTAATGGAGAGAGACAAATTTATATACACGAGATTGTAGATTAGAGAGAGAGAGAGAGTACACACGATATACGTGGTTCACCCAATGATGGCTGCGTCCATGGGAAAGCAGCCACTCAATGGCTTTAGTACTTCAAGAAGTAGTTTACAAAGGGATTATACCCTTAATGGAGCTCCCGCCTTGCTTCACTCTCACCACCTCACACTCACCTTGTTGCATCAACTTCACACTATGAAATGTGTGTAGAAATGGCCTCCTTTTATAGGCCAAAAGGGTTGCCCTCTCTTATGAGAGACAGCCATGTGTAGCCGCCCTTGTGCGAATAAGTCCAAATCGGACCCTCCAATCCGCCCATGTGTGGCCGCCCTTGAGAAGACAAGTCCGCTTTTGAATTCGGCCACCGGCCATTGAATTCGTCCATCGGCCATCGGCCACCGGCCATTGACTTCCGACCACCGGCCATCGGCCATTGACTACCGGCCACCGGCCAACCGACCAGTTGTTTTCCGACCACTTTCCGGCCGCCGTCTGGCCATAATATTCCGGCGAAAAAGAATATTCCGGCGAAAAAAAAGTCTCGGGGCCCTCCGCCCCCGAGGCCTTTAAAGTTGCCCCTGATTCTTGTCCGTGAAAATTTTGGTTTCCGGTGAGTGATTTTCCTTCACGCACGATGGCTTCTCCTCATAATGGGGGCCTTACAAATGTGCACTTTTACCACAAAAAATTAAAAGGGTAAATCAGGCTCCATACTTAACAATAAAATCTAATATCTAACCAACCCAAATGATTTTCTCATATTAAATTGATCACTTAATGTGGGAGAATAAATGGGAACAAGTGTTCAGATATAGATATGTGCTTATAGATCTATCTCAACATGGGGCCAATAGTAAAGGGGCCCAAATGGGAGAAGGTCTATCAAGAGCAAGGCTAACCAATGGAGCATAAGACCTTAGGGTTAGCTTCATTGAAGACCTCCAATAATGTGTGTAAAAGTCCTTTGACCTTAGGTAAGCTAGGGCTGAGCTTGAGGTGGGAACCCGGCCCAAGCTCAAGGTGCTTGTCGTGCTTGAGGTGCTTGACCTGGTGCATGATTAAGGTGCTTGAGGTGCCTTGAGAAGCTTGCGTGAGATGCTTGTGGGAACACCCCCTACTTCAAGTGCTTAGTCATGCTTGATGACTAAGGGGCTTGCTCATCCAAATTCAAAAATATCCCTACAAGGAGGGGGGCGAGCCTACAAGGGGGGGGGGGGGGATGAGAGAGAATACACACACACACACACAAGGGTAGCCCCAGCTTGAAGAGGCAGCAAGGACACTTGTCAAGTTCCTCCCCATGTTGCCCTCATGGTGTGCCTGAAACCTATTGGTTGGCCACCCAAGGGGTCCAATGATAATTTAGGATATTTAATTAATTGATTTTGCATTTATCAAGTCCTCCCTCTCAAAGGGGAAAGGGGGACACTTGTCCCAAGGCTACCTATGTTGCTTGTAATGGCTCCTAGTTGTGATTGGCTAGGCCTGGAGGGGTCCAATGAGCTTCAACAATGATCTACAAGGGGGGGTCGACCCAAGCAATCTAGGGGGGTGCTTAGGGGGTATACTCACCCACACACACTCACAAACACTCTCATTGTGTACTATGCAAAGTGCAAGAGCTCCCTCTCTTTCTCCAAGCAAGTAGAGGTTGAGAGCCTACACCAACACTCTTGGCTATGGAGTGCAAATCCATCCAAGAACCATGCTTCAATGCTTGAGCTTGCCATCTATTTCTTCTTCATTACTATGCTATTATGTATGCTATCACAAGAGTTATGATAAGTGAGGAACTAGCTCTTTCTCGTATGAAATGTTTCTTCTTCCTCTTCCCTACCCTCATTCCCTGCTAGCTCTCTCCACCTTCGAAGGTGTTTGAGGTCTTGGGATTGAGGCTTGGTATAGTTAAAGCTTTCTTCAATTTTAGGTTATGCTATGATGGTGATGCATGAAGCTTTCCATCTTCATTGCTTCACCTAGGTCACAAGGAACACAAAGAATGTATTGTAACAAGTCTCTCTTTATGGGAGAAATCATAATACAAATGCCTATTGGAGGGGGGACCGGCTCCACATAAATCCGGTCCTCAACTGTTGTCATGTTCTCTAAATTCTCTCTCTGGCAAAAGTATTGTCCATGCCAAGTTAACTAATTGCTATAATTATGTTGCTATCTTCAATTATGTCTACCCGCTATGCTCACAAAATCATTTCTTGAAAGTACTCTCATTAAATTCCGCTACTCTTAAATTGAATAGGCAAATTCCATTACATGACACATAAGTCAAGCTGGTATCTCCTGCTGAGAGCCTCTCCCTGACATAGTGGTAATGCACCTCAATGTGCTTTGTGCGAGCATGAAAAACTGGGTTCCTTGCAACTGCCAATGCGCTCTGATTGTCGTGTCATGTCCAACACCCAAATCGGCCATAAGGTGTTTGAGCCATACATACTGAACCATAGCTGTGAAGACTGCCTTGTACTCATCCTCACAACTTGAAGTGGCCACAGTGTTGGGGTATAGGCGTCTGTGCCTTGCCCGGCCGCCCAAAGTCTGGGCGCCCACTGACTTGTATACCTTATACATAGCATAAGTGTATAGGGGGCTGCTCACTCTTTTGAGTCTCCCCACCCACATCGTGTCTGTCTCCTTCTCTCTCTCTCTCACTCTCCGTCTGTGGTGCTCCCCGATCCCCTTCAATTGGTATCAGAGCTATGGTGACCGCGGAGAGCACGACGGCTTTGAGAGCTTCGAGGCGATAGCTCGCTCGCTCTCGACGGTGGAGTTCGGTCGCGGAGTTTCACGGAGAGCGATTTTAGCTTGAGGAGCATTGTCTTTGGAGCTTAGGAGCTTGGTGTGGTCAAGCTTGGTCGAGGAGGCGGTTGCGGCTTCCTTGGTGAGAGGAGCTTTTGAGCTCAGTGGAGCTCGTTAGAGAAGTGCTCGGCGGAGGAGAGCTTGACATTCGAGTGCTTGGATGCTGTTGTGGCAGAGCTCTTGTGTTGGAGCTTGCATTGAGAGGACATTGCATCACGCAGAGTGGAGCAGGAGCAGGTTCAAGACTGTGTGCAGCTCGTTTTTGCCATTTTCGGGCTCTAAAACGCAGTTTTTTGCGTAGCTCCGTCATACAGAGTCAGATCTACATGATCCAGGAGTCTAGGTCAGGGTTTTGGCACGCTCCGGACGTGATGGTGATGTTTATTTGCTGAAATTATGCTTTGAATTACAGCAGGTACAGCAGCAAGTTTATTTGTGTACTTTCGGGTCCCAAAAACACTCTTTTTGGCATAGCTTTCACACCTGGACTTGGATACATATGATCCAGGAGTCTACCTTGGGGTTTTGGCATGCTCCGGGCGCGCTCGTCATATCAAAATTTTAAAATTCTGAACGCTGAATTTTCTGCAGCAGCAGTTGTTTATTGTGTGTCGAGGATTTCACACATGGCTTGCTCTCAGATGTGAGAGTGATATTTGCTGCAAGTTTCCTCACAGGTGGGAGGATACGATGTATGCCTTATGTGGTTTGATGCTCAAGGAGACTAATGTGATTGCATTTTGAGATCGGCAATGTATGGCTCGAGCATGTTTTTTGGCACTCACAGGTAGAGCAGATATTTGTGTACTAGATTTGCAGGTGTTTGCAATGATGTATGCAAAGTGTGGAGATTGGTACATGCATTTGGAGTGCGGTTTGATGTGCTTTGGTTGCTCATGGTTTTGAGCGTGCAGTCAGTTTGGTTACTGGTTTTGTGGCTGTTTTACTGACGAAACTCTGGCAAAATTTTCCCAGGAGTTTTATGCGCATCATTTATGCGATCTAGGTAGAGATTGCGGGTTGCACTCAGCATTTGTGTGCGGTGTTCTCTGCAGGTGGGAGATTTTTGCATGTGTATGCATCGATACCGCACAGTGTGGGCTTGGTGATTAGCTCACAGATTGCAGTGTGATACTAGAGCAGGCGAGGCTTGTATTGACATTGCGGGAGCTCTATTTTGGAGTGTGTCTCACAGGTTTTACATTGTGTTTCTGGCCATATTGGTAGACAGTTTCCAGGTGTTGTTGGTGAGGTGGTTTTGCTTTCTAGTTTGCTACATTGTGCTCATGACAGAGACAGGTGATCGATCAGATTGTGACCTCTCACAGATGCGCATGTTTGATGGGTCAGACTTTGCGGCATGGAGAGAGTGTATGCTTGATGCATTGACACAGCGAGGGTTGCATCGACCATTGAGTGGTGATGCAGGTAGACCTTCAAACATGTCTGACGATCAGTGGTAGGAGCTAGAGGAGATGGCACTATCTACGCTCTCTTTGCACCTTGCAGAATCTGTATATGCTCTTGTTATGTATGAGACTACTACGAGAGCACTTTGGCGCAGATTACATGATATGTATGATAGATCTGAGTCATCACGGACTTGTGTGAGACATGTACATTCACGAGCACGCCGACAGGTAACATGTTGGTATTGTGGTCATTCTGGACACGTTAGACGGCGCTGTTTTCGTCGTATGCGACATCGTAGGAGACATGGCAGTCTTAGAGATGTATGTAGTGATGCCATGGACTCAGTTGCTTTGACAGTTGAGGCACATGTAGTGTCGGAGTATACTAGTGACGGGGATGTCACTTTTACCTCGAACTATGCACGAGATGCTATACATGTGGATAGTGCACTCCCTTCGCAGTGGTTGCTAGACGCAGATGCTATGTTTCATGTCACGCCGCATCGTACATGGTTTTGTAGCTATTCTAGCGGGATGCTTGGTAGTGTACGTTTGACCGATGGATCGGTGCATGCGATAGCAGGTGCAGGAGATATGAGACTGTCATTACCGAGTGGTGCATCTTACTTGTTACGACATGTGCGCTATGTACCAGATTTGACAGTGAGTTTGATCTCGATTGGTCAGCTTAGAGATTGTGGATGTCAGATTTCGCTACGAGAGCGAGATTTTGTGATGCATTTGGGTTCGCTAGTGATTGCGAGAGGTGCCAGGAGTGGTACAGGTTACCCATTGCATGTGGATCACGCGAGAGACGGTGTTGTCTCTGTGATCACGCAGCCAGGTAGAGAGCGAGAGAGCAGGCGAGTCTCTTTTGCTTGTGGGTTGCAGGATGCTTTGCATGGAGTGCAGAGTAGTGAGCTCGTTGTGCACACAGTTGGGGCACGACTTGAGCAGTCACACAGAGAGGTGACAGAGTCAGACATGCATGCTTTGCTAGTGACTGAGCAAAGCAGAGAGTCAGTTGTGCGAGATAATTCTATGCAGGATAGACAGGTAGAGCGGTATTGCTCTAGTGAGTCACGACAGGAGGACGTTGTGCAAGAGTCTATGCATACGGAGTTAGAGCATGAGAGCTCTAGTGAGTCACAACAGATTGAGTGTTCATGTTTGCAGTGGATGATTGCAGAGGAGGCTGAGATGTCAGCGATTATGCAGTCATTCCTTTCTATGCTCGACAGTGAGCATGGGGATATAGTTGTGCAGGATATGTCTTCCAGCAGACACCTAGAGCAGCTGGTTTGCTCTGAGGTTGCACGACAGGTTGATGCGTCTTTTGCGGACAGTCAGGAGATGCATGTGGCTGACACGCCTTGTCAGTCAGAGATGCCTATTGCCAGGGACATATATGTTGATGCATGCTCCGTAGAGCTAGCAGGGCCCGCTAGCATTGCATCGGCATTCGGTGGTCTCATGTATGAGATGCTGATCTTGAGACCGGATATCGCAGCTACAGTGGGAGCATATGTAGTTGGGGTTGTTAGTCGTTTGTTGATTGATGATGGCATAGTGCACGAGTGAGATATGCAGGTATTGTGTACATACTTGCAGTACGTGTGCGGTACGTCTGGTGGTGTATGGACTTACACGGGAGCAGGACAGCCGGATGCACACGATCACAGCCAGCCAGTGGGCATCGGTTGAGAGCGGTTTTCTCTCACCTTTTGTAGTCTTTAGACTAGGTTCCCTTGCTTAAAGGCACAGTCACCTTTAAGTGGGAGGTTGTTGGGGTATAGGCGTCTGTGCCTTGCCCGGCCGCCCAAAGTCTGGGCGCCCACTGACTTGTATACCTTATACATAGCATAAGTGTATAGGGGGCTGCTCACTCTTTTGAGTCTCCCCACCCACATCGTGTCTGTCTCCTTCTCTCTCTCTCTCTCACTCTCCGTCTGTGGTGCTCCCCGATCCCCTTCACACAGTAGGTTGCTTCTTGCTCAACCATGATACACATGAACTGCCAAGCATGAAACAAAAACCACTTGTGGATGCTCGCGTGTCAAAACAACCAGCCCACTCTGAGTCTGAAAAGGCATGTAAGTCTAGCGGCAATGATCCCCCCCTTGAGATAAAACAAGCCAAGATGTAAAGTACCACTAAGGTAACAAGAAATCCTCTTGACAGCCTGTCAATGCTTAGACCCTGGGCTATGCATAAATCTGCTAACATATGAGACTACAAACTGAATATCCAGCCTGGTGTTGCATACATAAATGAGGCACCCAACAAGAGTTTGGTAAAGATTGACATCAGCGGGATCACCAGCATCATGAAGACTCAATTTCAAATTTGTTTCCATGGGAGTGGAAATAGGTTTGCAATCTTCAAGTTCAAACTTACATAGCAATGTCTCTATGTAACTTTTCTGGCATAAGGCAATACCACCATCACACTGCTTAAATTGTATACCCAAGTAATGATGCAACAACCCCAAATCTTTCATCTTGAAAGTAGCATTCAAATCAGCCTTAAATTCAGCAATATGTCTCTCGTTTGGTCCTATGATCAGCAAATCGTCTACATAAAGAACGACAATGAGAAGTACATCACCCTCACGCTTTAGAGACAATGTGCTTTTTGTTGGACTATTAGGAAAGCCTTGTTTGACCAAATGAGTGTCATCTTTCTCATACCAAGCACGAGGAGATTGCTTCAACCCATACAAAGCCTTGTTACATTTGCACATTTTGTCCTCTTGTCCTTTCTTGACAAAACCGCGAGGCTGCGTTACATAAACTTTCTCAAATATGTCACCATTCAAAAAAGCAGTAATAATGTTTGATTGATGTACATCCCAACCAAAATGATATACCAATGCACATAGAACACGCAGAGTAGTCATACGACAAGTGGAAGAAAAAGTCTTTTCATAATCTATGCCTTTTTGTTGTGAATAACCCTTTGCAACAAGTTGAGCCTTATGGCAATCGATCTCACCATCTGGCTTGTGTTTCAACTTGTAAACTCACTTCATACCAATGGCCTTTTTTCCACGAGGCAAATCACATAAAGTCCATGTGTCATTTTCTATAAGTGCATCATATTCTGATTTCATGGTAGCCATCCAATTTTTTGAATTCTGTGCTTCATCAAAAGACAGGGGCTCCTCAACATCATGTAAGCTAGAAACAGCCAAAGCATAAAAATTTGATGCATAAGATGCATGGCAAGAGCCTAAACGAGTAGGACTAGACAAAGGTGCATCCAATTTTGTGTCATGCAATGTATGCACTAGCCATTTTGGCATACCTCTACCTTGCTCATTTTCAGCCCTTTCCTCACCAAGTTCATCATGTACATCTGCATCAGTAATAGGCTGATATGTAACATTTTTGGAAACCCCCATTTGCTGTACGTTTGCCTCATTGGAATTTACATTTGTATTCCACCGCTGAAAAGAGGCAACAAAGTGTCATAAATGTCATGTGAGCTTACATTATTGTCTTTAGTACATGGGAGCAAGGGCTGAACAGAATCTTCCACAAACACTACATCCCATGAAACCAGAATACACTTTGTTTGCAAATGATACAACCTGTAACCTTTACTTTTAGCACTATAACCAACAAAAATACATTTGACATCATCCAATTTTTTGCATTGTGGTTGTGGCACCAAAGCATATGCCAAACAACCAAAAACGTGCATGTGCTCAATAGAAGGCTTTCTATCATTCCATGCTTCATATGGAGTAATAGACTGCAAATCTTTTGTAGGACACTTGTTTAGTACATAAGTGGCACACATGATGGCCTCAAGCCAAAAGGAATGCGGCAAAGCTTGACTTTTGACCATACATCGTTCCATTTCCTTAAGTGACCTATTTTTCCTCTTAGCAACATCATTTTGCTTAGTTGTATAAGGCACTGTACATTGGTGTTTTATCCCACGACTAGCAAAAAATGCATTGAATTCATGAGACATAGACTCCCCCCTCGATCGGAATGGAGGGTGCCCAGAATACATTTCGAGACATTTTCAGTCATAGCCAAAAAAAATTGAAGCACATAAAAACTTTGAACTTCGCTTTAAGCGGAAATACCCATGCACGCCTAGAGTAATCATCAATGAAATTCACAAAGTAAAGGTAATTGCCCAAGGACGGAGTTTGCATGGGCCCACATACGTTACTATGCACAAGCTGCAACCTGCATGTGGCCCTAACTGATCCATCCTTTGGAAACTTAGAATGCTGCATTTTACCCAAAATATAGCCTTCACAGACATGTTTGATAGGTGCTTCAAGAGGTTGCAAAGAAGCAACCATATTAGATTTTTGCAAATCCAGCAAGCTGGAAAAATTTAGATGACCAAAACGTGCATGCCAAAGTTTTGCATCTGAAATAGCCCTTGAATTTGCAAATGCATTTGCAAAATTTTGTCCACACTTGTCATACAAAGTGAGCTTATAAAGCCCACGGGACATCTATCATTCACAAATTTGACTACCAGTCCAAGTCTAGAAAGTGCAAATATAGACAAAAGATTCTTCTTGATCTCAAATACATAAAGTGCATGAACAAGTGTGAAGGAACGGCCATTTTCAGCAATAAGCACAATATTTCTAACTCCTTGAACTGGATAAGAGGCATTGTTGGCACAAGTGACTGAATTCCCATGAGGAACAGACTCAAGAGAGGTGAACAATTCACGATGTGAGGTAATGTGCTTTGTAGCACCATTGTAGAAATACCACACATGTGAATCTGTAGCAACTAGCATGTATGCATCATGGACAGTAGGATTGTAAGTTCACTCTGCACTAAGAGCCCATTCTGCATCAACACATCATTACAGTCTCCTTTTACAGAACACATCTTTACAATAATGACAACACATCTTCTTTTTTCCCTTATCACCAGAATTGCCAGACAAAGTGCTCCCAGCAAAAGCATTGGGAACAGAAGTTTTGCCACTCATAGTAGAACCATAAGAAGTGGCTACATTGCTGTTACCACCCTTTCTTTGAGAAGCAATAAAAGCATGTTCAACTGCACGCTATCTAGTCTTGTTTTGTTTTTCGGAAAGTGACTCTTGCAATAGCAATGTGCATAATGCATCAAAATTGACAACTTCAAAATTTCCTTGGGTCATAAGTCTCCAAGTACTAGAAAAAGTATAGTAAGAATTTGGTAAGGAATCAAGAATAGTCTGCACAAGGAAACTGTCTAAAATGACTTCACCTGCAGAAATAAGTTTCTCATTGATATCCTTGATACCAGCAAGAAAAGTTTCCATATCATCTTCCTCATGCATAATCTTCAACTCCAGCTCTTTACGCAGCAAAGAAATTTTAGCCCCATTGCAGCTTGCATAAAGACCTGCTAGAATATCCCAAGCCTGTTTTGCAGATTTTGCTGAATGAATGTGAGGAACAATGGTGTGCCTCATAGACAATGCAATCAATGCATGAGCCCATGCATCCTTTACATCCCAACAAGATTGTTCTGTTGTAGGCAAAACAACTCTAATAGCAATAAGATCTGCAACATCCTCAACATCGCCTACATTCTTAGAACCAGGACGTACATCAATGCCCTGCACAATATTCTAGACGCCCTTTGACACAAGAACATGTTGCATCATATAAGCCCACACAGGGTAATTGTCTCCATCCAACATGTCCTCAGCAGCAAACATCTTGAACACATCTATGTTGCTATCAACCATGGTAAATGTTGCACATGATACTCAGAAATAGGACAAATGGAGTGGGAACAACATGTGCTATATAGCACAAACTGTAAAAGACTATAACGCACCTGTTATGCAAAAAACGGAACTGACAAAAAATCTACACAAAATGATGAAATTGCATGTGCAGACCTGCTTGTAGTGGAAACGGAGGCCAAAATGAGCCCGAATCAAAAATCTGAGAAAGTGAGCAGGTGTGTGTTGGAGCAGCTGATGACTAAGCCTGGGAGGATGCAACCTACTCTGATACCAATTGTTGGAATTAGGGTTGATGAGAAACTCACACAGCTTGGAGAAGAAGAAGGAAGCTCAAGGCACACAATAGAGAGTGTGTTACTTAGTGTGCAATGGAAAGATAGATAGCCCTAGAGTGATGGGCATATATACAATGCACGGGGGAGGAGGTCGAGACCATGTCGACTGCCTATGACCAACCCGCAACAACAAGATGGAGGGAGCTCTTCCAATAGAGAGTCCACACTATTCTACTTCAAGAATCTGGTAACTCAAGTAATTGAGGTAATTATCACAATCAATTTCCAAGTCGCACCTGACGTTGCAGCATAGATAACGGAAGCACATGATCACTCTCTCACTAGAGAGACTAGGGATCTACTAAGTCTATTTCAAGAAAGGACACCACTCTCTCCCACAAGTTTTGACAGCAACTAAGTATCTCTAAGCTTCATATGAGTCAATACAATCTACCTCAAGGCAAATCACACATTTCAATACGAGTATGATCAATCAAGGTAATATTGGATTGGAAGGCTCACTACCAAGCACATTAGTAACAATATGTTGGGAGGGGATCGCTTCTTTGAGGTTCTGGTATCAGATCAGTCATTTGTCCTACCTTTGGTACAAGGCAATGTACCATTTGAGATTTTAGTTTATAATATATTAGTATACAAAGGGTATACACCCCTTCTTGTAAGAAAAAAAATAAAAAATAAAAATCTTTTGGTTGTAAGCTAGGCAGTGTATCTTTCTAGCTTTCTCTCTTTTACTAATCACGGCAAGTGTAGCATTTCCAACATTTAAAGGAAAGAAGGGGGAGGATTTGGTAGTAGATTTCTTACATGACTTTGAAGTAGCATGTGTAGTAAGCAACAAAGACAGAGATGAGTCCCGGGTTAGAATCTTTAAGCATCTCATGAGGCTAGAAGCTAGTTCGTGGTAAAATTCACTCCCACAAGCAACCAAGGATAACTCGGAGCTCCTAAAAATTGCTTTTAAGATACATTTTGGGGGAGGTACCACTTCAGAGAAACTGTGGGACAAGTTGAGAGACTTGAAGAAGGAGATCTTTTAGAGTATGCCACCTATAAGTCCAAGTTTGTGGATTTGTGGGAACGGTGGGTTGAATCATTGGCAAGAGGAGAAGCTGCACCCGATTTCCTCAAAAAGGACTGGTTCATGCATGGCTTATGGCCGCTGCTCACGGAGAAAGTGAAGGGTAGGTTGTTGACTACGTATGAGCTAGTTGTGGAGATTTCTCACGTTAAGGACAAGAAGTTGCAGATGAAAGCCAAAGAAACTGAGTCAGCAGAAGCATGAACATCATGTCAACCGAAAACCATGACAACCACCACTCCACCTCCACCACCACTGGCTCCTGAGGTAAGAAATGACCAAAAAGATATGTTGGCCCACATTACTGATCAACTACAAAATTTGTTTGTTCACTTGATACAGCAAGGAAGGAATCATGAGAGAGATAAGGACCTGGGAATGGCACGACGACAAAAGAGGGAGTATCATTTCTACACTATGAAGAATATGGTCACAGAATGTATTATTGCCCTCAACCGCGACAACCCTATAATAGAGGAGGTAGGAGAAACCAATTGTCACCCCCTAGAGAGAGAGCATCTCCACCCCGAGCACCAACCACACCAACACAAATTCTATGTCGACCCCAGGCACCACCACAAGCACCCATTCCACCTCTTCCACTGGAACCACCACTTGATCGCACTGTAAGCATCATAAGCTTAGAGGAGAAGGTAAAGGCTGTAGTAGTGGATCCACCCAGAGTAAAGGACAAAGGCAAGGGTAAGGTGAAGGCAACCTTTGTAGAACCATTTGAAACCATGACTGCAAAAAGAGATAGGAGGGAGAAAACTGCATAAACTGATGATGAAAGAAGCATGAATGGAGAGACTAGCAAAAAGCCATCAAGGCCACGAAAAAAAAAAGGCATCACTGACTTTCAAGGGAGAGTTCAAGGCCCTAACATTGGATGTGGCAGATCAAGGAACAAAGATTACATGCCCACATCTCCTACATCTCGCACCAAAGGTAAGGAAAAAATGGTCTAAAATGGTAAGTACAAGGCGCTCCAAAGCAAAGGTGATCGGAGCAATTTCAGGTTGCAACATGGTTGACATCCTCCACTCGTCGTCGTCAACATAAAGGGTAAGAGGGTTGGAAACACCTACACTAATGGTGGTGCACAAATCTGTGTGATGAGTGAAGCTATGATGCTTCGGCTAGGGCTTGAGGTTGATAGGCCTTCTCCATGCAAGCAAGGCAAAGATAGCACTAATGACACAAAAGTAAAATGTGCGGGTGTAGTAAGTTCCGTGAAGGTAAAATCTTTCAACACTGAGGTAGAAGTAGATATTTTTGTGATGCCAACTAAGGGGGAGGGCTATCCATTAATCTTGGGAAGGCCATGTTTTATGGCCATGAAGGCAAAGTAAGACTAGGGCACTGGTCTTTTGCGCATGAATTGTAAGAAGGGGAAACAATCTACTACGACATGAGGACCGGTAAGTAGAGATAGATGGACCTAGAGACATCAACAGATGAAACCACTAGTGAGTCTTCCACTTCTAATGAGGAGACCACTTACACCGATGAGAGTGATGGTTCCATTGATGTGATGGGCATTATCATGAAGGATCTACATAGGTCAAAGCAACAGAGAGAAAAATAAATCCGCTGGCCTAGGAGAGGGTAGGTTGAAACATATGCTGTCTATGGAATTAACAAGTGAAGAGAAGGATAATTTTTTTGCAAATGTTGATGGGATTCCCTGATTGAAAACTATGAAAGAATCACAGGTTTTACAACAGTGGAGCATCACATTAAGTTGAAGGAAGGGGTAAATCCAGTTGTGCAAAAACTACAACGGTTGGGAATCATACAAGAAAAGGTACTCCTTGCCAAGGTAAGGAAGCTATTGGAAATAGGGTTTATATACCTTGTGGAGAACTAAGAGTGGGTGTTATCTGCTGTAGTGGTGACGCTAGAGAGGGGGAATGGGGGAACACACCCGGCACAAACACAAGGGCCTCTCTATAGCTCAGGGTATTCACAGCACCCCTATCCTCTCAAAAAACATCTTCAAAGAAACACTTTACACTAGCAGACCACCGCCTGCTCAATTTCCGCTGTTCACACACTCCACAAATCTAGCACACAACGCACACATGCTACCACGACCTGTCTCCACCCTTACACACACACACGGCCACTCAATCTCACTCTCTCACACAAAACACCATCGATCCCGGGGGACATCCACACAGTCGGCACCAACGAGAAACATGAAAGCAGGAGAAAGAGAAGGGGGGAAGGGGAAACCACAACAAGAGGAGGCAACAGTGGCTTGATTTCACTTCAAAAAACATGTACACTGACTTCCATTGCCATCACCATGGCCATATTTATGGAAAAGTTACAAAGGGGTTAGCTTGCTAGAGAACTCCACTTTTCAAGCTTCAAACGGCATCCAAAAAGGCAGAAAAAAAAAACTAATCTGATCCAATTTTGACTTTTATAGGGGGGGCCTTTAATTTGGGAATTTACACTTTAATTGGTCCACCTGGCACCTTGAGCTAGCATTTATGGGAAAGGGGGCACCGCCTTGCTCTATCTGCTCTCTTCTTCTCTCTTTTGCACTGGGGTGGGGGGGGGGGGGGGGGGGGGCATTAGCGATGTCGCTATTGCCCCTTGGATTTTTTCATTTTTTACTTCTTTCCCTTTTTTTATTTTTACCCTCCTTGAGGCTTAGCATTGACCTGCTCTATTGGCTTGACTTTGACTCTGTCCCTCTCTCTATCCAATTCCTCTATCACCTCTGTCTTCTTTTCTCTCTCCTCCTTTGCCTGGGTCCCAGCCTCCATTTCTCCCCTGCTTTTGATTTGAAGTGGGCCCTTCCCCTTGTCTCTAGTAGCTCTTGGACTCTCTATCTCCCTCTATGCTCATTGTTCGCAGGACTGGCCTCTTTGGAAAGCTTTTGAACTGCCTCTCTCTCACTGCGGGACCCACCTCCTTTTTCATACATTAGTGATGTCGCTAATGGTGCCTTGCTTTTTCCCTTCAGCAAAATGCCCCCCGTGTGTGAACTGGCCCGCACTGGATGCTTGACACATCATCAGTTGGGACTCACTAGCAGGCACCACTGCGCCACTTTACCTCTTCCCCCACGGGTGTGCCACGTGAGTCGCCAGCGCCTCGCCAAAACGCCGCCATGATCACCTCGCGCAGCGCCCAACAGTGGCACACCAAAGCTAATGAGCTCCAAAGCATTGCTTCATCCACGTGATGCTAATGTCCAACTCCCTTTCCGCATGTGGGTTCATCTGCGTCCACGTGGCAGCTCGCAGGTGCCCCCCCTTTGGGATAGCCTCCAAGGTTCTAAAAAACCCACTTTATCTTTTTTTTTTAAAGCCTTCTTTGGCCTTCCTTTACCCAGTCCCCACATTATGCCAAATAGTAGAAATCTGAGACCGCCAAGCCGGGTTGGATCCTCATTAAGTCAGCCCCGGGCTGTGCATACCCCATTACTTTCGGAATCTCTGAGCTTGTTATCCGAGTCCGAAAAACTAAAAAAATCATCTGCAAACCCTCCACTACCCAAAGCTCCCTTTTTTCCCAGTCCAAAACTTGGTGCCCAAGGCTTAGAATCACAAGCCACAACTTCCTGTTGATTCCACTCGGCCTGTTCTAACCGCTCGAACCCTGTCAAGGCCTAGGAAATGCCAGATGGCACATTCTTCAATGCGGGCAAGTGCCGGGGCTCAGACCTGGCCCCCAAAAAATCTTTTGACGGCCATAACTTGTTATCCAAAGCTCCGATTCGTGATTCGAGAAGACTGGCATGCTCCATAACTAGAGCTCTACACATGTATGCACTGACACCAAGCCGGGCCACTTGTCCCCAACTGCCCTGTCCATCGGGGATCTGCTACATACTCCATCTTTAAACTTCAGTATCTTGCACACGGGGCTCCATTTGTCGAGCCGTCTGGACCTGCTTCTAGAGCACACTGAGCACTACATTTTGGAACATTGACTTAGCATTTTGGACACCTTCATTTGCCATCCCATTTGGACTATCTTGCAGCACTTTTGGCCTAAAAACCGCTTCAAACATACTTTTCCGCCATCCTCTGGCTACTCATGTCCTTGGCACCTTCCCTAGCCTTTCGCACTGCACTTGCCTGCTATCTCTATCTAGCAAAGACCATTTCCTAGCTTTGACCAACTTTGGTTGCACCATCATTGCCTAGCCCTCTCGTCGAACATTTATGTTCAACCAAAAGCATATGTACAAGACTTTGAAACTGACAATTAAAAGCACTCACAAAACCATAACTGTATATACAAGCTATGTACAAAGCTTCATCTCCTCTCTGTTGCACACCATATGCTCTAGGTGGGTTTCCCACACCCCTTTACTATAATTTGATGTACCTCAGGCACTAAATTCCTCTCGAAATACAGTTTGAGCCGCACACCATTCACTCTGTTTCTAAGAATCTTTCCATTCACTCTTACCAGCTCTGCATAGGTCCCGTTCGGAAAGGCCTTCCACACTTTATACAGACCTGTGCACTTCTACTTGAATTTCTTCTAGAATGTGAAATTCACGTAGCTTTCATACTTCATGACCAGGTCTCCTTCCTCTATCTTCTTGTCTAGCAAGTTTTGATTGAACTTGGCAACTCGCTTCTCTCTCTGCTTCACATAGTAGTCCACCGTTGCCTCTCTATCCATCTGCAAAGCCTCTAAGTTGGCTATCCGATCCTGTTGAACCCCTTGTTGAGTGGCATTGACACGCCACATACCCTTCAAAGCACCTAGCTGTGCATGCACCGGCAACGCAACCTCCTTACCATAGACTAGCTCGAATGGAGTGAAGTTTGTATCCACTTTATAGGACGTTCAATACGCCCACAAACACTTCTCTAGATTTGCTTCCCACTCTGCTTTCTGCTTATACTTACCATGGAAGCCATCAACATTGGAATTTGACACTCTAGCCACACATAAACACGAAGTGACCACAAAGAACACAATTACTCATTCCCCAGGAGCAATTAGCTCAAGCAAAAGTATTCCTTCATGGTGCCAGGCTCAGGGAAGGGGGGAAACATGGTTTTGGGTGCCCAAACACTTCACTTTGGAATCAAAACCTTATAGGAAAAACCCCACCGACTAAGGAATCATTTTCTAAACTAGAAGACAAGCCACACTATAGAGTCATCACTCTATTCCATCCTAGTTGGCTTCATCATTGGCTAAGGCAACAACTTCGACAAACACAAATTCAAAGTCTGATTCTTAAGCAATGATGTGAGTGATATGGGCCGACTACAATATGAAGAAGTATGTAGCCACATTGGACCTTAAATAACCTCTCTTCAAACCATCATCATTTCTCCAAGTGAAGACAAATTGGGCCACATCTATACTAACAAGGTCTGTGCAATCAAGATCTACACATACGACACTAAATTTCAATGCTTGACAATCAAAGAGGAGGCTACCTATCTTCAGGTTCTCATTTCACACAAAGACCTAACTTCTGTAAAAACAACTTTTCTTAGTCTATGGGGAGGATTTCCTAACCATCTACCAACAAGAGGTAAGTCACTAGTAACAGGTTTACAGGCATAAGCAACAAATTCAGGCATTTTGCAACCAATACGTGCTAGTGTAATGTTCCCATTACTAATCCTTGTACATTATCCGAACTTATCATGTGCCTATTTATCAAATAAATAAAGATGGGTCTTTTACAATCATTCTTGTACAAGTATGTACCCTAATGCAAAATTGTACACACCTTGAGTGTCTAATTAGTTAACCAATATACAATGGTTGTTTAAATAAAGAAAATGAGCTTAGGGTGTGGAATTTAAATCAATAAATAGACCTTAGGATGTGAGAGGATAAGATTGAGTCCATGAGGCATCTCAAGCTGGGAAAAAAAAGTCAACGTTATCCTAAATCCTATTGGTCAAAAAAGGGTTCAAAGTGGGCTACCTTGGGAAAGTTAATTAGTGAGGGAGGCTAGGTAATTAAAGGAAAAGGCAGCTTGAATGTGATTGGCTAGAAAAGAAAGCTACAATGGACTAGGTGATTAATGAGGGGATAAAATAATTAAGGACTAGGTAAAAACTAGCAAGTTTTACAAGGGAGAAGTGCCACTTGCAAAATTCAAAATTTTCAGCCTATGTGGAGGTCCAGTTAGGCTGCCACATCCCCCTCCACTACCCAGTTAGCCTGCTATGTGTGCCTAGCTGGTGGCCCAGTTACAAATCCAATTCGTCATCCAGTCTCACAGGAGCCCAAATTTCCTATAAATAGGTCCTTTCCCACATTTAAATTTTTTTATAGCTTGAATGAAGGCCATCAACTCGCAAAAAATATTGAGAATATTTTCCTTACATAGCGTGGTATGTAAGATTTAATTGAATTTTTTTTTTAATCTTAAATTTTATGATTTTATATTATGTGCTCATGTTATACTACTCCCTTATGAGACTACTCTCTTACATGCATAATTCCAAAATTATGCTTATTTATTTATTTATCATACAAATAATATAAGAAATCCTTATATTATTTGGAGTTACGTATTGGTTATGCATATTATTTTTCTAACTTCATGATAATTAGAGTTGGATACTCTATTACACATAAGTAATGCGAAATTTTAAATTTGGATTACTTTATTGTTAAATAGTGGTAAAATAATGGTAAACTTTTCTTAGGAAATTATCTATAATTACATGTTTAGTTCACCGATGCATTTAATTATAAAAATAAAATATTTTAGTCTTTGTGAATGCATAGTAATTTTCCCAACAAAAATTAATGATATTTCGACATGTTAAATGCATTAAATAGGTTATTTTTAATTATTTTTTTATGGGAGAAATAGCTAAATATGTTGCATTTTGATTAGATAATTTTGGGTGTTATTTAGCCATAGAGTAACACTTTTGTGATTTAAAATCACACAAGAAAATTTTTAATTATCAAATAGGGCCATTTTAGGCCAATTTTTGATGGTTTTTTGTATATTTTAATAAGAAATTGCATTTTTTATAAGAGGAAAAATTAGGAAATTTAATTATTTTCTTGAATTATGAATTTTCACTAATTTTTAGCAATTTAAAAAAATTTCTGTGATTTTTTAAGAATTTCTAGAAAATTTTAAGCCTAAAATGCTATTTTCAATTTTTGGGAAAAAAATAGCTTTAAAAAATAAGGAAAAAACAAATAACTCATAATTTAAACAAAAAAAATTAGAAATGGATTTATAGTATTTAGAGATAAAAATAATGCATAAATTACCTTGATTTTTTACTATTTCGACAAAAAATCGAAGATGGCTCTTAAGCTTGCACGACATGATCCTAATGTCGAGACGTTACCTAGGGACACTCCCTTGGTGTCCACACATGAAGAAGAAAATTCCCAGGTGGGAAATGTGGTTTGTGCTTTAACTTCTTAAAGTTATTTAGTGTTTATGTAGAAATGTTTTAGTTTATGCTAGGGTAAATTAGGGAAAATAAATGGTGAAAGGTAAATTGAGTTAATTGATTTCCTTTTGCCTTAGGACATAAAGAGAATTTATATAGTCCAAATATGGGATGCTATTTTCCTTGGCTGGGGACGTATCACTGTTGTCTTTGCACAATTTGTTTTATGTGCATGATTTGAAAGGGAACACTAATGACACCACATGCACATGCAAGAGGGTATATGATGCATGAATTTAAGGTAGTTAAAGGGGGGAAAATATTCATTTTAATGTTTGACCTTACTCTTGGTATGGGACAAGAGTATAATCAAACTAGGTGATTTCTTGTCCCTAAAAATGTTTGAGATGCAAGGTTGAAATTGTACTTGTTTGGACAAATACACTTTCTTTGGCTTACCAATTGGGTGGGGTATTTTATTGGAACCCTTGAATTTGGAGGGGCTCGGTAAGTAATAAACCTTAAGATGGTCGAGTATGGTTCCCACTAGGTGCGGGGTAACTGGGGGCCGCTAACTAGGGGCCGACCTAGTTGGGTGAGCTGCTAGCTACCCTGACCAAGGAGCTAGTGGTAGATTGGTAATCATGAAGGTTACGAACCTTTCATAGGGGAGATCCTATCTACCTAGAATTGGAAGGGAAGGGTACCCATGGATTTCATTGGGAGTAAATATTGTATTCTAGACAAAGCACTGGAAAGCTTTTATGTGTATGTAACCACCTGGGGAACTTGGGTTGATGGTGGGCTACATACATCTCTTATTTTTCAATTAAGGTATTTGCCTTAATGTAAATTTTTCTAAGGTATATAATAAAGTTATTTTACATGTGAAGAGTGTGTTAGTAATTAAAAAAGAATATCATATCAAAGAAAAGTGGGAGAATGGATGGCCTGACGACAAATGTTCTAAGGCTAGGTGGGTCCGATCAATCAGGTAGCTTCCCAAATATTTTAGTTAGGAAATACCTCACATTACGGGAAGGAATTCTTGGACATGCCTTAATTTTGATGAGGAAAAAGGCGATGAGTTCTATGAACTAAGAGTGGATCTTAGGAGAAAGAGTTCATGGCCGTGCCCCACATTTGGTGGGAAAAATGTCATGCATTCCTTCAACCAAGGGTCATTCAAATGGGATATCTAGGGCTCTCTCATGCACTCACTTTCTAGCATCCAACAGGGGTCTAGAAAGTATATGTGTGGGAAGACACAATGATTGGGCATATATAGGATGCTCAAACACCTAAGGAAGCTTGGGATGCAGTGTTATCCCTAGATGTTACTAACACGAAAGCAAGGAAGCTACAATTGAAGACAAAGCTGAATACTGTGCAGAAGAAAAATATGTTTGTCTATGACTACTCACTAAAGATAAATAACATTTGTGAGTCTCTTGCTTCAATTGGTGTCTTGGTAGAAGATGATGACAAGGTACAAATGTGTTTGCGGGGTTTAGGTCCTAAGTACAAGCAGTTTAAGACAGGAATTCATCTTCGTGAAAACATTCCCACATTTACAGATTTGGTGTCCATGCTGATTGTGAAAGAGAAAGAACTTGAGGAGGAGTCCTCTACACAGGGTAAAAATACCTCAGAGCAGATCTTCTTCAACAAGAGAGGAAGAGGAAGAGGCCGTAGTACAGGACATGGTGGTGGTAGAGGAAGAGGTAACTATCAGTCACAACAGCAACAAAGTAGTCAAAGGAAAAATACAAGTGGTCGAGGAAATTATCAAGGCAGGGGGAGACAAAGAGGTCGTGGTTATGCACAGCGCAATGGTGGAGGAAACTAGAGTAATGTGACGTGTTGGAATTGTGGCACGAATGGTCACTTTGAGCATGATTGTACAGATAGAAGACAACAAAACAATTATGCGACCACTAGCAAGAATGTGCCTCAGCTTGAAAAGTTATTTTTAATGCAACATATGATGAATACTATGTTTGAAAATGGTCCTAAATGTGGAGATAATGTATGGTATGTGGATTCAGGTGCTTCTAATCACATGACCAGCCATGGTGAATGGTTTAAGGAAATGCAAAAGGAGCAAGAGGAGCCAGATCTTATGTAATCATAGGAGAACCAACCTTATGAATAAGAAAGATAAACGATCCACTCGCTTGGCCATAGTTAGCAATCTTAGAGCTTTGTAAACCACTATAAATCAATAATGTAAAAACTTGAGTTACTTATATATTGTAATGGTATACATGATTTTCTTCTCCAAAATTACTTAATGAATCTAAAGTTAAGTTAGTATTCAATCAAGAAATTAAGGGTAGATCTAGCAAATGATAAAGAGGTTCTCGTTAGGAAGGAAAAATTCAAATCTTAGAAATGAGGTAGTTATCAAGAAACCAACTCACATTCTTGTGCACACGATAACCTCCCTGGGAAAAATGACCTAGATATGAAAGTATTAAGGTACGAGACTAATAGGATGCCAAAAAGAACTCTTGGTATGATACTTCTTAAAACCCTTTACATATTGTTGGTCAACCAGGTTAGAGCACAGAGGGGGTACCTCTAGTGCAATGGTGAAAGCTTGTGCCGAACGCAGATTGCTCAGAATGGCAAGAACACGCCGAGCACGTTCAGATTGGCAAAGCTGAAATACATGATACTTGTCGAACGATGATTGCTTTGAATGGTCAGTTAGACCGAGCGCATTCATGTTGACAAGGTGGATATATGGATCTTTTATGGAATTGATTTAACCTGGTTTTTGAGATGATACGAATGGTTTGTAAATGTTTTTAAGATGGGCTCAACACTAAGATTTTCTTAAGGAAAAATTGACTAGTAAGTAACTCCAACCAGAAACTAGAAAGAACTCTTAGAGTAATTAGCAACATTTGGTAAAGTGGAAAGGTTATCCCTTCGAAGATGCCACTTGGGAGGATGAACTTCTCTTCTCAAATATTTTCCCAATATTTTCCCAATTTCGGTTGAGATGAGAGCATCTCACATTGTTAAGTTGGGGTGATTGTAAGGTTTCCAGATTCTGAAATCTTAAAGATTGTACAAAGTTTAATCAAACTGATATGATTATTGAAAAAGCAATGTAGAATTGTCCGATCGTGGCAAATATTGGTATTTTTGGAATCTTAAGCACAATAAACTCCGGGCTAGACGAAGGTTGTCAATCAAGGACAGGTGGACCTGATTAGTCAGATAACTATCCATCCCTGCACACTAAAACGTTTTAAAAAATATTCACTTGGAAGAGGAGTCCACCAGCGGCTGTGTCCTCACATATGTTAGGGGGAAAAAAGCGTTGGTAAGTGGGGATTGACTAAGGTGTGAATCAAGGACGGGTGGACCTGATTAGTGAGGTAACTATCCATCCCTGTGCACTAAAACGTTTAGAAAAATTCTTCACTTGGAAGAGGAGTCCATCAGCGACAGCGGCTATGCCCTCACATATGTTAGGGGGAAAAAAGCGTTGGTTGAAGATACCCTAGCCCAATTTGTGAAATATATAGGGCCGAAATAGTTTTTTGGACTTTTAATACATTGTCCCGTTTTCGCTGCGAGACAAGACTAGGTCTTCTTCTAAGGCTATTGACCCAAGCCATTGTCAATGATAAAGGTCTATTCCTTGGATTTTTCTTGTTTAAAGACTCTAAATTTTATCAAACCTAGAGACCTGTCAAGGATCCCATCCCGATCTTGGTATTGGTGGGTGGGGGATCTCACATATATATGATGGTATGAGAGTGAACAATAAAGCACAAGATATTTTGTTTTAAAGTGATGATTGGCGGTATTCAATGCGGATTATCTTACTTTAGATATGAATCTGGCATTATTATCATTTTTATTATTTATCATATATTATCATTTTTATAGTTTTCACACTACATATGTTCAATAAATCATAAATTAGATTTAAAATAGATTCATCCTACACGCTGCGGTCTTCGATTGTGTGGACTGCTTGAAAATACAGCCCTATATCCTCCTATGTGATCCCTACAGCACACTATGAAATGGTGCAACCAACAAAAACGTGATCAGGTACTCCTCTCTCTCAGCTTCCTATCAGCATAGGTTGTTTATTAGCAAAAACGTGACCAGGTCCTGGAGGGGTTTCGGCGGCGAATCTCCTCTTTTTCTCAGCAAATCGATTTTGGGAGCGCTTACTAGTAATACCAAACCGTAGGCCCAGGTACACCATCAAAATGAAGAGGACGAGGGTCGGGGCAGTCGGGTGCCCCCTCTTGGGGCAGCCCCTATCCCTCAAGGCCTAAGGCTTGACCCTCGCACACAGTAGCAGGCAGTGCAGCTCGACTTGCTCCTGGGAAAACCGGATGTGAGACCTCCAGACGGCCCTCCTAAAGGGGCCCCCACCCACTCAGCAAACTGTTGAAGCTGGCCCATACCCACATTAAGAGCATCACGGCCTGCACGAGCACCATAGTTACACCATCAAAATGCAGAGGAAGAGGGTTGGGGCAGTCGGGTGGCCCCCTCTCAGGGCAGCCCCTATCTCTCAAGGCCTAAGGCTTGACCCTCACACATAGTAGCAGGTTGTGCAGCTCGACTTGCTCCTAGGAAAATCGGATGTGAGACCTCCAGATGGCCCTTCTAAACGGGCCCCAACCCACTGAGCAAACTATTGAAGCTGGCCCATACCCATATTAAGAGCATCATGGCCTGCACAAGCACCAAAATAGCTTCCTTGTACACAGGTGTATGCATCACAGCCTACACAAGCACCAAAGTAGCAAATGCAAGTAGCGGTTTCCCCTGATTTTCCATAAGATAAAGACGCGTGGTACTGGAGGGTTTTCGGCGGAAAAACTCCTATCAGCATAGATTCGGCTGCCAAACTTTGTAGGTTAAAATGAGCATGTGGCTGGGAGCTCTTGGGATGATTCCATGGCAATGACTGAGTAGGTGGCTGGGAGCTCTTGGGATGTTGACTGAGCAGGATTGGAGTGTGCCATTCTAGGGGTTTTGCCGGCGAAATCCCTGTGAGGACGTATATTCTTGACCAACATGAAGGATTTGTAAGCATATGTATGGGACTAGCTAGCCAAGAGGGCTTGGGCTTGTTCCTCGTATTGGAAGTTAATTGAGGATGCGTAAGAGCCATCAGCACTAAAGACAAAAATTCCAGGAAGCTTCCCATTGGTCTTGAGTTGTTGACAAGCTGAGAGTTGTCTTCCCACCCCACCTATGCTAAAGCTCGCTAGCAACTTGGCCCCACCCCCATACTTTGCCGCTGCCGTATTGTACAAGATCACATACTGAGATGCACTAATGCTCCTACCATAAGAGTAGAATTGAAAATTCACAAGGTCTATCACATAACTATATTGCCCCCACCCAATGCTATGTACTGGCTTTCCACACCATCAAAAGGGGCTATGGATGCCACACTTATTACACCTTTGACCTTCAAGTGTGTTATGAGCTGCCCAATGCATGAAACAAAGGTCTTCATCGATACCCCATCGAAATGATTTTGAAGTATACCACATATGTCATACATATCTCTTGACTGTTCAATACTCTAGAAGCATACTTCCCTTGATGTAGCTACCTTTTCCTTATAGAAATTGGTATCGGTACAACACCAGAAAGCAAGACATAGCACAAAACTCTAGAAACAAATCTACCATCGGAATCTGGCAACCCCTCTCTACAACTCAAGAGACAACCCTTCCCCTCCCTGCAACTCAAGAGGCGACCCTTTTGCAATTGCCATGATCTTGTGCCGGTAGCGTTTGTTACCTCCCGAGGTGAACTTGATCACAGAGGCATAGACAACAAATTATTTATCGTCATCCATGTTAATCAAGCCATAAGATGAGCAAATGTTGTTTCAAAACAGCTCCATGTGAGGGGTTCCGTCGGCGAAACCCTTGTGAAATTTTAGAATGATGTATGGAAGAGAGAGAGCGCACACACACACACACACACACACATACACACAATGCATGTGATGTCGGATTTTGACTGAAATGCATGCTCTTAAGTTTTGAATTTTAAATTTGGCCCATAAAAAAGCATCTTGTTTTGAAGAAATTTTAAATGTATGTAAGTTTAATATTTTTGTTGATATTTGTTTATTTTTTCTTTATGAAAGGCTTCTTGCTTTGGAAAGAGGACAAAAGGTTCACCCAAAGTCATGTGCAAGAAGAGGAAATCTGTTGCTAGCAGCGAGGGTAGCGAGAAACTAGTTGATAAGCTGTTGCTAGCAGTGAGGGTAGCGAGAAACTAGTTGATAAGCTGAAAATGCTTAGGCTAATCAACAAGTAGAAGACATTCACGATGATCAAGGAGATAAAGAGGCCCCAAATGATAAGGATGTAGATGGGGGTATCAAGGACAATTAGAAGGTGACAGATGACAAAGAGGTTGAGGAGGTCATCCCACAAGCTATTATCAGGCCTCAAGGATCCGAGTTTATAGAAAATTTAACCCTGAATAAAGGATGTATACCCCCTATGATTCCTCTTTGTAGGTGTTGATAAATGAGAGAGTACGAGAGCTTAGAAGGGACCTTTCTCTACTTAAGAAGGTTTTTGAAGAAGAAGGGTACCTTAAGACGAAAGGTATGTTCATCTTATCCATAAATCTTCCAGATGGTTCAACTAGAGATGTTAATGAGGACATTACAAAAACTTGGGACAAGTATTGGCATATGGTTAACAAAGATTTTGAGGATGAGCTTGAAAACAACGATCAATGGTCCATGTTCAAGGGAAAGATGTTCTTTGTCTGGGAAGGGAATAATCGAGCGGCCTCTTGGATGGAGAGCATAAGCGGGGTCTCATGTAATGACAAGAAGAAACATGTGAGGGTTTTGACACAATTTATTGTCCCTACCCAGCAAAAGGAGTTAAGAATAGCAAGGGTGGAATTTCAATCAAGGGTAAGTAAGTTAAATTGTTGTGGGAACAATATGTTCTTGCTATTATTTCTTTTGTTATGTCTTATGCTAATCATTATGGCATGGATTAATTTGAAGAAAAATGTGTTTTTTTTTTTGCTATTGTTAGATACAAGAAATTTAGGAATTTCTCATACCCAAAAGAATGTTGGAAAGGGAGTTTTGATTCATGCACCTTTGTCTAGTTTCCATTCCATTCAAAAGAAAGGAGACATAAAACAGTCAAAGGTTTGGATTTATGATTACATTGAGCTTGGCAAGGAGTTCACTGCAAGAAACTTCAAGGATGGTTTTGTGGTGATGCAAGAGTTTTTTGTTGGCTTGGGTGAAAGTGAGAAGATAAGAAATGGAAAACCTAGTGCATAAAGTGTTGATCTGACTGTTATTGATCTTCCTAATGGTAAGAGAATTTTCAATGCTATCTTGTATACACCATGCATATACTTAGCTCAAATTCTTAACACTAAAATACAATAATTATGCTTGTAGGTGGGCTTGTTCAAGGTTTTGATGGCATTCTTACATGGAATGTGTTAACAGATGACCATGTCAAGTTTTCATTGGTGGTTGCATCTACAGTGATGGATGACATGGGTTGGGTGCTTGTTCTTTGTCCTAGCACCGCTCTTAGTCTTGTGGAGCGTTTGGCCACATGCACAGGCCTAGAGCTGAGTTTTAGGTGGATCATGGAGAGCTCTGAGACATTTTCATCACGAACAAAGAATGGGCATACACAAAAGGTAATAAAGCATCCTTCAAAAAACTTGAACAATTCTTTAAAAGATATTTGATACATGCAAAATTGACTTTTTTATGTGGTGTTTCCATGGCTATGATAGATGAATGTATTCTATGATTTGGCATTTCACAAGGCAGGAAGTAATCCTCATTTGATCATGAGAGTGCTCAAAAGGTTTGTGTGTCATTGTTTACTATTCAATGTGATTGTTTTTGCACTAAAATTCTTAAATGTTCATGCATAGTTGCCTCATTTTCTTGTATGGTAGGTGGGGAGAGTCTTGCAACAAGATCTCTCAATGGAGATTATCAGTCACTACTTGCCATCGTCTACTCGCACAACACATAATGGCAAGAGTGGTGGGTGGAGAGGCATGTTAGAGAGGAGTGTTGCCAATATGCTATTATTTGTAGAGGCCTTGTGCCCTAAAATAGGTACATGTTTGGAGCGTGGTGGTGGTATAGGGCCTTTATTAAAGGCGGCTATGCGCATTTCTCGTGGTTGCTTGGTTGTGGAAAGTGATCTAGAGATATGTGAGGGATACTTGTCTCCTTTTGTACAGGAGTACTATGGTGCTCCGCAGGTTGCCGAGCTTGGAGATAGTGATGATAGCATTGATGATGTGGGGAATGATTTGGTTGTTAATGATGTGCCTTCAGACTAGTGAGTTTGCTTTATTCATTATTTTATAGCATCTATTTTTTAATTTTTATGACATTATTATCTCATTGTGATTGATAGTGAGCTAACTTGCTATGCAGAGGCAATGGCAAGGCACATGGAGACCACCTATCCATATGACCAATCACTCGTGCGCGAGAGGCGAAGGCGAAGCTGTATCTTCATTGATGACCATGCAGATTTGGAGTAGTCTTCTTTAGAGTGGATCTTATTTTGCATGATCACTTAGCTTCTTTTTGGGTGTGCAAAAACTTGATTCTAGCCATGCAACTACTATTGTCTTTTAGTTTTATTGACTTTTAAACTTTGAGAAATATGTATTTGGGCAAAGCATTGCCTAGAATTTTGGACTACATTAAGCTTGTTTTGTCTATGCAAACACTTGATTATGAGCTTGCAATATGCTATTATCATTTGGTGTAGAGTGATGTTTTCTTTTAAGTCTCATAAAGATGTTACATATATGGGCATAACAATGCCGTGACTAAAGGACAATATTGTTATTGTCAATCTTCTTGTCATTCATTGATGATTGCTCAATATTAAGATGACACTAGCTAATTGTTTATTGCAAAATGTACTTTTTTCTTGTCACTCATTATTGAGTGCTCAAAATTGGGATGACATTAGGGTCTACTTCAAATAGATTAGAATATTGTCTATGTGTACACAAGTGCATATTTCCCCTCAAAAATGCCTCCTTCCATTCTCGGCCTCTTTTTATAATATCACGCTTGACAGTCGTGTAAAATTCATCCGTAATGTGTGGGTATAGCATGGGCTTCGTGAACTCATGTCTTTGTAACACTAGATGTCAAATTGAAAAGAAATATCTAGTTAAATTTTCATGACAGTTGGAAACTTTTTGAAATTGTATGATTGCTTCAAAATCCTCATGTGAGGTCTCTCATAAGGAAAGAATGTTTTTTGTAAAATAATCTGCTATACAAACAAGAATCTAGTCGTCGTTATACAAACAAGAATTTGGCCAATTTTTTAAAGCAAATTACATGAACTTGAAATAGTGCTTAGATAGGGTTACAACACATATGCAAGGTGGAGTGGTGACCCCTTGATCCTAGTGATTAGTAAGTATATGAGCACATGAAAATTTGTTCTGACATATACACATGCATATATATTGGATTAGTTGTACATGTGATGTCTATGAGGTTTGCTAAAAATTGTTGATTTGTCTCATCATTTCATTCTACAATTCCCGCCATGAGTTAGTCAGTCCACTTCTAAAGATGTTAATTATGCATATCTAAATAATTATCCATATCAAGGAGGAGCGGTGACCCCTTGATGATTTGATCATTTGAGAACTTGATGCTAGTGATCCTTGCAAGATATAGAACTCTAAATTATGTAGAATTTTTGAAAAAAAACCATTGTTGAAGTTCACTACAAGTTAAGAAATACGCATGCACACATGCACATATATGCGTGCACACACACACACAAACACACTTACACTCACACATAGATATATATTTTCATATAGAAACATACATAAATTGTTCACTTCTATATGTTGCTTGAGTAATTCTCTTGCTCGTATTGCTCATGAAATTATTCTTGCATGACTGACGTACTCCTTGAAGAAGAGCCCCCTGAATTTCAAGAAATGGAAGAAATATTGCAGCCGGAGGCCATCCTAAAACACGAAGAAATGGAAGAGATGATAAGGTCCTCGTAAGAATTTAGTTAAGTTTAAGAATTATTCTCTTGATGATTCTAGGTGGATGATGGAGCCCCAGCTCAAAGATTCCATGCCTCTGGTCAATGCGTATAATGATGAACATGGGATGCCTACTTCCCAAGACCACAATGTATGGACCATGGTAAGAAAGACTAGTTTTATTCATATTGTATTTTATGAGTAAATGTGCATGCAAATGTTTTAATGTTAACACGCTTGTGGTGGATTCGTCCCTCAAGCACCGAGTAGACTATCCCTCTACTACGGCATGGTGTTGTGGCTTATGTAATGTTGTTAACAAAAGACATACACGCTTGTGGAAGACTATGTCTCTCAATCACCTACTAGATTAGCACTCTAGTGTGAAAAGGTGTTACGACTTATGTATGTTCTACACACTTGCCGGAGCTGTGCCTCCCAAGTACCTGTTAGAGGAATGGTGTAAATTGATTTAAATGTGGATCCAAAATCAAATGTTAAGGTAACCAAATTCCTTAAATACAAGCATATTCAAGGATTATTATGATTTAAGGGCGGGGTAATGTCATAAAATTTATGTTTTATGGGCTTCACAGGATTTTCTCCCTCTAAAAAGTAGCTATCTAGAGAGAGAAAGCACAGGTAAGCATAGGCTAAATGCAATGATTTGCAAAATGTTTTATTTTGACTCTAGTTTATGGTATTCAAAAGAATAAACCTTTACAGGTGCAAAACAGACACTCTCTCACTAGGATTCTAGAGAGGGAATGTGTAAAAGTGTTAAAACGGGAGCTGCAAGGAGTGCATTTATGCAATTTATATGGAGCGTGGAATCGCCAGTGGCATGAGCCACGCCCAGTACCAACTCCAAAGGTTAGAGAGGAGTGTGAATGTGATCATGTATGTGTCCAGGTGTTTCCCTCTTTTGTAAAAGACCCACAAGTGATGGTGGTTAGAAGAGGGTTATCATTTTGGAGTTTGGTATGAATGCATGGGTGGTTGGATGACCATTGATGTGTAGATGATTTGAAGCATGGTGGTGATTGTCGTGTGAGTTTTTTCTATCCAGCTAGTGAGCTGGTGGTGCCCCTAGTGTTCTGTTTTATTTCGAGCCGTCTAGGTAGTCTTGCTATAGGGGATTGTACTGCTCTTCAAGCTGCCTCACAACTTTTGGTGCCCCCACAGAGGAGCTTGATCAAGCTTGTTCATTTTATAAGTTGTAGTTATGGTGCTCAAATATCCGTATATGTATGTGTGTGTGTGTGTGTGTGTGTATGTGTATGCATATACATATGCGTGTGTGTATACACATGTATGTGTATGCATATGCGTGTATATATACGTGTGTATACGTATGCGTATGCGTGTGTATGTGTGTGTGTGTGTGTGTGTGTGTGCGTGTAAAATTGAAAGTAGAGAAGTCATTGAATACTTACCTCCTTGATTTGAGTGGAGGAGGATGCAAATTCGGTGAGGGATCGTGTACACACACACAGCTGTAAAATCACAATACACAAGTGCATGAGAGGCGTGAGAGGCAATGTATGTGTGAGAGAGAACCATGAGAGGCGAGAGAGGCACACTTACCTATAGATCTATAGAGGAAGATGAATGAAATGAGGCTACGGGTATATGAAAATTGCTCTTTTTCTAATTTTTAGCAAGCCCTCGATAAAACCCCTGGTAATTTTAAAATTTAAAATTACCAGGGGTTTTACCGAGGGTTTTACCATGGGATATATCGGTGCATGGGTTTTTACCTCCAAAAACAAGGTCCATAAGATATGCTCCCATGCACTGAATTTTTGCTACTTTAAGGGTAGTAGTTGCCTCTCATTCCCCGCGTCCCATGCCATCTCGTGTTGTCCCATGTCCCACGTCCTGTGCCGTCTCGTCGTCCCACATTCCGTGCCGTCCTGTGCCATCTCTCATCTCGTGTCCCACCCCATGTTGTCTCATGTCCTACGTCCCGTGCCATCTCGTCGCATGTGGGACCCAATTGGGAGCGGCCTCCACACGGCGGGTCTTGGACTAAGATTAAGAGCTCCCAAATACACATAGGATGATTGTAGGAGAGTGAGGGGAGATTCTTTTGAAAAGCATACAAGGTATTAATTCTAAAAAATTTGTGTGCAAGTGTATTGATGAGCAAAGTGCAAAAATGGAGTTTTGAGTAGAATTGTGAGATAAGCACAGTGAAAAAATGTCCGACCAGATCTTGTGTCTGTGTACACGATGCAAGCAAATAGTCCTCTATCAACGACGAATTCCTAATGAGCACCTCGAAGATTGGGGACAATGGGATGACCGTATAATCGAGAATCAAATACGCTAATACGCCTCTAAAGAACCTGTAGATTTCTTGCAGGTGATGCCACCATATTCACCATGTTCTCAGATGTATGAACATAATATTGTCTCAAATATTACGCATGAACCCTTAATCACACCAATAAACAGTAATATGGATTGACCCCTACATGATGATGATATGGAGGAGATGATTGAGGCATTCTACATGAATGAAGAGTCCAATCCGAATGATGAGATTTATCAGAATGATGGGTCCAATTTGAATTCCTCTGACATCTGACAAGATGATAAAGGCATTTAACGATTGTGATCTCTAGCATCTACTCCACTATTTGAAGGCTCTCATGCCACAATCCTTCAAACTTGTTTGTCAATGCTTAATTTGCAATCCATTTATGGATGGAGTGATGCGAGTGTTTGTGCTCTCATCTCACTTATGAAGTCAACTATACTACCTGTAGTAAATGCAATGCCGACATGTAGAGAAGAGGCAAAGAAGATCTTAGCAGATATAGGAATGGATTACAATAGTATCCAGACATGTCCTAACGATTGCATTCTATTTTGAGGGGAATACACCAACCTAGAAAAATGCCCAAAGTGTCAAGAGAATAGATATCGTCAAGATCTTACATGCACCACAATACCTGCAAAGGTGCTTTGACACTTTCCTATTCTACCTAGGATCAAGCATATATTCAAGTGTCCAGATACAGCAAAGCTAATGACATGGAACGTTACAAATAGGTCCATTGATAATCTGTTGCGTATTCCAATAAATAGTGCAACTTAGCAACAATGGCCAGAATTCAAGAGAGAACCTGCCACCTTAGATTAGTTCTTTCCATGGACGGCATAAATCCGAAGAAAAAAACCTTTTTCTTTTTAAGCTTCAAAAACTTTGAAGCTTGATCTTTCTCCTTTAGTAGCTCTTCAATCTTAGAAGTAGCCTATAGAAGTGGGAAAACAGGGGTAAGTATTTCATTAAATAAATATTCCATGTGAAGCATCTTTAAATAGTACCTTGCACTTTCGTGTGCTTTTTTTTTTTCTATTCTTGGTTTGTACCACTTATAATTTGTGTCCTTCCATTGATTTTTTCCTTCACAAATTATTCAAGAACAGAGTGCAATCAACAAAAAGTTTTAGAGTGAAAAAAATACATGAATTAGAATTGTACCAGTTTTGTGATATGATCTTCACACTCATCTAATTCTTTGTTTACTTGCATATCCTTTTCTTGATAGCATTGGACAAACTCTTCATCTTGCATGTAGTTTCTATATGCCTGCGCATTAAGCAATTGAATTTGGATATCTCACACACACATACACACATGCACCCAAAACTAGCTAAATTTATCTCAATTATTGCAATTGATATCTTTGTGTGTGTGTGTGTGTGCGCGCGCGTGCGCACGCTTGTGTGTGTGTGTGTGTGTGTGTGTGTGAGAGAGAGAGAGAGAGAGAGAGAGAGGAGTAAACCACACATACCTCATAAGCATCACTTTGTAAATCATGATTTTTCCATGGCATCTTAGGAATGTATGCTTCTGTCTCTCTCTAAATACATAATAACAATTTTTATCATGATAGGTCATACATTATTGTTATTTTAAGATAGAAGTGCTTACATGAGTAGCTTGTGGTTGCTCTTCTTCTTCTTCAATAGATATACAAGTGGTTTCTTGTGCACAAGCATCCTTTAGCTATTCAATAACAACAAAAGCATTACTTTCTTCATCATTAGTTTTCATATAAATTTCCAATACCTTAGAGGATTACTCACAAGTTTTGTGAGTGAACCATATTCTCCTAGCTCACTTTCTCCTTGTAGTTCACTTTCTCCTCCATCATTGTCATGAAATTCTTGGTTATCATCATCATCATCTTTTTCTTTTTCTATCTAATCTCATGAAAACATTTCGATTATACTTTGACATAATAGAAGTTCATTACTTAGAGAAAATCCTACAAAATGACACACACCATTGGGGTACTAGAAGATAATTCGTTGTTTGGTTTCTTTTTTTCTCCATTTTCGTTTTTCCGCAAGAGACTTGATGGCCCATGTATAAACGTCCTCTTCTTTCCAATGATAATTTTGTCCAGCTACTATTATAGGCTTAAGCTCACCTTTATTTTTTCTTATTACATCCAACACGGTATTCTTTCTCTCCATGTTATTTCTAAGGTCTCCAAATGGCTTGTGTTTGGCAA